>NC_134311.1:72740247-73071081 GCF_949628215.1 Phalacrocorax aristotelis | reverse complement strand
CACTGGAACACCGGTGCTAGTAATTGTATATTGCCCTATGAACCTGTTTCCACTCCTAAAATTAGGCTGGCAACTGCCCTGCTCCCCTCCACATGCAATTTTTAGAAGTAGGTGTTATACTAAAATATTGCTAGGAGGCAGTCTTGTATCTGCAGTGGCAATGTCTGAACCACGTTTCTTTTTGCCTCAACCAGAAGAGAAGTACATCACCCACATCATTGTTTCGGTTTTCAAAAAATAGAAAATTGCATTCTGTTACAGGCAGCTTGAGGTCCCAGAGCTCAGCACCTCAGCAGGCCAAGCAAAATGAAGGGGGTCATTTTGCCTGTTCCTCTAATTGGCTTGTTAGCAGTGTCTGAACTGCTCCTGGCTCGTTATAAGCGATCCCTGCCCATCACGTTGCTGGAGCATTGATTTTCTACAACTCTACAGGGGAAATTATTTCTTTCTCCTTATGCACTTTGTCTACAATGATTTATTTTATTGTGATAAAACCATAAAAAAGCCCTCAAGCAGTCTGGTACTTTGCTGTTGTGGACTGTCTTAGGCTGCCACAAAATTTAGAAACTCTGCATGTAAGCCTCAGTGCTGTGGGGGTCAGGTCTACCCCAGCCCCGTGCCTTTTGGGGCAAGAAAACCAAGCAAGGTGATCTTCTGGGAGCACCCCCCAGATCAGGTTTCTAAAAGGTGCGACAAGAATGTCTCAGTATCTTACATAAGGTAACGTATTCTGCATTCACTGGCAGCTAGGGCAGACCAGTGTCGAAACAGCGTGACATTAAGGAGACAGAAAGGTAGCTGCTGGTGTGCTCTGCTACATGGAAACCCTGAGAAGCGACATAAATCCCTTCCTTTTCTCCCCAGAAGTTGAATAAAACTCATTCAGTTTTTTAGAAAAGTCTCTCTAGCGTGATATGCTTTGATTGCTGTCCCTTTCTTTAGTATATTTGCTTGGGAGGCATTGTTACAACAATGCTTTAAGTGAATTGCCATATGTCAGTGTTTTAGCTCTGGATCCAGCGCTGATCTAGTCTTGGCAGCAAGGCTACCCTGGTTCTAATATTATTCTCTTTCTTCAATGGTCTGTGCTTTCTTGGGAGACTATTTGGGGATATTACAGACAATAAAGAAAAGAAATGGACCTCACACACCATATTGGGCACTTGGGATATTTTGTTTTATGAGCTGATGAGTGTAACCAGATGACTGGAGTGAAAACAGCTGCTTGCCAGGGCTGTGGTTAAGCCACTTCTGGCATGTTATTAGGAATACCGTATTTTATGGGGCTGCAGATCACAACCCTGGAAACTACGAGTTAGGCAGGGGGAGTACAGAGCTTGAGAAGTCATTTTTAATATGTAGTAGTGGCTTGTTTCTCTGACTCGGCTGTAAGAAGACCACTGTTTTGAAGTCATAGGATCATGTGGCTAAGCATAATATGACAAATTAGTCAATCCTTTCTGTCAAATGGGAGAGATGGATATTAGTGAAACTTTCTATATAGAGGCCTTTTCCTATAAACCCCAGATTTACTCTGGTACAGCATTTTCCACCCATCTATTCTGCACCATCGTCTGGAAAGTCATGCAAAGCGGCATCGTTAGGAGAATCCTAAAATAATGTGAGGAAGGCAGTCATTTGGAGAAACATGCACATGTTGATCTTTCCCTGCAGAAAAGGAGGATTCAGAGCAGAAGGCTTATCCAGATGTGATTTTTTTTCCTTGTCTTAATCAGCTGTGTTCAATTGGGCTGTGCCCAGTTTGTGCTACTATTTAACTGGATACTATGGTGGAAGTTTTAAAATCTTAGATTTTATCATCTGGTTCTGCTTAGAGGAGAACATCCACTGGAGCCAAGAGAGGTGTTTCCATATGTATTGTTCCTGCTGGGGCAGGTTTTTTAAAATTGGGGGGGTCAAAATGGACCGAAAGTGCTGTGTAAACATTTATACTTTTCTAAGGCTTTGTAGCAGGTCTGTCCTATTTTCTTTCTTCATAGTTTTAAACCTAGTCACTGTACTTACAGCTACAGCTTGAAATCAGAAGTGGTGAAAGCACAGCATGAAATTATAAATATTTAGGACTGAGAAGAACCCACAGAAGAAGGTGTGTTTGTTAAAGGCATTTAAAGAACTTCAGATATGTCCATGTGGTTTAGTAATCCCCTGAAACTTACCACCAGGGCCTCAGCCATCAGCAGGCACTTATGAAAGGACGATAAATTCTTCTCAAAACAAAGTTTCTAAAGTATCAGATTCTCTGCTTTAATACCTGTTGCCTCTGGAGATTTTCTCTACCTGGGTTAAGAAAGCACTGTGCTAGCCACCAGGCAGCTGACAGGGCAAGTAAAGTGACCTGCCCTATTGCAAGCTGCTAAGTCATTAATATCTGGGACTCATCAGTAGCAGTCTGTCGGCATAAATAGATATGCTTAGAAAGTAGGTTAACGCACAGAAGTGAAGGTTGTGGGTGGGTTAGAGGGTCCTGCACAGTGTATACACTACAGTTTAGGGGACAGGGACTGTAACATCTCAAAGAAAGTGACTGTGAATAAGACTTTAACAGGCAGAAGAGCTGCTGTTGTCCTAGGGGAGGGAGGGGATGTGGACAGGAGGCCAGCGCCTTCCCTTGCTCATGCCAGTCACTGATGGCCAGAGGCCAGTGTTGCAGCTGGATGCACAACTGGCAGGCGGCTCCTGCTGGGTAGATGCCTTGAGGCAACATCAGTGCAGATAACTGGATGGGCACAAGTTGTAGGCATGGGGAAGAATCTGATCAGCGTCTCTTGAGATCTTACAGATTCATGCCCCAAGTGAAGCAGGGCTATATGAACTGCATGTGGATGTTTCTTTTCCTAACCTATTGGTTACCAGAATATTCTTCCTTTATTTTGAGACTTTGAATATTACATTTTCTTGTAGCTGTAGGGAGGATGTCCCAGCAGAGGCACAATATTGGAAAGCTATTAATATCTGACCGCTCTGTTTTCTCCAAAGCAATTCTGTAACAGCTTCAAAACCCACCCAAACCTCTGAGGCAGGCTGTGAATACCTACCTGAATAATATCTTGATCTGTGGCAGGGTAAGCCTGTATGAGGGACAGCGCTACTGACCTGCAAATGTTCTTAAAGTTTGTAATTCTGTCTTTTCGTGCTTTGAGTGTCGAACTCACTGCACAAAGAGCAGGCCATATCCAGCAGCATGTCTTTAAAACTGGCTGAATGGAAGAAATACACCTTTTTCAGAAAAGGCTGAAAATCCCGTCACAAAAGTACCTGAATTATCAGACATACTATGTTGCAAATCTCACGTTATTTGTCCATTACCCTGTAAAATGTATCTCCCAGAGTCCTGAGGTTATAAACAGGTCTCAGATTGACATTTTAAAGAAATTGTCTATTCTCCTGGTTTAATGACAAAGCTTGACGCTCAAGGGGCTTATTTATGTCTGTGTCCCTGAGCAGATTTAAAAGCACATGGGACTGAAAAGGGAAAATGACAAGTTGCAACTTTGAGGTTCAGACTGCAGTTAGGAAAACTTTTTCACAAGAAGGGTGGTGCAGCCGTTGGACAGAACACGGAGGTTGTGGAACCAGCATCATTGGAGACCGTCTTTAGTTTTGGGGTCTGATCCTTTCAAAGTCTTGAGTTTGACAATACTTTAGATGCAAACTCACTTCAGTCTTCCTCAATCTGTTTTTTTCTCTAAAACAATTACAAACAAAACAAAAAAACCCTTTAGTCATGCGTGTTGCTTGTCATCTTAAAACTGACGGACTTCTGTACTGTTTCATTTTGTGTTCTTGACATATCAGCAGGAATGGAGTGTCACTGGTCTGCAGCCAGCCCTGTCACCAGCAGCACTGCCTGCAATTGCCTATAGCTCTTTGGGCTTCTTCTTGTTCTGACGATAAGCCTTTATCCTTACCTTCCTCCTATTTGTTGCTTAGCTGAAGAGTCGAAGTTAAGAAAGGCTCCTTCCACAACTAAGACAGGTATAGGAGATGGGTCCTCATTCTTAGAAGCACTCCCACCAGCTCATGGACATTGCTTCTTTCAGTGTTGGCTCAGGAGTAAGCAGGCTTAGGACACCCAGCCAAACACTGAAGTTTGGTGGGATGAAGCCAGACCAGCAGGTTTGTGAGTCTGACTCTATGCGTATTTGCACGCATACTGTTTGTTAAGTGAAATGTCAGATCTGCTTGTATATGTGCAACTATTGAGTCTATGCTGCTCTTACCTGCTTGGAACTGAAATTCCTCAGAATGAGAGAGTCCTTGTGCTAATATTACACATACTTTAGTGGAACAGGTAGGTTTACTCTGATTTCATTTAAAGCAAAACTCTACTCTTGTAAGCTGTATATATGAAAAAGCCAATTGTTCTTATATATGTGATCTTGGAGTGGCTGTTAGTGTCGAAGGATGATACGTCATCTCAGTGGGGAACAATCCTGTAATAATCTTGTGACACCTGACTGGTCATTGTAAAATTTTCCCAAGTCATCTTTCTTAATAGAGTAGCACAAACCCAAGAAATATGGAGTTTTCTTTCAAGGTTTTAAGATGACATATTTGAGCTGACATGAGTCATCTTGGAGTTGAGCAAAATATTTGGTGGCAAATATTTCTGTATCAATATTCAGATGTTCTTTGATTTTTGAGGCATGTTCTGCATTTTCCCATAACACTTTGATTGTGATTTGCAGAAAAACTCCTGCGTATTGCCAGAGGATTTAAAGAACTTCTATCTAATGACCGATGGCTTCCAGATGACCTGGAGTGTGAAGACCGATGGTGAGTCCATGTGTTCCTCTCCACCAATACCCTCATTTCACTGCAGCCAGTCTTTCCTTTGCAGAGTCTCTCTAATTTCAAACTTAGCGTCTGCACAGTCTGTACAAATCTGTCAGCATCCTGCATTAGTCTGAGCAAAAGCACATGCACCAAGCCATTTTGAATGAAAAATTAGCACCATTCCTTAAATCGCAAAAAAATGAAGTAGTTTGTTTCTGCTAGGCAGCTTGTTCAGTGACTACAGAAAGCTGACCTATGAATTAATAAGTGAGTGCAGTTCTGCATGGGATCATAGACTATTTCAGATAAGTCCTGGTGAGGGAAAAAATGTGACTGCACATCAGAAGCCCCTTCCTGATGCAACTGGGCAAAGCCTATTAAGCCTATTGCTTGCATGTGCTGGACTTCCACAGAAGAGACATGTACAAGGAACACTGGCTAGAAACCAAACAAGACTTGTTGATGTAAATAACCATTCTGTAATACACTGGTTATCTGTTGACACTCAGATTTAGGTATGTAGTTTAAACCTCATACCTACACTCCCTCTGTAGTTCATGGAGAGAGAAGCAGCTCTAGCACTTTATGCTATCATAAAGGAGTTGGAAGACTCACCCTTTGATAATGCCTCTCTCTCATTAAATGTATACGTACATGCCGGAGCCTGATTCTGCTTTCCACCAGCTAAAGTCTGTTCACTGGAGTTATTTCTGGAGTCAGTGGTGGAAATGAGGACAGGACTGAGCTTTACTGTCGATCCTTGTTTGGCAACAATCAGGTGGTTCATTCATTCTGCACTGGAGCCCTGCAACTATTATCCTGGCTCCTGTTGCTTTCAAGTGAGGTTGTCAAACTGCGCTGTGGACACTGCTCACTTCTGGAGATGGGTGCCAAATACAGGGTTTTCCTCAGGAAGTGGAATTTCATTTCAGAGACAGTTGACATCAGGTCTCTAGCACCTGCACTGAGTCCCATCATGTTTCAAGTGGGATTTAGTGTGTTGTGACTTCTGAAGGGTCTTGTTTTCAGGGCACACAAGTGCACAGAGACCAAGACAGTTCACATAACTGTCTTATTTGGAGCATGCATCTAGTAGTGCCTCCTAAGGCCCTTCATGCTAGCACGTGGCTGAACAGGGTGCTTGTTGGCTTGATGTCTGGTAACAGTACTAGTCCTCAGAAGGAGAGACAAGTGACAAGTGTTCAAGCATTCATTCAGGAACACCCACATGTTGATACGCTAATAAAATCCTGTGTTGGGTGCACCCTGAGCAGGCACGTGGGGTGGAAGAGGATGAGCTGTCCAATAAGCTGTGAATGGGTGGGGTGGTTTCTGGTAGGAAGGGCAGCAGCAGGGACAAGTGTTTCATGGAGGTGGCTGTAGCTAACCAGGACTTTTAATAGCCAGTTTAACAGGACTGAGCTAACAGCTGCAGCGCAAGCTTAGCCAGTGGTGTAATTTTCATACTTGCACAGCTGTGAGGTGGTGTCACATCACCTGTAAATGTGATTCTGTGTTTGAAAAAGCCTAATTTTTGCACCTGTGGAGCCTGAATTGGTTAAATGTCCAGGTCTATCGGGTATACCCATCTCTTCTCCCCATCTGTGTTTTAGAAGAGGTTGAGTTGATGTGTGAAGGAAAAGAAATACCTTCTATGCTTTGCCAACACTGGATGTGATTAATGATCAGTCTTATTGCAGATACCCCAATGCCCCTGGGCTCCATGGTGATTAACAGTGTCTCAAATCTATGTCGGCTTGGGGGCTCCTCTATGTACACTCTGCCTAATGCACCCACTCTTGCTGACCTGGAGGATGACACAGATGAGGAAGGTAAGGCAACAGGCTCATCCCTTTTGCTCTGTTAGGGTAATATTAGGATATAGCACATGGGTATAGCAACAGAAAAGGTCACTCTAACTAGTTGGGGTTTTCTTTGTCTGCTGTGCCAGATCTACTATATGTCATATTAATCCCCTACAGCCTTGAGAGGTAGACCATTATGCAGTGAATCTCATGGGGATTGTTAATGCCACCAGTTGCTAGTATTGTTTGCATACTCTTTGAACAGCCTGGCAGCTCTCCTGTTCCGCCTTTTCCCTATTTAAGTTTTTAACTGAGGCTTCCTCCAGTGATTCAGCTTCCAAAGTCTTTGTGTGCTTATGGTATTACATGAAAAAAAGATAACAGTTTTTGTCTTGGTAGTGAACAGGCAGCTGATACGCTCTTTGGAATTGGAAAAATAATTCTGGTAAATGCATGTGTGAGGTGGCACTGGAAAAGGTGTGTTTCCAGACTGCCTGAAAATTCTGGGCATCCTGCAGTTTGGAGAGAAAAAGAAAGAAAAAAGCCCACTCTTTTTCTCAGAGTTCTTACAGTCTAACAAGACTGGAAGAAGTAGGAAGACAAGAACAGAACCAAGTGTCATGCTGACTCCTTAAAAAATTGCTATTTGATTTCAGTCTTATCTCTGAATTTCTATACCTCTTGTAGATTCTACATGTGGCTGAGTTTCTTTTTGCACATTCCAGCTTGGCTGCAATACTGATCTTCTAGCTACTGTAATGAAATGGGCCAAATTCTGCTTCCAGTTAGCCACTCAGGCCTCCACTGATGCACTTATAAGGTACACTGAGAAAAAGTTACATCCCCATCAGCGTTCTCATCCTGACTTTCATGGAAAGCTCTTCTGAAAAGTACAGATCTTGTGTGTCCTCCCCCTTCCTCAGCAGCATTAAAATTCAAAATTCTACTCTGCAAGAACGTGCAGCTACACGATCCCAAAATGGTTGTGTAGAAAAGCTATGTGGTGGTTGTGGGTCAGAAGTTGGATATGAGTGAGAACGTGTGGCTGTTGAGAAGGACACTGGTGTCGCACTGGAATGTATGAAGAAATGTATATGTCTCCAAGTTCATCAAAGTCTTCTGTCAAGTAAAAAAGAATAAACTGTTCTACCTGTCCTCCTTAGAAAAAAAAAAGTAGGGCAAAAAAGAGGTGGTGGATAGAACAGAATTAGCGGGCTTCAGTGTCAGCAAGGAAGATTCAGGATCCACATGAGGAAAACTTCTAAGTGATAATGATGGATTTGGGTTGGCTGCCTGGAGATTGTGGCATCTCCAACACTGGAAGACTTCAAGAAAAGATTAGACAAACACCTCTCATGAGTGACTTCTGCAAAGCTGATCTTGCTTTATGCCAGAGAAGGAATAGAGGGCAGTTTGATGTCTTTTTTAACTCTGTGGTTTGTTTTCCTACCAGATATTAACATTTTTCTCACTTTTTCTTTTTTTAACACAGGGAACTTAATCCTTTCCAAGAAGTATAAATATAATAGTTTGATTTAGGTCTTCCTCAGCTGATTTATTAATAAATATCAAATCGACTGGCTCTCTGTTGCAGAGTCACAGTGAGTTTTCCAAACACGTTTCATGAACATTTTTTTGTTTTGTTTTCAGGTAATGGAGACAAACCAGAGAAGCCCCACTTTGATTCTCGTAGTCTTATCTTTGAATTAGACCCCTGCAATGGGAATGGGAAAGTTTGTCTTGTTTATAAGCATGCTAAACCAGGTAAGACTGAAAAGAGCAGAGTTAGCCATCTCTTCTTGTGGATTGTATCTGGAAGCCATATCCATAAAACCGTCTTACGTTTCTGATCTTCTTTGCAATTTGTAGATGAACATTTACTGGGACATCCTGTCTCCACTGAAGTCAGGGGCTAAACCTTACAGAGACTTAACTTTAGCTAACATTTTCCTTCCTTTTAATGTTTGAATCTGAGTTATGAATTACGATTTCTACACACATAGCATACTTGCATACTGAAACAGGAAAGCATTCACATATGACCCACAGACAATCATGTTGAAATACTGGAGAAGGCTAGAGCTCAGCTGCTAAAGTATCTCTGGTTACTTGTGTATCTTAGAACCGTTCCCTTACATTTTGACGAGAAAAGGTGTAATGTTGCTTAGAAGCAAAGGGTAGATGGTAAAAAACATCCTTAGCTGATTGAGACAGGCTTAGGCTGGTTCTTCCACCTCGTGCATAGATGCAGAGCCTCCAGGTTCTAACAGGAAAGTGTTGAACAGGAGAGTGAAAGATGTCAGCTGAGCTGTTCCTTCCTACAGATACACAGAAAGCTGCTATCAGTCAGGGATTAGTGAAATAACCTACAATAACTTGTACACTAGTTGTCATCTGACGCAGTGCACAGGTCACTAAGCATATGTGGATACCTATATGTTCGCTGTGTGGGAGTGTGCTGTTGTGATCTACTTGTTCTTAAGAAAACCCTTTGGCACTTCTGTCTTTCATTGGGTGTGACTATAGCTCCCAAGGCAGAAACTTCTTACTTGTCCTCTTGCCTTCCAGTCTTAGCAATTTCAGCACATGCAGTGGATGACCTGGGCAAGGGGAGGGAGTGTTGTTTACAGGTGTTAATCAGCACAGGAGGCAGGCGGTGTGTTTAATTGACAATGTTCAGTGTCTCAGTTTCCCAAGTAAAATAACTTCTTTTTATGCTCCAGAGGATGTCACCACCAGAGAAATATTTGATCACTATGGAAAGATTTTGCAAAATGTGTTTTTGTTGGCAGCATACACTCTCATGAATTCCAGACTCTGGACTCTATTCAGTAATCCAGATGACTGACAATTGAGTTAGTTGCTTTTTACTTTGTGGGGTAGATAAATGTTTGCCATAATTGTACTTTGAACTACAAAGCTGCTGATATCCAAGCATGTTCGATGTCGAACATCAGTCCCAGGTTAGGAAACAATAGCATTGCATCCATTTTACAATGAGGAAAATTAATAAAATGGCTATTGCATGAGTATTTTTTGTAAGGCTTGGAGCGGAATCAAGTCCTTTTTAGTCCCCATCCTCTAACTGTTAAACTGCATTGCCTCTGGATAATCATCAATGTTAGTCAGGGATGCTGTGTTTTAGAAGCTGCAGCCTTTCTGATAAGTATGTTGTCTCCAACCTGACAATGGCCAGGGCTTGATCTATTACTGTGGATGAACAGTTTGATTTCTGTTTGTTTTGTTCTAGTTGTCTCGCCAGACACAGAGATATGGTTCCTGGACAGAGCTCTGTATTGGCATTTCCTCACCAAAACCTTCACAGCATACTACCGCCTGCTCATTACCCACCTGGGTCTCCCACAGTGGCAGTATGCCTTCACCAGCTATGGGGTTAGCCCCCAGGCCAAGGTAGGACAGCAGGAACCAGCTCATTAGTATCTCACCTCAGTACAGACTGGAAAACCATCTTCCCAACATTTGACAAGCAGCCTGTAGGCTCAAGTGGGCCTCCCTAGTGAGCTGTGGAAGGGACCATGAGTCTTTCCCCTGTAACATATTAACAGTCATTTGTTTATATTAGTGAATTCACTAACATTGTGTTAACCTTGCTTTCCTCACCTGAGTTCAGCTTATAATAAGGACCATTCCAGCTCCTTGTTATTATGAAAATTGCTATTCTGCTCTTAGAGTCTCCTGCCCTTCCTCTGTGCTTGACTGGGCCTTCAGCCCTAACCCAGCTTCCACCTTTTGAGAGGTTGGGGAATGGATCTGACAATACTACTGAACACAGCACATGAGCCTGTGCGATGTCTGTGCATGTTGGCAAGGCTTGGCAGGTCTCAATGAGTGTCCTGCACTTCACCCACACCTGACAGGTGTCTTACCATCACAACATTCCTTCGTCCTGCCGCAGCCCTGTGCATACATCAGAACTACTCACTAAAATCACTGCCAACCTCCCATCTATCAATGGCTGTAGAATTTGGCCCTGTATTTTTGCTGTGTTCCCTGTTATACTGTGCTTTACTGTATCAGTCATGGCTGTGTACGTGGTACTCCAGCATATGCCTGTGCTGTGCCTTTCTGTAACTTTCCTGGTAGAATGTTTTATTATGTTCAGTATATTCACAACCTTAGTGAAATCATTCATGTATTCCCTAATCATTTGCAGCCTGTGTTAGTTAAAATCCTCCTAGTATGTTAACCATTATCATTTGTAAAGGTCTTCAAGGGGTGGATATTGAAGCTGTTTTCCTTTAAGTGGTACATGAATAGATTGCTGTCTACCTTTTGGTATTGATCTTTTGTTTATCTTGTTGAACAGAACACTTTGCTGATGGTTTCTGTGGGTTTTGTAATACCATAACCCCTACAGTTTTATTTCCTGACTTTGTCAATGGAAAACTGATATGAAAAACAGTAAGAGAATCAAAATGCAGGGCATAACATTGTGGTGGCATCTGGGAACCAAAATGTCATTGTGATCACTTCTAGGAGTAGACTCAGGCCGAAGAGAAACACGCGCAAAATCCTTTGTGTAAAGAGTTAAAAATCCTGCGCTATTGTATGTGTGAAGAGAGGGAGGGACGCTATATTTTGAGAAGTTCAGCTAGTTTGGTTCTAATTTATAATCAGTTTTAAATTCCAAGGGTTTTTAATCTTTTCTGCTTCTCTGAATCTAAATAAATGTGGTTTAGTTTCATCCCCTCCCTTTGATTTTCTTCCTGTGGTTTAAATCAGAGGTTGCTCCTGATAGGAGTTACACTGCTGGAAAGGTAGCATTAGGTTTGTGTCTGGTTCTTCTCTTCCCTATCTGGAATGTGGGGCAGTTCCAGCACTGTAGCTGTAGCTGTGCCATGCGTATCCTTATCGCAAGGCACTCTGCACAGTCCTATAAACTGCAAACTGATAAGTGGTGTATGATTAAAATCAGGTCTCAGGGGTGAGGGGGAACAGGGTGGAAATGTCTAACTACAGTTTGATTTTAACCTCTTCCCCACCATACTGCCTTTCAGCAATGGTTTAATATGTATAAACCCATAACGATCAACACAGCTCTCCTCTCTGAAGAAGCTGATTCCTTTGTGAACAAGCTGGACCCCAACAAGGTATTTAAAAGCAAGAACAAAACTCCAGTGATCAAGAAGAAACTACCCTCCCAGCCAGCAGGCTCCCAAAAGAGCCACACGAGCATGGCCTCCTCCAAGACATCCTCACTAGGTGGGAATTCTTCAAGGAAGTGAGACCCCCAGATCTGAGCCTGGACAGGATTTGCAATAAGCTTTGACGTCCTCTGATACAAAGTCTGACTCATTCAGACCAAGTTCCTTGTGCATGAATAGATGTGCCTATGGAAACCACATGGCAGCACTTGCATGAAATATAGCCATGATATATTTTGACATGGGAGGGATGTAGCTCCTAGAGACTGAGAAAAAAACTTGAGCCATTGATTTTATTCCCCTCCACTACTTGCAGTATGTACTTTTCAGAGGGCAGGAAGAAAATGTCTTGATGTCACTGCTGTATAGAGAAGCTTTTGTTCCTGTGCAAATGAAAGCAAATGTAAGTCACTGTTACATTAATAGACCCATGCCGAAATACAGCATATGAAGATATTTCTGCTTATCCTTTGAATGAAACCTGTTGTGACCTAGCATGCTATGGGAGGAGGCTGGAACCCACTGTACAAAGAAATACCTTCTGCTTCAAGCAGAATCAAACTCCGCACTTCCCTCTGCTCCTTCCAACTTCTGCTCTGAGATTCATGGTACAAAGGGACCCGGGTTCCATGTCTCTGCATTGGCCTAGTCGCTTCCTCTAAAGCCCAGGCCACTTTTTGGCCTTTGTGACGTTATCTTTTCAGACAGTGATGTCTGTGTGGTGTCCTTCCCAATAAGCCTGAAGGCAGCCAGAAACTGCAAAATCCCTCATTGCTTCTGCTTTTTCCTCGTGTGGGACCTGCTGAGCCAGGGCTGTCAGCGGTGTTAAGGGTCCCATAAGCCAGGAGGACCCCTTGGTTTGTCACACATTCATTTGCAAAGTTGACCATTCAGACAGCTTTTATCACTTTTCAGTTGGGCAGGATGTGACCAGGGGCCACTGAGATCCTACAGCCTTAGAAGCCCCTGATGCTGTTTGCCATGCTATAAGTTTTCAGGTTAGAACTGCACTTTAACCCATTCACTGCTGATTTTCAGTTACATCTGACTGTTTCTATTACTTTCTATGCCATTCTGTCTTCTTACGTGTGCTGGAAACACATGGCAGCAACCAACACATTATGTGCCTAAGCAGGGAAATAAAAGTCACCATCTTCAAATAAGTATTGATTATTTAAACAGCATCATCTTTTATTTATGAAACAGTCACATAACTACATAAGACAAACCTACCTCACAGGGGTGTTGTGAGGCTTTCATGAGTATTTGTATGGCCTTCAGAAAGACAAAGCCGCCCTGTAAGTGCTTAATAGTATTTTAATAAAGATTCGAATATTTTCCTCCAGAGTGATTCAGTATTTGAAGATGCCTTTGGGAGCACATGCACAAGGATGTATGGTAAAAGCAGTGTGCAGGCTAGATCGTTTGGGATTTTTTTTTAATGCAGTGAAGAAACTCTTGCTGAGAAGGGTTACAGGAGTAGGGCAGCCTCTTCCCACAACTCTCATGCATTCAGAGTGGATGAAAGGGTTTGGGTTTTTGTTTGTTCATTTGAGCATTTGGGGATGGTGCCACAGAAGTTGTCTGAATCCTTTCATATGGTGGTAGTTAAAGTCTAGCCTGTCAGTAACACACATAGTTCCATGACACCAACATGTTCCAGCAGAGTTGTGGGATTCAGGAGACCCTGTAGTTTAGTTTACTAATTTTTTGGTGCTTCCTGAATGTTCAGATCAAAAGGCAAAAACCAAAACAAGGCATGCAAAAAAAAAATCAGGTTCAGACTTCCATTTCAGACTGTCCTTCTCTTCCCTGTGCTCTGCCAAACCAGGTGTTTGTTAGGATGGCAGATTAGCAAATGAAAGCAAGCCTAAGCCTCTGACCGGTCCGTGTGGTATCTACATCTTATCAAAGAATATTCCAGATAAAATTAATTAAGTTGTTCTTTAAGTTAATTAAGTTGTTTCTGCCACTGTTGGATCCTGTATTTTGATTTCTGTGGACCTGTAGGTATCTGGGGTCCTGAAGCTCTGCTTTACTTTTCTCCAGAATGTGATGATGTCTTTTTTTTTGGTAGATTTTTACAAAGGGAGATTGAATAATTTCTTCAGGTCACAGACAGGTCTAGCCCTACCCAGGTCTGCCCAGTGTCTCAGAGATGCAGTTTGTCTGGTTAAGCAGAGTACATTTATTGAAACTAGTCCCTCATTTCTCCACCTGCAGGGTGGAGAAATGGGGTGCTCCAGCAGCACCATTGCACATGCCCTTATCCCCTTTGTTACCCTTTGCCTGTCTGTTCATACATCCACATAGACTTTGCTGTCAGGCCCTTTCCTCGGAGTGTGTGCCCATCACAGCGTAGAGGTCTCCACCACTGGCTGCCCTTTTTCATTTCTGCTTTCCAAGACAGGTTGGTTGTGAAAATCAATTAAGAGTTTGTAGATTAAAACACCAGCAAGACTTCCCAGAATCGGAGCTGTGAGTGGGACCCACCACCAGTGGTGTCCAGCCCTAAAATGAAACACAGAGAGGCAATCAGTGAGCCAGGCTGGTACCGCTCTCTTGCCACTGCATTGTGGAGGGTGAGGTGAGCTTAGTCTGTTGGGGCAGGAGTGAGCTGTGTGAGCAGGGGCATCTAGTCCCACTTCACATACGGGGCCCTACAACTGGCTTAGGGAAATGCTCTATCCCCTAGCATAATTGCTGGAGGGAGGGTCATTTTCCTCATTGGCCTGGGAAAGTGGCTCTGCACTGTCTGGAGGTTTGTTGTTCTCCTACAGAAATAGCCAGCCAGACACACACACACTTCTACCTTCCCATTTCCAATAACACTTGCTTCTCCTCTACCAAGCTTTCAAAGATATTTTCTGGAAATCTAGTGAAAATGGGTAGCCAGGATAGAGTACTACTAATGCCCTTACCATGGTAAAAGCCACAGCATAGCACCATCTTACTAGATAGGGAAAGGCAGGGTTTCATCTCCAGATTCAGACATTAGGAGTGCTATACAGCAGTCCAGCTGTAAGTACCTGCCTTCAGGTGAGCTAAATCGCTCTCTGGCTCGCCAGTCACTGCAACAACCAGATAGATCTCCAGCTAACTGGCAGCCAATTTGGTGCCCAGACTGAGGTATCTGAATGTCAAGATGAATCCCATGATGGAGAATTAGTGTACCCAAAATTTTGGGTGCATAATGCACAGGGCTCCTCTGTGCACAACACTAAGAATGGAGAACACGATCTGCAGTGACACCATCACTTTGTGCAAAGATAAAGGCTTCATGACCATTTTATCTGGGGCTTATCTCCTCTCCTTGTGAGCTGAGCAGTGTAAAAGCAAAACAGGTCACTCACGTGAAGACGTCCGTTCCCCAGCCAGCAATTGCCGTGAAGAGCCTGGGGGGCAGGTCCCGAGAGGGGTTTATGGCATAGCCTGTGTTCATCCCCATCCCCAGGCCAATGCCCAGGACCAGGATACCCGTGAGCAGGGCCTGCGTGCCTTTCAGGGCTCCATTGTTTTTCTCATCGTGGATGATCAGAATGCCCAGAAGCAGCATCACTGTTGCTGTAAACTGCAGGAGCAGGAAAGGGGGAACAGTCAGGAGAGAGAATGAGGACGGCAGAAGGATCCTGCTCAGGAGAGAGGAAGGGACTTCCCAGAATGGAAGATCAGGTAGGATTCATGATCTTATCAAGTCAGGGAGGACCCCAATGGTATTCCCTCCTCACAGGTGGACTAAAGAAAAGTCTTGACTCATTTCCCAAGAATAACATCTCCACCTCATCACCAAAAATGCTCTAGGATGGATACAGACGTCTCAGCACTGTCCTATCCCTCCACCTTTCAAGTTAGGGACATGGATTATTTTAAGTAAATTTTGTCTAACAGAGGCAGAGCCATAACAAACTGCTAAGAAGACAAATCTGATCCTCCCTAGAGGGAGTGATGTTTTATATAGCCTGGTGCATTAGCCCTTTCAGGACTAAAAGCAGATACCAGGTTCTCATCTGGGAAACCACATCACCCATCTGTGACAGTACGTTGCTAGCATTTGGAGATCTGCAGTGCGCGACATGTCAGGAACTGTGGTTTGAACAGAGGTGATGACTCCTGTCTCTTTCTGCTTCAGAAGATGCAGCTGGAGAGCCCTGGACTTCTTGCAGAGATGCCAGCAAAAGCAGCAACCCTGCAGCTCTTGGCAATGCACTGTCACTGCCATTTACTTTCTTGTACAGCAAAGACAATGCATGCTCCACAGCAGGCTGAGTGATCAGGTTCCCACCTGCAGGCTCTCCAGCTCTCACTGTCCGCCTCATCATGCCCAGGCAAGAGTTCTGTCAGCTCAGAGACAAAAGGACAGGCTTCCTCAGATTTGAATTGGAAGTGAATGTTCCTCTCCAATGTCCCAGTGCTCCACATGCCCTGAAGCACCCCTTTCCTATTTCTGGGCATTTGAAAATTGTGTTGTATGCTGGGAATCAACTGTACACAGCCTAAATTGGACTGTTCAAACTCTAAAGGTTCAATCCAGACAGGCTGTATTCATATGAGGACAGACCCAGACCCTCTGTGCCAGTGACTGGCAGCCAGCAGAGCTGCCTGGGAGTGTGGAGCAGGTATAGGATCCAAAATGAGGAAGAACAGTTCAGGGAACTGCCCAGATCCCAGGGGAGATAATCCTGACACAGCTCAGCTTCTCAGTTCCCACTGCTTGGGCTGCATGCTGGGAAGATATTTGGAGGCACTCAAACCAAGCTGCAGAGGAGCCTGCAGATGCTATCTTTTAGGCTTGCTCAGCCAGCAAGGTGCCTTGGATCCTACCTGTCAGGCACCCACCCACACAGTGGGCTCCTTGGAGTAGAGGTTGTGATTGTGTCTGCATGTGCAGGGCTGTCAGTCCCCTGCAGCAGACCTACAGCAGCACCTGTTACCACCCACCTTCTCCTAGCACACTGCAGCAGTCCCTACTGACCTCTGTGAAGAAGCCCCCCAGCAAGGATACATAGGGAGCAGGGTAAGTGGCGAAGATTGATGCCGTGGCTGTGGGTCCTGTCACTGTAAAGTTCCCCTTGGTGTAGTCATACAGAGCATCTAGGAGAAATGGGAATTATGGGAGTTAGCACAGAGTTCATCCCACATGGCACATATGCAAGTCCACCCATTGCAGCCAGCATGGACACCAAGAGGAAGTGAGGCAATGGGAGATACAGAGTAGGTGATACACCCCTCGCAGGACATGACCTCACCAATAATCCGTTACCCTCAGATTTCGGTCTACAATTGCTTCCTTACACCTACCAGCTCCCTGTCCCTGCTCTGGGAGCCTGGGGCAGGCTGGATGCTCTGGATGCACTGGAGGCCTCCATCCCTCTGCCCCTCAGAGACTGAGACGCTGGGGCCATGGTGGTGGGTCCTCTGCTCACAGCTCAAAACCACGGATGACTGCTGTCCTGTTTTCCAAAGACCAGCGGAACCCCACAGAGCTCCAGCTGTACCTAATACATCGTAGTCCAACTAACTCAAGCTTTTGCAGACCCTGGAAACAAAACGCTGAAAAAGTGCAGCTACTGGCCTTGAGTTGAGGGCATGTTTTGGCAATGGGAAGGCCCTGAGCAAAAGGAACTGTGTCCTCCAGGAGCTGCGCATCCCTCCCAGCTATATCTGCACCCTGCTCTGGCCTTGAGCTATGAAGGTCTGTCCTAAAAGCCAGGAGCTCGCCATCCTCAACCAGACGTCATCCTGGGTACTGTAAGAAGAAATATTTTGTAGGACTGCAAATTAAGACTGAAATGGTGCCCACAGCAACCCCTGTGATAAAGACGCAACCATACCATAGTAAAGGCCGAAGACAGTGGCTGCTGCTGCAAAGGAGCCCAGGAACTGGCCGATCAGATAAGCTGGGAGCTTTCTCCAGGGGAGGTTTCCTAAAATGCAGTGTGTGAGGGTGATGGCAGCATTCAGATGAGCTCCTGCAAAATCACAGCAAAAGAGAGTGGCCTTCACCCTGTAGCAGCAGCTTTAGAGCACGCCCCACATCCCACCGTAAGCACCCAGACCTTGCTCCAGAACGCCAAGACTCTCCCTCCTGCACAGGCTGAAAACTGACCTGTTTTCCCTGGGCAGCTGAATGGTTCAGGGCAAAGAGCCCCTAGCTTTAGTCTTCTAAAAATTAGACAACCTCTGCTTTACTCTTTGTAGACCACAGACTGCCTCAGTCATCTCACCTATCAGAGTGAACCCTGAAGGTGGCTCCAGAGCCATCTTGATGTTGGCTGAGCTGAGACCTTTCCTCCCACCTCCCAGCACTCAGCAAATCAGCTCCATCTCAAATATCAGTAGGGACCTACTTTCCTCAGCCCACTTTCCCCAGGACATCTGCACCAGCACCAAAAGGACAGATTGACTACAAGCTGACTGCTTTCATGGAAAAATTTTCCAAGCAGCCCCAGCCTTGGACATCTCCGCTCCGACAGTTCAAGAGCAAGGATTTTTACTTTAATTTTCTGCCAACTAGAGCCCTTAATCTCTTCTCTTGGTGCAAACGAATGCAGAAATTGCACAAGGCAAAGGTAATACTCTGTCATGTGAGAGATACCATGCTGTGGCCCTGGAACACCACCTCCTGAGTTCACGTGGGGCATGTGTGCATGGGTGTGGGTGATAAGGAGAAAATTCGCACACCGTTCCTTGTTGCAGCATCAGCAGTAAGCTCATATTTGCAATAAATTATTTACTTTCCCATGGGTCAGATTGGCAGCATGTTTTCAGAGCTCCTTGTCTCCTTAGACAATGATGTCATAACCCAAGTGCCTAACAGGGGCACTGCTGAAACCTGGCTCTGCTGACCAAAACAGGAGGGGATGGCTGAACCTCTGGTCCTCTCCCTGTCCCACTTGCCCCTGTCACAGCTCAGGGCACACGTTTGGGGTCAGCATACTGTAAGCGTGCTATGCCTGCTTTGTCCTCTGCTCCTCCTGACCTTGCCACACCATCACAACTCCTTGGCTTGACTTCAGACCTGACCCCCCTCTGGTCTTGGCTGTGATCACCGTGTCACAAGACTGACCTGGTTACGGTCACCAGACCTGCTCTGCTCGCTTGGGGACCCTAGGACTGTCTTTTTTTCTGGTGAGTACACTGCCCTTCCGCAGCCCACTCCTGCGGCCTCTGACATATGTGGCTATAATTTTTGCCATCAACATTTATGTGGCCACAAAGGGACATAGAGATGTCCTATGCTCAAGTGTCCTGCTCACCAGAGACTCCTCCAGCCGCATGGATGCCCAAGGTAACACCAATGCCAAATCCCAGATTGACGCTCAGATGCTGCCCGAAGTCCCCTCTTCCTAATACCACTTGTGCCACAGAAGACAAGCCAAAGACCTAGTGCATGGAAAAAGAGAGAAAGGAGTGTTAAAAGTAGTGTTATTGCTGTGGTGGACTGAGCTGCTTTGTTGCTTTTTCTGCCATATTAATAAATTCCCAAAGACAGGAATACTCTAAGGTGTCCATGGTCAGGAGATGAAGTGGGAATGACCCTCCTCTGCAAAAATTGAATGGCTAACTGGATTATTCTTCATTGGTGACCATCACACGAAACCGGACATGCTGATCTGCGTTGTATGCAAGGGAGGCAAACCCCAGACACCCGCACCAAGGTCTCGGGCTCAATTGCTATCACTCACACAGCTGTGGTAAGGGCATCTGTGCCTGTAGCCAGGGACATGAGCCAGGGCATCATCACCACAGACCACCCAGAGGCAGTGCCCAAGTGAGATGGAAGGAGGGTGGGCAAATTCTTGTTCTCTTTCTTTTCCTGGTGTGCAATTTATTGACTGAAAATGTAGTTTGAGCAGCATGTAGCTATTTCCCAAACTCGACTCTAATTTTGGGAACTTATTCCAGCAAAAAAACAAGGAAGGAAATTCTGGTTTGACTTTTCCTTTCAGCATAGAATACTTTCAATTTGAATATTTTAATTTTGAATACACTGATACTTTTCAGTTTGAAAACAGCCAAAGTTTCAATATTTTTATAGTGACTAAAGGGGAACCAGGTTAAAAAATGAAAGAAAACTAAACGCTCTCCAGGAGGAAAAGACATATTCAAGAAATTGCTCTGCCCTGAAAGTAATCTCTATTTCATTTTTCAGTGTGGTCAGAGGGTGGAAAAATCAATTCTTTGCACACTTCTTACACTGAAAACTGGAGAAGGACAAAGCTTCTCTTGAGGTCTCTGCCTTGCAGACTACTTAGGGCATGGAGAGTGTATCTGTTCCTTGGCCTGCACCAATGTTTATCCGGGGTGATATACACCTTCAAGACAAAAAGTCAGTATGTTCTAAACTTCTGCTCTGGCCTGTCCTGTTTTGACTCAGATCTTTACTGGCTGCTCTGCCTGGATGCAAATTTTATCTCATGTATCCCCTCTCCCTCTTCACTTTCAGGCATAACAAGCACAACCCTGTTCCCCAAATACGCTGTTCTTATCTCGCTCATATACACTCTGTGCTCTGCAGGGAGCTACAGCCTGCATGGTGTGAGCCCTTCTTTCAGTCTGCCTCAGCAGAATGGATGCCTCAGCAAAAGCCCCAAAAAGCAGTGTCTGGGACATCCCCCAGCATCTGCAATGCCTGTATAAAAATTTTGCCAGCTAATCTCTGAGATTTTCAAAAGCTACATCAAAGAGAAACCAAATGCATGAAGCATAGGTTTTGCAGGACAGCGTGCAGGTGCAGAGAGAGGGGTGCAGGGCAGGAGACATGGATGTTGCAGCTGAACAGCACTGTCCTCAAAAAACCACAAGACGGGCCAGAGAATCTGTTTTTCAGCACAGATCCAAACCTCTGGGCTCTTCCTCTATTCTCACAATCCCAAAATAGCCTTTTTTTTAACTGCCTCCCTACTCCTTGTGCTCTTTACTCCCACTGCCTGGTTCCCTCCTTTATGAACATTGCCTGTCCATTAAAGCAAGAGGCTCTGGCTGAGTGGTATCATCCAAATAACAGCCATCCAGGAATCCCAGAGGTGCATCCAGCACATTCCCGGCTTCAGTAAGGGGCAGGAGGCTGCAAAAGAGTTGGATGCTGGGTGCTGTTTGCGGCCAGTCCTTGATGGCAGTCCGTGTGCAGCATCCTTCCTCCTACTCTATTCTCTAGTGGAGATCAGTGAGGGAAGCCAATGTGATCTGCAGGCTTCAATCCTAGCAGAGAAAAGTGTCCTTCTCATGCTGCTTCCCAAAGACAGCCCTGGCAGAACTGCCTTGAACTTGATCTTTATCACCTGACAACTTCCATCACCAAAACATAAAGGGAATGGAAAAGGAAAACGTTTTGCTCAGCTCCTGCTGAGGAGTCACGATGTCTGTACTCTGACTTCCAATGCATGGAAAACTACCTGCGTAGTAAGGAGTGAACTTCAAGGAGCTGGATTTGCAATAAAATGTTATAAAAAGCAAGCATCCTTTGCACGTGCAGTTATTGCCCTTTAAAATAAACACCTTTATCTGTGTATAGGCAGCTCTGTCAAAAGGTCCCCATGCTTATACAAATCTTATCTCCCTCCTGTGCAAATCTCCAAGTATGAATTATTTGAATTATCCCCAGCCCTTCCACGCCAGCCTCTGTCCAGTCCAAAGCATCTCCCTCAGCCCAACAGTGCTTGCAAGCTAAGTCCAGGTGTAGTAAGTTGGCACAGACAGCTAATGGTCCTTTTCAGAGAGAGGATCTCATTTTGCTATGTTGGTCCAACACATGAAGGGTCTGGTCTCAGGGGGAGCCTCATGCCCACCAGGGATCAATTCTGACTGGAAAGCCTTCCTTGCCTTCTCCACAAACATCTCCAAAGCAGCCTGAGAGCTCAAAACCACTTTGCTTTTTCTGCGTAAAACAGATCCCTCAGGCAAGGGGGGAGTTTCTGTATGATTAGGTTAAGCACTGTTTATTTGCCACTATAAGAAAACAGAAAGCAAAATCCTGGCATGCTTTACACCTGGTAATTAAGTTTCCTAATTGTTGTTTGTGGCTCTGGAGAGTTTCACAGGTGTTCATTACCCTGGCAACCCCAAGAGGAAGATGGATGAATGCTGTTCTCATTTCACAGAGGCTGTCAGTGGTAGAAGAGTCAAAGCCTGCTCCCCAAAGCTGTGCAGGACCCCGCAACCACACCATCGCCTCTGGCACAGCAGGAAGAAAAGCCTCAATTCACTGGACAGGATCTTTCAGGGGGTTTGGCACAAGCGTTGCTTTGCCCCGTCTGACCAGACACCGTTCTTTGTTTTCATTCCAAGAGTCTTCCTCACTTTTCTCCTAGAAGAGAACTGAAACAGCAGCTCATCTTCACCTGCTTCACCCTCTTCCATCACCCACTTCCCTCCCTCCACACTGCTTTTTTCCTCCAGAAGGTTTTTGGCAGACAGTCTACCTGATGGGAAGCTGCCACCCCACCAGAGCAGAGGGGTGAGCAGTGATGACCAGCTGCTGAGAAACCCTTAGGATGTGGTAGGAAACCATTGACCTTACAAATTGCTGCTGCAAACTCTTGTCCTCTCACCCACTATGTGCGCACACACACACACACACAGAGGCACATACACACTCGTCTAGGCCCGTCTCCTCCTTACCATGAGGATGAACATCCCCAGTGCTTCTGCCAGCAGCTCCCTGACAGTGCTGCTATGAATCCTGAGCGCCTTCTGAATCTTCTCCAGCATTTTGCTCTCTGGCTCCAGTCTGCAGCCACAGGAGCTCCTGTTGTGACAGCACACTTCATTGCGCTGAGCTAAGTTGCCCTTTGAAACTTGGCATCCTCCCTTCACCCCCAGACACCTTCATTCATTTGGTTAACAATGAACAAGCCAATAAAGTAGGAGCTAGCTTCAAAGTCTTCCCACACACACATGCCATCCTTTTAAAACTATATGGAAAAGCTGCAATATTTTGGCTAGCAGGGCATTGAGAATGCTGTGCCTCTGCCCAGGAGCAGCCTACCTCCATAGAGGTGGAGCTGTAAGTAGCCTTGGTGTGCTCCTAAAGCCTGTCTTTCTGTATAACCTTTTCCACAGGAACTGAACAGCAATTTTTGCTATGCTCTGCATTGTAACACATTGACTGGTGGTTTGGTGCCATTGGTTTTTAACAGGTGGGATTAGGACCCTTTGCATGTTCTTTGCAGGACTATTTGGATGTCCAGCCTGCGGTGAGGATGCTCTGGTACTCTGCCTGGAGCTGCTGTGCACCTCTGCCTGCAGCTGGGAAGAGCACAATGCCTTGAGCATTGCTTCAGGTTGAATATTTGCTCTTGCTGGATGCACCTGTGTCTGCAGGTCCCGTCACACTAGTGGAGAGCCTCCCTGGCACTCCCCTGGTCTGTACTCTCATATGGGGCAAGGAGAGACCATTCTCAGCAATGGTCCCCAGAGTCCTTCACTCTCATCTGGCTGCCAGAGCAGAGCCCTCACTGTCCTGATTCCTCCTCCATCTCCTGATTATCTTCCTGCTCACCATGTGGTCTTACCTCTCCACTGTGAAAAGATTTTAATACCTTTGCTTAATCACTAAAAAATTTAAACCCACTGAACACTCAGGAGTTTTTTCTGCCAGCCTTGATGGTTCTTTGCTGGTTTTCTTCACCTTCCTCTCAACCTGCTGCAGCTTCTCAGTATGTCTCTGGAGGGGGCACAATGCACAGCTCTGGAGGGGTTACCAACAGCAGCGCTGATGGGGACATAGAGTTCTGCTTGTGTTGCCTCCCTCTGCACTACTGCACTGCAGAAGTTCATGAACTTTTCTTTCACCCACAGGACACTGAACAGCTGTATGGAAGAACCTGGAAAGCTGATTCTCCTCTCTGCCCCATAGACTACTGTCTATCTCATGGCAGGGAAGGGTTTTATGGACGGGGGTAAGCCCTCCTCCAGCGACAGATTAGCTGTTGACCTCAGTGAACACCTGGCTAAATATGCAGTAATTTACTAGACTGTCTCTGACAGTAATGACAATTTAATCATAACTGATCATAATCAGGCTGGTGGCAAGGGTGTTCCTACAGCATATTTCTAGGTGGGAAGGGTTTTTGTCCCATAAGACTGTGACCCATGCTGTGGCACAGAAAAAGTGGCCAATAAATCTTTCCAGGTCACTTCATTCTCTGCCATGCAAATGTTTATTGGTGGAGCACACAAACAGGGGCCCTGGCACACCAGGTCAGGGTGGTGGCAAAAGTCTGGGGTTTCTTCTGGACATAGTAATTTCCAGATGACAGTTAAAGCTGAGGTCCTGGCATCAGCGTGTGTTGAAGATCTGACAGCCCTCTTCAGGTGGACGAGGTGTGAGTGCATCAGTATCCGCCATAACTGGACCTACAACTTTGTTTTTCACTCCTAGATCTCAGGGAGCCTCCCAAGAGGATTCCTCCCCTGTGAGCAAACGAGAAATCTGTTGTATCCCTGAAAGGCTTTGTCTCCTGCCTTCAAGCATCAACTATAGGCATCTCCATATTCTAATTTGGGCTGAAAAATGGACATGTATTTTCTGGGAGCACTGGGCTCCCATGGACTTGCAGTCTTCTCAAGGAAAAAGGCAATCCCAGTTTGTAACAGAAATCCTTGGTTTGGTGATAATATTTGCAGCATAATCCCTGATATTACCACCAATTACACTAAAACTCCAGAATGCTTCTAGGATGGCATCATGGATCACTGGATGTGCCGCTTGCCACTTCTTGTCCTTTTACACAGATTATTCCACAAGATGGCACTGAGACATTAATTTCTCCCTTAAAAGTGTTCAGATGTGTTCCTCTGTTGGCTGCTGAAAATGTAAGACCCTTCAGTTTTGGGGTTCCTCCAGGCATTTTTGTACATTAAAGAAAGGTGATTTACCAAGGTTCAAGGAGTGTAATAACAACAAAAAACACCTTTTTATGACTCCTATAGGGCAGAGCACAACTGCTCTGACAGCACACAAAACTGAAATGTGTGAGCCTGTGCCGGTCACCCTCCACTTTATCATCAGCAGAGAAAAGCAGGCAGCTCCAAAGGGCAGTTCATCCCCACCTAAAGTAAGCTTCTGAGGCCAAACATACAAGTCAAGATGAATGCTGGCAGTTTTCCTCCAGTGTGTGCATCAGGACCTGCAGTGATCTGCTTCAGCATGCACACCCACATGGAGGTATCTACCGCCAGGTGAGCTGAACCACACTTCCTCCCTGCATCCAGGCATAATGATCTTGAGCGAGCACAAACAACCATGTGAGTCAGCCACTGGCTGGAGTGCAAAGATCTGCCAGTTGCCCAACACTACCTGTTCTGCTGGTTTTGTCTGGGATAGGGTTGGTTTCCTTCATAGCAGCTAGTATGGGACTATGTTTTGGATTTGTGCTGAAAACAGGTAATACAGAGATGTTTTAGCTGTTGCTGTGCCAGGCTTACAGAGTCAAGGCCTTTTCTGCCTCTCACTCCACCCACCAGTGAGTGGGCTGGGGGTGCACAAGAAGTTTGGGGAGGACACGGCTTGGACAGCTGATCCCCAATTGACCAAGGGGATATCCCACACCATATGGTGTCATGCTCAGCATATAAAGCTGGGGGAAAAAGGAGGAAGGGGGACATTTGGAGTGATGGCGTTTGTCTTCCCAAGCCACCATTACATGTGATGGAGCCCTGCTTTCCTGGAGATGGCTGAGCACCTGCCTGCCCATGGGTAGCAGTGAATTAATTCCTTGTTTTGCTTTGGTTGCACGGGAGGCTTTTGCTTTACTTATTAAACTGTCTGTGTCTCAACCCATGAGTTTTCTCACTTTGACTCTTTCAATTCTCTCCCCCATCCCAGTTGGCGGGGAGTGAGTGAGCAGCTGTGCTGTGCTTAGTTGCCAGCTGGCGCTAAACCGCAACAGCTGCTCATAGTTGCATGGTTTCACTTTACCTGCAGGGCTGACAAGGATTTCTGAGGTCACCAAATACAGTCCCCTACTAGCACAAGCAGCCACACCACATCCCTCTCATGAGCAGGCCAGCCTCCATCATAGGGGTAGAACCTGTTACCTCCTGCTGGAAGCCTGTTACCAGTACTTGCTGCTCCAGAGATTAGAAACTTTCTTCTAATTTCCAGCCAAATTCTTGAAGCCATTTGTTTACGTGCCAGCTTTACCCCATCACAGTCATGAGTGATGTCTTACAGGTTCTGTCCCATAGCATATCCCATGCTGATATCTTACAGGTGCTATCCCATAAAGTTTTCCTATAAAGTTTGTTAGAAGGGCATTAGCTGCTCACACTTAGCTTTCCACTGCCTCCTGATGTGTACCTTGACTTGCTCACAAGTTGAAACTTCTCTCAACACTGACCCTACAATGATTTTACCATGTTTTCCATTGCATATTAAGCAACGACCTGCTAAATGAAACCCATTTCTTCCCTAAGGCAGGTGTGCTTTCAGCACTAGTAATAAAGGCCTCAATTTTGAGAGGAAAATTCTGGTACAGCCAAGGCCCACTAACTGTGCTGGTGTTGATAACCATGGTACTAAAGAGCCAGGGGAACAAGCCCCCCTGGGTCCTGCTACAGTAGCCCTGGGAAGGATGAGTGCCCAGGGACTGCAGGGTAGTTTGTGCTTCTGCAAGCAATAACCTTTCACTCAGTTTGACAGTGCACGTATTTCCTCTGCACCCAGGACCTCATTTATCTCTTAATTGTGCTAATCCACAGCTGGAATGTCATCACTCGATTAGCTTCAGCCCTGCTGGTGGAGCATTAACTTCTCCCGGGAGGCTGAGAGGAGCATGAGCAGACAGCACAGCAGAGATGCTCCTCACCATGGATGAGGACAGCTTGGTCCTCCATCAGACCAAATGAACATGGCACCAAGATATCTCCAGGCCCCTTTAGGAAGCAAGGCCAGATCAGAGAGATAAGTACAGCACTGGTGTAACCTTATCTGTCCAGGACAGACCCCACTTGATGTATTCTCGAGCGCCCACACCCTGTGGTCTGACATCTAACCATCTTGGTCTATCTCCTCCTTTCCTTTACAGATGTCAGGCTCTGAGCAAGTTGCAGACACCCGAGATGTCTGTTTCTCAGCAGATGGCTTTGCTCTCTGCGCTGTTACCCAGCTCCCCATTCCCAGAACACCAGCCTCCACAGCCTTTCAGTTCACCATCGTCCCTTGCCCTGAAACTAGCCAAAGGTGCATCACCCACACCTGTGCCTTTCCAGTGAAACCAGGGTAGCTCTTACCGTGCCGGGCAGAAGTGGGGGCTGGAGGGACCAGCAGAGGGATCTGGTGGATTGATGGTAGGATCCTGCTCCGCTCTGCAGCCCTCTGCTTCTCTCCCCAGGGGCACAGTGCCTCCCCACCCCAGACTGCTAAAGCTCTCTCAGCCAGAGGTAATCCATGAGGCAGTAGTGTCAGCAGCAGGGGAATTACATGGCTTTTGTTGGTCATTCGGGGGAGATCAGGGCTGTCCAGGAAGGGGTTGCCTGGGGCAGTGCTGGTCCCATTGTTGGGCAACAGAGGGGAGGGCGCCTGGGCTCCTGCAGCCTGGGACCTACCCACCCCATGTTGGGCCACCCTCACCTCCTGTCCCCCATCTGGATTTTGAGACAGAATTGGGTCATTTTTATATGCAGCAAACCATTATGGTTTTTGAGGCACCTCACTGGATTCCATCTGGGCAAAGCCCTGGAAAGTGTCCCCCGTGAACAGGTATAGGGCATTTAACAGAGGCAGAAACAGAGGCACAGGGGCATCTTAGGTCCTGCAAGAGACTTGGGGTACCTGTGAGATTTCCACCAAGGTCCTGCCAACTCGTCATCTGCTGTCATCCCCCATTCTCTGTCCCATCACTGACCCATGAACACCTTGTCCTCCTGATCTGATCAGGGCCAGGCTCTCACACCCCTGTGTGTGGGAGCATCCCCCACTCACCCCGGAACCCACTGCAGGCCTCCCCCAGACCCAGGTAATGAACAGCAGGCTCTGTAGGTGCAAATGCTCCTGCCAAGCTTTGAGCTGCCTGCTCAGGTCTGCTTTCAATCCACAGATAAGGTGAAAGCTGGGAAAACCAGAGGGCTCCAGGACATTGTCACCCTGGAGATAAGAGGAACCAGGTTTTCTCCTGGAGGAGTGTGAACACCCACACTCTGAAAGGAGAGATTATAGGGGAAAAGCTGCAGGCTGGGTGGGAGACATCGGGTGAGCTCAATGAGGTCCTGAAATTTCAGAGTCTGATGGAGCAAGCATGCTGATCTGAACATTTCCCTGCCACTAACTGCACCCAAGAGACAGCACAGCATGGCTGTGTCGTCCCCTCAGGACTCAACGAGTTCGCTCTTGCAAATGGTGCCACCAACAAAACTGCTCATACTTCAGTTCATGCTGTCTCCTCTGCCTCATCCCTCCTCCAGACACTCCAGTCCAGGACAGCCTGTGGGACCCACTAGCCCAACATCCCCCTAAGCAGCACCAAAAAGGAATGAGCCTGTGTTAACAGGCCCAAAGAGCAATATCACAGCAGGGGGCAATGACAAAAACACAGCCATGCCTGCTTCCTCTGCACTGCTAGAGTAAGGCTGAGCCAACAATCAACACAGTTCTTCACAGCCACCAGATGTTTGAGGGTGGGCTGCATCCACCCAGGGCACACCTATAGACCTTCAAAAGATGATGCTAAACCCACAGGTGGACCATCTTCACTGCTAGCTGTGATACAGATATTTTGTGGGGTGAGGAACCAACTGGTAATGCTAATCTTTGCCCATATGTACAATCAGTGAATCACCCAAACCCCAGATGCCAGCCACACAACTGTATTCTCTTGTATCACACCTGCCACAAGGTGTCCAAAGACCATGGCATGACTCACACCAGTGGTGAGCAATGGCTGCCGTGTGGGATTTGTCCTTGCACACTCCACGGGGGGGAGAAAGTCCAGGATGCAGGTGGCTGGGTTGGCTTTCTCAGAACAAGCCCACCCTAGCCTAGAGGGCTGCTGCTAGTGCGGACGTGAAGGCATCTGAAGGAAACCCCAGATAAGCTCCCGCTATCACTGCAGGAAGGACGTGCCACAGATTCCTTAGAGACACATGCGCAAACCCCTTCAGATGCTGCCCAGACTCTCCCAGGGCCACAAGGAGCCCTACAGGCATTTCAGTAATGGTAGAGACTTGCTCCTGCATGGGCCAGACCCATCACTCTCATAGCCCCTTTGGCTTCTCCTTTTGGGAGACAGGAAAGAGGGGCCAGGTATGGTGGCTCTGGATGGCTCCATGGTCATTTCCATTCTACCAGTTCCTATGTGAAAAGCCACTGACCTAGAGAAACCAAGAGAAGCTGCAACTCCATCTGTTGGTGTTGTCTGGACAGGAGGAAGTTTTCCTTGCTCATGTAGTTTCCCAGTACAAGTCCTGCATGATGGAAGTGGCAACTTCATGAATCAACCCATATTAAGGAAAGCATCAACATGTCGTTTATTTCCCAAAGCACAGGGTACCACACATCAACAATCACTGGCAGTGTAGGTGTTCCTGACCCATGGCAAATACTAAATATTGTCACTGGTCTTTATTGTCCCTATGTTTATTTTTACACAGACACACAAACACATTCATATCAGCCATTTCTTAGTGAAGAAGTAACCATTGCACACCACCTTCTCAATTTTTACTTCATGGAAACCTCCTCAGGGTCAAAATATCAATTTATAATCTCATGAGAATGACAGAGGGTCTGTCCCCCCTCCCAGGGTGACCCAGTTAGAGCTCTCTGGCACTGCCTCAAGATGTATTTGCACAGGACCTGGCCCGATGGACCTCTTATCAAAACACAGAGTCCAGGTTCTGCCACAAAAGCAACATAATCACAAATAACAACAGGTCTGTGAAGCTATAGATACTGATTTTTGCACCTGAAATGTTCATGAATGTGTCAAACTACAGCATTAGGCACAGCAAGTGCCTGGCTGGAGCTCTCATCTACAGGAGTGGCCACTCCAGTTGGTACAGTCTACCAGGAAATGTGCCGCTTTGCTCACCTGGCTTTGCTCACACTGAGTCTACTGAACAAAAAACTCAAATTGTTTTCCATGCACTGGGGTATGTAGTTCATCTCTAGAAGTCCTTGACACAAGATGCTGTTGGTGCTATAAAGGGATCTAAAGATAGTTACACAAATTCACAGAGGTAAAAATCCACCAATAGTCCACAGTGACTCCCCTCTATCATAAGTGGTCCCTGCACTGTGAATTGTTGGAGATTGTAAAATATTTCTGGGAAGATGCATTTATTCTGTTCACACCCTCTTCTCCCATCACACCTAGGATCTCCTTCATCAGTTCAGCCTGTCTCAGTGACCACTGCCTGGCTGACTTTGGTGTCCAGTGGAATAGGAGATCCAGCACTTCAGTCACAGGAACAGAAGACTAGCAGCATTTACTAGCATGTTCTTGAATTGCTCAGTTGTCCTGAGATGACATGAAGACACAATATATATTCCCAGTTTTGCTGCTCACCAGTGTGAGCTCTGAGCAGCAACTCCTCCTCCCTGCCCAGTACCCCATCCACAGGGGGTGGACATGACACCTCATTCAGAAGCAGCTTGGGGTGGGCAGAGGCAACATTTGCAACTGCTCACAGCATGCTGTGTGATCCTTCCTAAAACACCTATCCCAGCTTAGTGCTGAAAATGCCATCATCTCCTGGGTCATTGTAAGTCATCCACTCTCTCATTGCTCTCTCCTCCTCTGTGCAATGCAGATAGTGACCTTTCCCAGAGAGCCAAAGACATGCATGTCTCAGCTTCCATTTCACCACTGGTGAGGCCAGTGGTCAGAAAAGCAGGCAGTAGTGTCCTTCACATACACAACAGGTCAAGCCAGCAGAACAGCTCCCTCTGCTCACAGCAGTGCAGCAATTCAATGGCATTTTAGCTACAGCAAAAGCTTTAGTAGAGGAAAATCTATTGCACTGTGGTGGAGTCTCCCTTCTCTTTCCCCCCCAGGAGCTGAAGAAAGCCACATCGTATGCGTCATTTAAAAGCAGACTAGAAGCAAAAGGTATTTGAAAACTTGCCATGGGGAACAATTGTGCCCTGCTTTAGGGCAGTAAATAACTGACTTTGTCTTGTTCATCTCATGTTTTATTGCCTCTGCTGTTTGTACAGTGCTTCATGGGAAAAAGAAAACTAACGGAGCAGAGAGCTTGCTCGCAGCCCCCCTGCTCCCTCTCCTGCACAGGCACCCTCCTGCACTTGTTTCTTCTGTACAGCCCCTGAGGATGGCAGCTTTGGATGAGCCACCACCACACCATGGTCACACAACACTGTCAGCAAGGGCTTGAGAGAGAAAAAGCAGTGCCAGAGCCATGGGAGTGTTGCAGGACCTCCTCTGGCCTCCCTCCACTGTGCCCAGGGTGAGAGATCACACCTTCCTCCCACCTGGTCAGTCTGGTCCCAGGTTAACTTGCAAGCTCTGGTCTGGGGAAAGACATGTCGGAGCAGGGCCTCACTCCCTTGCAAGTGCCATGGAGTTTGCCGTGTCCCATCCAACCACCCATTCCCTTATGCTGGTGATGCCTGGAAATGTAGGATGTGAACAAAATCCCTGAACTCACAAGACCTTTCTTAAGCCCACACCAGCAAAAAACTTAGAAGAAGCAAAGAAAAGGTCATACAATAGATAATTTTGTGGGATACAGCATGTTTGTCGTATGTAGCCACAGCGTAGTATAGGGGAAGATCACAGAATCACAGAATCCCAGGTTGGAAGGGACCTCAGGGATCATCTAGTCCAATCTTTCTAGGAAGAGCACAGTCCAGACAAGATGGCCCAGCACCCTGTCCAGACGACTCTTAAAGGTGTCCAACGCGGCCGAGTCAACCACTTCCCTGGGGAGATTATTCCAATGGTTGATTGTCCTCACTGTGAAAAATTTCCCTCTGGTGTCCAACCAGAATCTCCCCAAGAGCAATTTGTGTCCATTCCCCCGTGTCCTCTCCATGTGACACTGTGTAAAAAGGGAGTCTCCATCTCCTTTGTAGCTACCCCTCAAGTACTGGTACATGGTGATGAGATCCCCTCTGAGCCTCCTTTTCTCAAGGCTGAACAAACCCAGGTCTCCCAGCCTTTCCTCGTATGGCAGCTTCCCAGTCCTCTGATCATCTTGGTGGCCCTTCTCTGGACCCCTTCCAGCCTGGCCACATCCCTTTTGTACAGCAGGGACCAGAACAGCACACAGTACTCCAGGTGTGGCCTTACAAGCGCTGAGTAGAGCGGGATAATGACTTCTTTATCTCTGCTGGTGATGCCCTTTTTGATGCAACCCAGCATCCTGTTGGCCTTCTTGGCCGCAGCAGCACACTGTTCACTCATGTTGAGCTTTCTGTCCGCCAGGACCCCCAGGTCCCTTTCCACAGAGCTGCTCTCCAGCCAGGGGGATCCCAGTCTGTGCTGCACTCCTGGATTATGTTTTCCTAGGTACATGACCTTACACTTTTCCTTGTTGGACTTCATAAGGTTCTTGCTGGCCCACTCTTCCAGCCTCTCCAGATCTTCCTGCACAGCAGCTCTCCTTTCTGGAGTGTCTACTTCCCTACTCAGTTTGGTGTCATCAGCAGACTTCATCAGGCTACACTAGATGCTGTTATCCAGATCACTTATAAAGATACTGAATAACATTGGGCCCAATATCGATCCCTGGGGGACTCCACTAGTGACAGGTTGCCACTTGGAAAAGGAGCTATTTACCACCACCCTTTGGGTGCAGCCTGTCAGCCAGTTCCCCACCCACTGCACAGACCACTTGTCTAGGCCATAATGCATTAATTTCTCCAGGAGGAGACTGTGGGGGACAGTATCAAAGGCCTTGGAGAAGTCCAGGTAGACAATGTCCACCGCCTGCCCCATGTCAACCAGGCAAGTCACTCTGTCATAGAAGGCCACCAGGTTTGTGAAGCACAATCTGTTTTTAGTGAAGCCATGTTGGCTTTTCCCAATCATGTGCTTCAATTGACTTGTGATGGCCCCCAGTAGGATTCGTTCCAGGGATTGAAGTAAGGCTGATGGGCCTATAGTTACCCGGATCCTCCCTCAAGCTCTTCTTGTAGATAGGAGTAACATTTGCCTTCCTCCAGTCCTCTGGGACAGATGCCTAGCTTTGTAACAATGCCTAGCTTTGTAACTATCTTCTTGGACTGCAGCTGGACTCTCAAAGTGTGGGTTTTTTCCAAGAGCTTTGGATAAGCTCTGGTTAGTTGTTATTTCTGTTGTACAGTTACCCTATGCTTTTTGGACTCTGACTTGTTTGGAAGCACCACCAAAATAATCCATCACAAATGCCTTGTACCCAGAGGCAACAGCCTGATGGAAGACATCCTGCCCTGATCAGCGTCTACACAGAGTGAGATATGAGCCAGCAGTGACAAAAACATGTTTTGTTCTAGGTTGTCAGCACTGAGGAAAAATACATGTTCATAATTTGCATTTGTTGATTCACATTTGCTGACACGATAACAAGATTGAGCAACACAGAGAAATGGAGGTTAATAAATCATAATCACCTTTAAGTTCTCAGCAGGCTGACCCTAATCCGTAACCCAGGGTCGAAGTCTGAAGTTGTCTGTCTACATGGGTATATTAGCTAATTCATAAGAGGCAACGTATTACCCATCTATTTCTTGGAAAGAAGATACATCCTTTGGTGAAAGCAGCCCCATGCCCCTGAATTTCTCCCTGCCTGCTGACAATCCAGAACCTGGAAGAAATGGCAAATCCTATGGAAACATCCAACAGTGTCAACTGGTGCATTGACTTGGAAGAACACAAGTTAAACATATAAAAAAGATGGTGCTCCCACACCCAGTGTCCCACCCAACCAGCTGTCTGTCTGAAAGGAGCGCATCCCTCCACAGATGCTGTCACCACCTGCTGTAGCATTCAGCTTTAATTAGAAGTTTTCCGTTCAAGCGCTGACCTGTCCTGCCAGATTAGTCCTGCTTAGCTTTCAGCGCTTGATAGGATCGTAAACCGAGGCAAACGTAAGCAAGGGATAGAAACAGCGGATAGAGATCTAGAATAGGCAGTTACACATACATCAGTGTTATGTTATGCACAAAGGTGCATGAAATATGTTTGAGAAGGAAAAAAATCTGCATAGCTAGGAGAGTTGCACAAAGTCAGGATATTATCAGATCTGGAAATATGCCATGTGAATGAGTCACTGGAGCATCAGTCAATGGCTGTGTACAGAAAATGCCACAAAGTCAGCTGTTGTAATCCCTCTCCAGCATTCATACGGTATCATTTCATGGTTTCCATAAATGATTGACTAAAATGTGCCATGGGCCACTTCCTTGCATTATAGTTATCTGCCCTGCTACCCTGTTCCAGTCCAATCCCTACTCACAGCCTCCTTCCCTTTAATAAAATGTGTTTTAATGAAACATCTTTTTCAGATCAACATTGGAGAGCAAATGAAGGCCCTTTGAAAAATGTTTTGCATATTCTGCCCACAGCTGCTCCCCAAACAACCTGCTGGCACAGTTGTGGGGCAGCCTGACGCCAAGGAGGGACACCAAATATGACTGATCCAGCAAATTTATATGTGCCCCATTCCTTCAGGAGCTGGAGCAGAGTACCTCATCTCCCCAGCATTTTGGACCAGCACAACTTAATAGCTGGACATCTGCAGATCAAGACAGGAATCTTGCTGCCAGCAACAGGTCCCAGGGCACAGAGTGCTTGTAAATCAGAGACAGTGCATTCAGCTGCAGCTAGAAACCGACAGCCAGACTGCAGACATCCCACAATACTGGTGTCATGCATTGCATGTGCATCAGCTCAACACACAGGTCTTGGCTGGCTGCTTCTCTACTGCAGGATGGGTCCCTGCTCTAAGCCCTGTCCTGGGCTGGCCTCAGGCAGGCAAGGACATTCAGAGCAGGGCAGCTTTTGGCTCAGCTCCCATTTCAACCACTTCAAATGGGCAGGGGTAATAAAGGGAGGCTAGGACAAAAAAAAAAAAGGAAGCCAAGGGGGAGAGGCTGGGAAGTAGGAGGCCCCTGTGCCCCAATGCACTTTCATACCACTCATGAAGCAGGGCAGTAGAGGCAAAAGCAGAGGGCCACACCTGGTGGCTCCCAGACCCTCTGCTCTGCACTGGGAGCTGGAGGTCATAGCAGACGGCTTTTGCTTTGAGTCTTACAGGGAGGTGGGTGGGGAAGGTTCAACAGGGAGACATGCTACCTGCCAGTGTTGCACTTTGGGTGGCATAGGTGAAGTGATGCCTCCTATGCTGCCCCTCAGAATTGATGTTTCCACCCTGCATGTGTGCAGCTGGGGCTTCTAGGACAGAGCCCACACTCCCACAGGTGCTAGGCTCAGGAGCAGTCCCATGCCTGTGCCCTACTCTGGAAGAGGCAGCAAAGGCAGGTCAGTTCTCTCAGACTATACGTAGCAATGTTTCACAAAACTGGACGTGCACTCCTCCATCAGCATGCAGGATCTTCTGGCCAATGTAGCAGGGAAGACCAGCTCCTGGCTCCACATCTTCTTCATGATTCCAGAGGGGAGTGCTTGGTGTCAGCATGCTTCCACACCACATTTATTTATCAGGCAGCCACTCTAATGGCTTTAAATGATTGCATAACAGCCAGTTTCACATGCAAGTGTGGACATAGGCAATCTAAATGCCAACCTGTTTAGCCCTCAATTCAAAACCCACTTGTGCCATGGGGACTTAGACACTCACTAAGTCACTCTGACCTTACTCTTAACCAGATCAGAGCACACCTTATTAGCCTTGTGTCCTGGCAGCTTCCCAGCCCAAGACCTGCATCAAATACATCTGACACTGACTTGGAAACCAGACCATGTCCAGAGGCAAAGATGGAGACCACATTTCACATATACAAGTCAGTTGCAAAGTCTCCCTCACCATTTGCGAGGCAGAACTGGTCTGCTGGCACTAGGAAACGTTTAGACAAGTTTGACTGCAAAGTGCCTTGGTGTTGTTTGCACAGATTTCCTGTGCATTTTGTGTTTGAGTCTGAGCCAGAAAAAGAATCACACAAATAGACGTGTTTACACAAACACAATGCAGTGAAGGAGCAGTCACTCTATGACTGAGATACTTTTACCTCCCTGAATAATAAATACATCCTTCATTGTCTCTACTACTGTAAAGGCTGTTGATGGAGAATCCATCTCTGGACAGAGGATCTGCCTTCTATTTCCATATCACCTGTTTCAAGTTAGTTGTAATAAGCTCTCTGGAAAAAGGACTGACTCTCCTAATGCATTTGTGTAGGTCTGGCACAGTCAGTCAGAGCCTAGAGGTACTGCTGTAATAACCGTCTGTGCCAACAAGAATTGTAGCAAGGAGGATGCGCAAAGAGCATTTTGCATCGGCTACAAATCAGTGAGCATACGTCCATGACCTCCGCATATTAGCACGCCAGAGGAGCCACAATATACTCTAGGAAACATGTTTTGCTGCTGCAGCTTTGGGTGCTGGAGGAAGACCCCGTGTAGCTCTCTCTGCTGGCATGTATTTTCCCCTTGAAGTGCTGCTGTGTGATCTCATAAGTGACCATCAAGTGTGTTCTTCAGGCTCCAGCAAAATGCCAGCCAAGCTGTCACTGAGCCAAACTCAAATCAGCTTTGGGCACTCATGAGTCTGAGCATGCCATGTCCATTTCCAGCTCCAAGACTTGCAGAGCTGACGAGCAGTGTCACTCACTTTGCTTTGTGTTTGCACTAACTTCTGTTTATGATTAGAAAAGGAAGACCAATCCTACATACCATGTGGGATTGTGAGGAAATTAATCCATGCTGGGCTCCTGCAGCACTCTCTGCCTTGCCGCCAAGTCCCTATGCTTTAATCCTTGGACCACCTGGAGACCTGGATGTACCAGGACCTTCTCCATCTGTCCAGCCAAGTTAAGTGACATATAGACATGACTCACAAGCTGAGCCAGACCCCATGATGCTCAACTTCGGTCCTGTTCTGTCCCAGTGAAAGTCAGATCCTCTACTCCTTATTAACAAGCTTTTCCCTCAAATGAGTATCCCAGCTGTGCATGTTTACAGGCCATTCCTGAGTATCATGAGATGTTCCTGAGAACCTGAGATTAATCTGGTTGGAACTGGAAGAAATAGTTCATTAGAGGGTAGACCAGCAAATTCATGGGCAGCTCCATGACGTTTACAGTTGGTGGTGACCTGAACAGGAAAGATCAGCAGCCTCCCCTGACTAGCCAAGGAGAGACTGACATGACAGAGGGTACTGGTGAGAGGTTTGGAAATCAGCTCCTGAATCCCACCTGGGTCTGCCAGATGCTTCTCTTGACAACCAGGAGAGCAGATGATGCTGGAGATCTCTTGCCTATCAAATGCATACCCCTGAGCTATCTTCAGGAGCTCTCCAGCATGGTTTGCCAGTTTTGACAATCCTGATGTTGTCAGATCCTATCACCCATTCCTACATATTCCAATAAATCATCACCTCCTGTTGCTGAACATATCACAGAGAATCACGGGTTAACTCGAGCAGCAAGAAGGTCACCTACACCCCTTGTAGAGTCTGAGCCCAGTGCCTCCAAGCCTGACTTTTGCTCTTCCCAGTTCAGAAACTGCCACTAATATTTGCTGCTGCTCCCACTGAAGCAGATGGTGTGCTAGTGAGGGAAGGAGCCTTTCCTTCCCTACCTCAGACATACCATTCTGAGCAATTACACCCAAAATAACTCAATGCTTAGATGGACATGGACAAGCTTGACCATGGTAGGTTCCTTCTGAGGCATGAGCCACTATGAGCAACAGCATCAGCTGCCACTGCATTCCCAGAGACCAGCAAATCACCTTCACTCCCTGTTTTCAAAGGTCTTGATATCAGGAGCCCAAACTGCCTAAAAAAGCCTGTGGCATCAGGATGAAGCCCGCCCTTGACAGTGGCTCTCCTTTGGTTCCTTTGAGCAGTAATGAACTCTGTCCCTCTGTGTACGTGGAGGAGTCTGTGTGGGGCCAGCCACATGCTGAGGAGCAAAATATCCCCAGAGCTAAAAGCCATCATAAACCTCTTTACCTTCTGGTCTACCTCCACAAGCATAAAAGAAGAGCTCTACGTGTGTGTCCACATGTGCGTTTCTGTGAAAAAGGAAGGGAGAGACTGGCTTGGTGCAACAAGGATTTCAAACAAAACAATTTAACTATACATATTTTCCCCCCATAAGCAGGATGACATCTAAACATGTAACAGCTGTTGCTTAATGCATTCCTAGATAGCACACAGATATTATGCCAATAAGCACCACTTAAGAACCAAGATAGCAAAGGAGAGGAAGAGAAGTAATGATGTTAGTTATGCAGAGAGCAGGTCAGATCTTAGTGTGACTTTAAAACGACCTGCTTTCCATCCCTCCATTTATCAGAGCATTTACAGTAATGAGTATAACAGTGAAGCATTTTAATAGCATTTTGAGGCAGTAAAATCTTCAGAAAGGGGACGTTCATTGCACTGCTGTACAGATACCCCTGGAAACTGGGGAGAGCCACATCACATACACCCTTTAAAATCTGTCTTGAAAAAATACCCTCTGAAAACCAAATGTTGATATAGATTCTGTGCTGGTTGAGGGTCCAGATAAGAACAAATAAATCACACCTCATTCAGGTCTTTAGCTTTTACCAGAGCACAGCTTACCAGGGGAAAGGCATGAGCAAAATGAAAAGGTACCCACCCCACACTTCCCACATACTGTACTCTTCTAGTGCACCACGACAATGCCTCCCATGCTGGTCTCATCCCGTACTCCCAGCACCAAGAGGTGGCAGCAGAACTCCTGCCTTTGGGAAACTGCTCCTGTGTGGGACTGGCATCCTCTCCTGCCCTGAGAACTGACACCCTGGGGAAAAGCAAGTGCACACGGACCTGCTCAGACACCACATCTCTAAGCTGAATCACCAGCTGCAGTGGGCCTAGCACTGTAGACAAGCATAGTATAAGGCTTAGGGAAGGTGTATTAAAAAAAAATAATTTATGTGCATCTGGCTTAATTTTTCATGTTAATGGAGAGGGAAAAACTCCTTCTGGGATTTAAATGAACCCTGAGTCTCTGCTTACCATTCTCAAGGGGAAGCTTGCCAGCATTGCTCATTACAGACACCTTTGCAGAAATATCAGCTGCACTGATTCTCTCCAGACATCTCTGAGACTAAAGGTTGAAGACAAAGTCACAGACTTAAGTCACAGAAAGAAGAAAGGAAAGAGAAAGGAACATAGTTCTTGTCCCAAAGATGGTACAACCTCAAAAGACCAAACACGTGATGGGGAAAAAAAAAGTGAAAAGAGCCAGAAACAGACAAAAGTTCCTTTCATCCTGGGACAAAAAAAATAAACCATCCCGCCAGTTCTCAGTACAATCCTGTAGTGGTGAGACTCGCGTAAGAAAATTAACAATGATGTGCATCTCAGCAGGTGCAGTTTCTGCCCTACCCACGAGTGACACCATTGATGCCAACTCCATTACACTGCTTGGACAGGTGAGAGGAGCAACACTAAAATTACATTTATGAGCACAGAATTCATAGACTCACCAGTCAGGGTCCTGTGGTCCCTATGAGTGAACTTCTCATGTTCGGGGACCCCCTCTTGCAGCCACAGGATGCAATATTTGAAGGTCTGTATGTGTCAAGGTACTTCTGTAACCCAGTGAATAAAATTCTTGAAACTGTTAGTGAAAGACCACAAGCTTTGGCATCTCAGGATGTCTCCAGGCTTATCTTGACCTGAGCTGGTTTTAGTTTACTTTAACAATGGCCAGTGGTCAAGTAACTTCTATATAACCTGTTCTAGTTTCAGCACTGTGATATCATACGTGGTAAAATGACAAATGCCAATAGTCACTGAATAACAAGAAATAGCCCTTTATGTTAACTGAGGATGGGGAAAGCTGTTGTGAAACTTTCAAACTTCACCTGGAAAACACTAAGAAGGAAAGAGAGTGTGATGAGAAAAAGCAAAAATAGCCCCAGGCAGACTCGAGGCTTAAGGAGGAAGGGACCTCCACCATGAACATTGTGCTTCTCCCGGTGAACAGGTCAGGAGACTGATGACTCACAGAGACAGCCCACCACCTCTTTACTTGAGAAGGTTGGTGCTGCCAACCGCAAGACTCAGAGAGACATCAGAAGGTAAAGATAGCATTGGGGATGAAGATTAGATATTAGTAGGATTTCTTTCATAATAGTTTTAAGAGTGGTATTATTAATGAGGCTTTTTTGTATTAATCTGGTTTATAAGTGTTTGTATTATTGCAGCTGGACTAATAATAACTTTATTATGTCTTGATTAGGTTAAGATTTTAATTAACCTTTGGCTCTGTATGAATATAATATGTTCATCTTTGCCCGTAACAACGTTTTAAGTGCAGCATGAGAGAAGCTGTCGGCAACCCAAGACTCATTGCTAGGCACTAATAGAGCTGAGAAAGCCTCTCCAGACAGTGACTTCAAAGACATGAGTGAACCCTACATGAATCCTTCTCCTTGAATTCTATCCTGCCCAGTTTACCTGTTTGAGGATGCATAGGACAACTGTTAATCTCACAACAGCCACCAGCCTCCCAATACCGGTTAGGATCAGGAGCCAAAATTTTGGTCAACAGCCTAGGTAGTAAGAGCTGCATCTACTCAAAATGCTCCTGCTGGACCTTTTCCAGGCATCACCTTAAACAACTCTATCACCTACTCCCAGCTCATACCCACACACACTCATGTACCCCCATCACTTCCTTGGCTGTCACCTTAGCCCTTAGTTTATCCAAACCGACCTTTTTCACAAACTCTTACCATTGTGGCTTAACCTGGCAGGCAGTTATACACCACACAGCAGCTCGATCACACCCCCAGCCCAGTGGGATGGGGGAGAGAATCGGAAGGGCCGAAGTAAGAAAACTCATGGGTTGAGATAAGAACAGTTTAATCATTAAAATAACAACAAAAACAATAATATTAATAATAATAATAATATTGTAAGGAAAACAGAGAGAAAGAAGCGACACCCAGGGGAAAAAACAAGTGATGCAACTGCTCACCACCCGCTGCCTGTCCCCAAGCAGCGATTACTTTCCCTTGGCCAACTCCCCCCAGTTTATACACTGAGCAGGACGTCCTGTGGCATGGAATATCCCTTTGGCCAGTTTGAGTCAGTGGTCCTCGCTGTGCCCCCTCCGGGCTTCTGGTGCACCTGGCAAAGCATGGGAGGCTCTGCTTCCAAAAGTCCTTGACTATGCAAGCACTACATAGCAACAAGTAAAACATCACTGTGTTATCAGCATTATTGTCATACTAAATCCAAACCACAGCGTTATACCAGCTACCAGAAAGAAAATTAACTATATCCCAGCCGAAACCAGGACACTTATTCCCCTGAAAGAGCTGTGAGCTGAAATAACCATTGAAGAAGGCATCACTTACACCCACAGCAGTGCACAGGCTTGTTGTCTTTGATCCTCCTAAAGCTGGTTCAGGTTTAGAGTCCTTCTTTAAGAAGGTAATTCTGACTGAAAAATTCCAGGTGTGGCTGGAAATACCTCTCCAATAAGGGACACAGCTTAGAAAGAAAGAAACATATTTCTCACCTCTAGGCTCATCACATTATCCTCAGGTGTTTCCTCATCTCTTTCTGCCCTAACTCTGCAACCTCCTTGTCTGTGCAAAGGTCTGAGCATCACTGAAAACACCTGAAAACCCCAAAAAGTATCATGGAAACCTCCTCACCTCCTAAAGCTCACTTTCACCATCTGGGAAGAGGTAGAAACCACAGTGACATGTCACCCATGCAAGAAGCCCAGCAGATAAGTAGCAAAAGAGACAAGAATAGCCTGAAATTATTCTTGTTAGAAGCTGTGGAGGCTTGAATCAACCCAGATTTTACTGTCAAGATGACCCAGCAAAGTTACTTAGTTTCAATTTCCCTATGACAAACTTCCACCGAAATAAATGTTTACCCAAGAAAAATGTTCATTCTGAGAGCATTTCACTTTCTGATAGTAAAAGTAGTGAGGGAATTCAAAACTTTTCAACCACCTTGGCTTTAAAGCATAATTTTCAGCCTTCTCCTCTACTTTTCACAAGGTAGTTCACTACTGTTTGCAGAGTACAGTGTTCTTCACTGAGATGTGCTCACAGCAGTTGACTAAATGTCTACCCATTTTAAGGTGTTATTCATCAATGGAAAGTGTCACTTGGGTTGGAGTTTATTATTTCAGATTTTTGAGGGGTTCTCTTCCTATGACTTCCAGTCATCCCTACCATATGTAACAGCCTCCAAAGACTATTCCTGATTTCCCACAGCCAAGGAGAAAACAATTCCACCCTCTCCTTTCTAAAACAGGCAGGGAGGAACAGGAATATGGGGAAGGAAAAATGGAATGGATATCTTTGTTAGATGCCCACTACAGACAGACTGCAAGAAAATGGAGGCATCCTGCTAGTTTCAGACTCCTCTTCAATGTAGGAGAAAGCAACAAAGAAAGTCAAGAAAGATGTAAATACGCATATGTTTTATATGTTAGTATGTTATAGATATGACTATAGGGAAATAGGGCACTATCTATTTCCACAAATCAGATTTAAAAAGCCCTAGATTTTTAAAAAACTAAACTTGCAACAGAATCATAAGGTTCGGTCAAACAATACTCTGCCCCCAACTGATCCATTGAGCTTTGACAGTTTCCAAAGTCACTCCCAGTCACAAGAGTACATTGCAACTTGAGATAACCCTCTGAAGGCTTTCTGGAAATATCCCCTCGTCCCCATCACATATTCTAGCAAGCAGCCCAGAGGAAGAGCGTCTTTTGGTCAGCAGGTGCATCAAAACCTGTTTTATTTGCTGAAGCTGAAGGCCATGCAAAACAGCAAGCAACACAGCAAGACTTTCTGCTGTGGAAGAAAGGAAAAAATTACTCATCTTCTGCTGTACCAGCTACAACAGATAGCAGTATGACCCCTCCCCACTGGATGTACATTCAGTTCCTAGTACTGTCCTCTTACCTTTACGTCCTGCCCAGGACTTCCCCCAGTCTGATCCGCAGTGACCAATAGACCTGAGGATTGCAAAGCATATTCACTTGCTGTACAAAGAACACAGCTGCGTGCCTTCTGCTCACACACCACACCATGCCCTCAACAGGAAATAAGTGGAATCTCCCAAGGGTCTGCAGCAAAGTCTGGGTAGACCCAAATGAAGCAAATAAAGGAAAATTTCTCAGCTGCCCAGTATCCAGAGCTGGAGCAGATTTCTCAGACTGATCAGTTGCCATTCAGGCACAAAGGAAGCAGTCAGATATCCAAAGTAGCTCAGCATCCATTGTCAAGAAGGGTCATAATGTTAGCCTTTCCAAATGTATCCACTGTACTCTTGTTTTCCTAACCCTCTGGTTTTTGCCCATCTTCCATTTCACAGTGCATGTGGATAAGCAGTGATTTCAGTGGGAGCCAGAGGCAACAGCAAAAGCAGGTGGGGGATCAGCTCCAATAGTGGAGGGGACATTTACGGCACCTCTGTGGAAGCCAGCTTCCTCCCCTGCCTCCACTCCTCCTACATATTCATTACAGCTCCTGCCAAGCAGCAGCTTCTCCACTTTTATGGCTTTTCTCTGTGGCCTATGACCGCTTTTGGCACCATGACACGTGTACTGAATACCACATCTAAGAATCCCGAGCTGATGGAGCTGCTAAGGACATGGGAATTATGTCTGGAACGGGAGAAGAAAAGGAAACTATTCTTAGCCTTGTGGTACAAGGACACTATTATTAAAAATAGGTTGTTCTGTGACCAATTGAGTTAATAAGGTATGCTTTCCTACAGTTCATCCTCAAGTGTCCTCCACTATGATACTCCCAGCTCCTCCTAGAATCTGCTACTAATTTGGCTGGAGATCTGGGTCCTGTGCTGCAGCTGGCTGTCTTGGCGCTATACCTGCATTGCTTCATTAGCCAGGATATAATTGCTCCTCAGCCAACAGGCAGCAGCACCACAGGGTATATATTCTATATTGTGCTGATCTCTGGCTTTGACTTGCGGGGAGGGAGCAGGAGGCAGCAATAACATGGATTTTTCTGCTCTATCCAGCTGCCAATTTTCACAAATATGTTAGCAAATTCAAATCTTGGAGATTTTTTACTACATGAAAAATATGGTAGGAATCATACTATGGGTTCAAAAGCTTTTTGAGGACATAGAGGGGGAAGGGGAAAAAAGTAGAGGGGAAAGAGTTAACAGAAAGCTTCATTTCCCTAGGTAATTAGGTTTAAAAATACTGACAAATGTCACTACTGTGGACTTTACACACTAATTTGGCACAGGATAACCTGCAAATATCAATAGGAGTCCATTAGGGATACAGTGCGAGTGTGAGGTCATGTTTGCTGCAGCCTGTAAAAGATCTGCTGGGCCCATTAAAGTCCCTCCCAAGCTAATTTTAAGCAAGTGTAAGTAATTAGCAGGAAGTCCAAAGAGGGAGAGAGGGAAAGAAGAAGGAAATGCAGTAATAAAATCTAGGCTGAAAGACAGCCTTTAACTGGCTTCAAAATTGTACGTACTCCTAAGCAGGGAAAGTTCATGGCTGGGAGAAATAGAAATTCCTTTGCTCATGAGTAACTGAGTGGGCACTGGGGTGGGGAATTTATCTCCACAAGGAGCCAAGAGATTGCAGCTTCACTGGAGGTGTAGTGTGACCCTGTTTGAGAGCCCACCTCATCCCCTGGGAGTTCTGGTTTCCCTGGCCATTGGCTTTCTGGAGAAGCTCCAGAGAAAACCAGTGAATCCAGAGGAACTGCAACTTGCAGCACTGCAAAAGGGTGTGATTTCTGATGATTCCTGAGGTTCCTCCATCTCTATTTTACTGGGTTACTATGGTTTTTCCTGAAGTTGTCGAACATCTGTCTTTTGAAAAGCAACTGTGTGAAGCACTGGAAGAGGAGACAGACAAAATGTTATTAGAAAGCTGCACTCTGCATCTGCTGCATTCACCAGTCTTTTGCTGTGCTGATCCAGGGTACAAAAAGAAAAAGCAGAATAAGAATAGGGAAGGGACCTCTATCACCCTTAGCACATGGCATGAAGATCTGCCAACTGTCTAGTTCACATCAGAAAATATTCTGCCTGCCAGGCTGATTTTTTGTTTGAAATTTTGATTTTTTCCAGATTCATATCATGCATTTGCCCCTGCCAGTGAACTTTATTCCAGTTATTTTACTCGTTTTCTTTTCTGTCACTGAAGCCTATCTACATAAAAGCTAGAAGGTGAATAGTCCATTTCAGGGCATCAAAGCTCAATTTTTTTCTTTGAATTTTGTTGTGGACATCCTGTCTTGATGAAGAAATCCAGCCATTATTGAAACCCAAAAGCCAAAATGCAGAGGGAAAAGATGAATCTGGTGCAAAACTAAGTACTTCCAGAGAATCCTCCTTGAGAAAGCTGTACTTCTTTTTGCAGTCATCTAAAAACCACATGGTTAGGGAGGTGTTGACACAAAGCAGGACAAGAAACAGAGGGATGAACCTTCTTATAGAGCTGCCAACAACAACAAAAGAAAAGTATCTTTTCAGAAAAAAATTTTTTTTTCTCTTCCTTGTTTCTCTTAGAGGTATCTTGCCCATTATTTCCCCATGTTGAGCTGCCAGTCAGCTCTAATTTCAATTACAAACCCTACCCCAGCATAAATACTTGTATTTTAAACCAGCCCTCCTCATTCTGGCTCTTTCACATGGGTTGCCTTGCAGCATCAGAGAGCTGAAAAGCTGACTTAATGTGAGTTTGGAGGTTTTGTGGAAGAGCAGCTCAGCCACAGAGGGTTTTCTCCAGAGCTGGAAGTGTGGCAGCAGGATGTCTAGATGCAGGGGAATGAAGAACCTGTGCCAGAAATAGCTGCAGCGGTCCAGCAGGCCTGGAAGACTTCCAGGCAGACACCATCTTCCTTAAATTACAGAAAAGGGAGGGTTGAGTAGTTCCTCATGTGCCCCAGATGGGCTGCGGAGAGAGGAACTGCTACAACCACAGTGGTGGGTGGAGGCAGGGAAGAGGATGGATATGTACTGGAAATGTGCCTCACAGAGCCCAGTAACTTCTGATCCCCCATCAGTCATTCCCTGCCTCCTGCTCAGGACTACACTGAACAGCATGGGAGTCTCCCTCTGGACAATCTGGGTCATCCTTGTTGCTCAACTGGCCATGAGACACTGGGAGAAAGAATAATTCTTCATGAAAAATCAGTGAGATATATGCAAGATGCACAAATTGCCTCTGGTCTAGACCAGTGGGTTTTCTGCAGGGACTGAACTTCAGCCATGGATGTAAACCAGGAGTTTCCACAGCTATCTTTCACAGCTTACCTTTTAACTTTTCCCACTAGGAGATGTGAACAGAGGCCACAGGCAGGAGTTTCTACAGAAAGCTGGAGGGAAGTGAAGCTGGAAATGGAGAATGATGTTTGTTAATGACTTGGTAACACCTGAATGACTGGTTAATGACCAGGTCTCCTTCTATTGTACATTGCTTTTATATTTCCTGCAGGTCGTTAGTGTCCTAAGCACCATGTGCTTTCAGTCTGAGCCATTCATGGCACATGGTACTTGTTAGCAGTTTTGGCAGTTCATAGCAACTCTGGTGCTTAATTTGTATTACGGTCAGTTCCTGTAATCTGACGAATCTCATAATATTGTAATGAATTTCTTACAGCACCCCTCTTGCCATCATGCGAATATTGAGGATCTCAGCTCCCATTTGGGAAAAAAGTTTCCTACACTTGTGTCTGCAGATTTCTTCAGTGAACCATTAAGGTTTGAGACCACAAGGCAGATAAATCAAGCCACAGCTACAGTCTTAGACCAAGGAGACTGAGTGACACTCCTCAAAAACAACTGGCCAGCGGTGCTGTGCGTCAGACCACTGTCACTGTGACTACTAGGCCATGGGCTCAGCAACACAGTAAAGAAAAAGCAGGAGGAAAATCAATCAATTAAAGCATCTTAAATCCATCATTTTACAGACACATGTTAAGGGAACTTAATTATATATTAATAGCCTGACTTCTTAAGCATACCCTGAGCCTCACACTGATACTATAGGTTAGCATCCTGCAACACTACCTGCTAAAGTTCCCACCTCTCCAGAGGGGGATCACCTTCTACAGCTTGAACAAGCTCATCCACTGAATCTGAGCTTACAGCCAGACATTTTGCATAGGCTGTGACAAGCTGCTTCCCAAATTGCATCAACCCCTTGGATCCAACAAACCCTATGAGATGTGTCCTCACCTGGTGGCCACAACAGTCTTTGTAGTTTCCTAGAGTTGTAACTGCACAGCTCCCTTCAACCTGCACAGAGCCAAATACCTGCAACCTCCTACTCTTTTGGAAATCAGCTGCCAATAGTTTTCATGTTTCCACTGGCAAGCCACACCATCCCAGGTGGTCTCCAGCAGAAACCTGCTTGGAAACCTGCTATGATCTGATATTCCCTACCTGATTCGTCTCGAGCAAAAAGTCTGGATCTGTCACTGCAACAACACAGGTTTCTGGGAAGGAGGCCCAAGAGCTTGTTCCCTGGAGACGAAATCAGATGTGAGGTGTGACTGTGGGAGGCAGTGAACTGTGGGAGGAAACTTTCCCTGCCTGTGATCTGCAACAACCGAGAACAGAATAACTGTGACTCCAGTGGCAGCCAGCACTGACTCACATATCAGCTCTTGTCCTGAAAACTGGTAAGTCTTAGAGGTATGGTTGCTTGGAGTGATTTGTTAGGTGATTCCAAGATAGGTGCAGGCATTAATTTTATTTTCATTCACTCATCTGCATGAGAACTCTGGTGAGCCTGAACAAGATGGTCTACCACAGCTTATATATATACATAGGGAGGGAGAGATGCCTCTTCCATGTGGCAGCAATAGAGATGGGGACCAAATACTTTTCTTCAGAATATGCAGTCCAGAGAAGAGCCAATATGTGTGAAGGTTTGGGAACAGCAGGTTCTCATCCCAGAGAGGTGCCCAAGGAGTTAGGAGATGAGACCATGCAGCTTTTGTCAAAAAAGTCAGCCTATATCTTAGTGCAGTGGGCTATGGAGCATTTGCTCTCTGTACCTCACAGCTTTGCAGCAAAATATGTTCTTCAAGGAAAAGACAGGACCCTGGGGGTGGATCCTTTCCACCTGCAGTGAGATTAGAACTGGAGAACCTGATCTCCAAGGGCTGTATTGACTCAGGTCACCCTGGGAATTTGATGACATGGTTACATGGAGACACCTACCCATTGCAGAAGCCCACATTTGATCAGACAGCCCCAGTTCTGCTGTCCTTCCCTGAAAGAGGCAGGAAAAATTGTTGTCTCTGGTATGCAGCAGAACACAAGTTCTTGTCTGCAAGAGAGATTGCTTGTTCACTCACTGTATTCATTTTGCCTTTGAAGAGTGTAATCGCCAAAATACCTACTGGACCTTTTAGCCTGGGGCACTGGACAAACTTCCTTATAAGATCCCTGGTCATTATATAAAAGAAACACAGCAACAGCTTTGCATTCCTTTACAAATACAACCCCAGGCCATGCTCTTTCCAGATAAACTGTGCCCCAGTGTCCAGAGCTCCTGTTGTGAAACTGCTGGGGCAGGAATGCTTCCCAAAAAGTGGAATGAAAACCATTCTCAGCTCCAGATATGTTGGGAAGAAGGAACCAAGGGTTTTTAGCATCAGATAAGAACTGCATTGCAATAGTGCGTGGCGACACAGAGACACAGCCCCTTCTCCCTCTCCTGCACAGTCAACCTGCAGAGCTCCACCAACTGACAGCTCGAATCCTCACCTTCTGTCATCTTAAAAAATCACCAGCCTGTTGGGCAAAATTCCTGCACATCCATCTCTATCTTGGATATCTGACAGGTTTTCTGGTTGCCACCAGGCTTTCTGACTGGCTTAGTATTTTGAGAAAGAATCAAAACTTCACAGGAGAGAGACGGAACGGCAGGAGATGGCTATTTTTCCACTGTCTGGGGAAAGAAGACAATGGTCTCTGTCCTCTTTCCTATGTGAAGGAGGAGATCAAAGCTGCTGTTGACATGATCGGTATTGTGGGTAAGGAAGGCAGCATTCAGACAGGCTGGAAGCATCTGTATCTCGTGTGCCTGGTAGCTGAAGTGTCTGCAAGATCTAAGGGAGAAGCTGGTATTTACATGTCTGCGTGTGTGCACCGGTGTGGGAGTAGGGTTTGTATATATTATAAGGAGAAACTGCAGATGGAAACAACCCAGTTTGGTGTCTAAGGCCTGGTTCAAAGCTCATTAAAATCAACAGAAGTCATTCCATTTACTGTGATGGGTTTTGGCTACATCTCTCCTTGCACCGCCCCAACAGGCCTATGAGCTCAGGGCTGCTCCCTGGTACATATCCTCAGTTAAACCCTGGAAGCAATGGGGTTTCCCCTGTTCACCACCGTGGATGTTTTACAGGGAATTGCTGGAGATGCCCCCTCCTCTGATGTTCACACACTGCAGATACTTAAAGGCAAGTGTTGCTCATTCATTACTCCTTGCTCAAGATACCAAGATCCCATTGTTTGATTTGGTTTTGTAAATTGTTGCCACCAGGTTTTTCCATCTTTTGTGTTGCTTTTATCTAAACACACTTGAGCATCATCTCCCTCCCCAGGAGCCAGATTCGAGATAAGAAGAGCTCATCATCTCATCACCTTCCTATACATCCTGGTCTACCACATTTCTACCAGCTCTACCTGAATTGCCTATAAACTGTCTGCAACTAAAGCATACATTTCTGAAAGGCCTTCATGCTGGATTTGCAGACATTAAAAGCTGATTACCACTTTCCTTTAATAGCTGCAGTCTGTACACAGTGATGGTGTGACTTTTTCTCCTTTGGATTTGTCAGGTTTCTGCTGGACTTTCAAGTATAAAGGAGCCCTTTAAGATCATATCATATCCATTTAAGTGTGTTTATAGCCTGTAAACAAGCCACCTCTCTATCTTCTTTTCAGTAAGGTCACAGGTTTATGCTCCTGAAGGCTTTCACTGTAGGGTATTTTATTTCATGCTTTCCATTTTTAATAGCCTTTAAAAATGTAGATGCTGGAACAGGAACAAGCATTGGTGTATCAGTCATAAAGATGCAGGGTTGTTTCCACTCATCACTTCCCCATTTATACAGTCACAGATGGCAAGAGCTTTTTTTGCCACAACATTGAATTAGAGGTCAAAATTGAGCTGCTTCTCCCCTCTGCACCACAAACCCTTGTCAGAAGCATTGCTGTCCGTTCTCCTCCTCCTTGTCCTCCCCTAATACCACCCCAGCACCAAGGCTCTCTGGATGTGTCTCACCCAAGCCTGGACCAGGCTGAACAAACCCATTTAGCTTATCCGTTGTGATAATATCACAAATCAAAGTGGAACAAACAGAAAGTGAAGTGAACCATCAAAGCAGATCGAGATCTGCTAGGGGGGTGCCACAGACAGTAATGTAATGTTCTGCATGAAAGTGCAGGAGATGTGTTTAGGGATAATGTACTTGTATAGATAGAGAATTTTTTTAATTCCAGGGTGTTATCAGATCCGTAAAAATGCTGAATGAGTGGGTCACTGAAGTATCAGTCTACTGCTACACCATGAAGTGGGAGCTATATTCCCTCTCTAACATCTAGACTGTAATTGCACAGCCTCTGCAGATAATTAACTGAGCCTAACCAGACCCTTTTCCCTCCATTAAATCTGTACTACCAGTTCACTCCCAACTACAAAAATTAATTTTCACTCTCAGATCCACACCCCTTTATTATAATAGATAGTGTGAAATTCTCTCCCCAATAATTCGGTGGCAATATTAGGAAGAAAGGAGTTTCAGCCTGTTTGGGTACAAAAGAAAGTCTGTGGGAGACAGAAATTACAAGAATATTCAGTCCCCATGCTGCAAGTTAAAAGCTGATCACATATATATTCATGCATACACATGTAGGAGTAGTCATCTTGCTACTGCCACACATTATGGTCTGGTTTCACCATCCAAGGCGCTTTCTGCATAGTGCTTTCTGCTACAGCAGAGGTAAAACTGCATTGCTTGATCACTGTAACTGCATGTCCAAAACACTGCATATTTGCACAGTGAGCCAGGGCTATTAAAGATGGGCACAATCATGCAGTTCCCTTAATAATCCTGTAGTCTGCTCCAAAAATGGGCCACTCATCTGGGAACAGATGTATAGTGAAAAGTTGAATTTTACTAACACCCGTCCTATACTCTACACCCCAGCATCTCACAGACCTTGTACTGCTTTAACTTTTTGCCCACAGTCCATATTACGTCCCAGGTACGGCGATGCTGCCTGATGTGCTGTTTTTCTTCAGTGCCTTTGTGTGGGACCAGCCTGAGGAGAACCATTAGGCAGGCTGTGGCTGGAGAAGAATAGCCAGGTGGTGGTGAATGTAGAAGAGGGGACACTATGCCAGCTATGGGTGTAGTTTTACCAACAGAAACAAAATAGGCACTGGGCTAAAGCTTCCCATTACCTGGATTCCCAGCAGTCTGTCACCACAGAAAATGGCCTATTTTATAAAATTCAACCTTCCTAACGTAAACAGTTATTCCAGATAATCCGGAAACCTAAGACAGAATGGGAGGGTGTCTGGTTACACAGTACAACCACAAGGAGAAAGGCTCTTGCCAGGAGCAGTTTGCTTGTAGCAGTAAAGGGTTGCTGACTCTTCTCTGAAACAGAGACTTCTTCAGGCCTGCCCACAGGCCACAAGCAGCCCTCTGAGCTGAGGGACTCCTCCTGCCATGGACAAGTAGGATACAAGGGAGGGAAAAAGGGGCAAGCTACCTCTCTAATCAGAGTGAACCTCTCAAGAACTCACCTCCAGTCCTTTTCAGAGCCTGGAAAAGTGGTTTTGATACTTATCACTAACTCTGCAGTAGCGGATGTAGACTTTAAGGCTGTCTCGAGTGCTCCTGTTGCCTGTGCAGTGCATGGTACCTTGTGCAGTCTTCCCTGGTCCCAGTGTGGGCAAAGCACACAGAGAACGTAACATGAAACCAACCACAATTGAACCTATGAAGCTTTAAATCAGATTAAATCAATAAGGAAGCAAAAGAAGTGTAAATACTGTCTTTATTGTGTGAAATTATAAAAGAAGATCTAATGTGAAACCAAACTCCTCACACATGAGAAGCCACAGCAAATGGGTCTTGGTGCAAACCACTGCTGGAATTTGTCGTGGGCTTTGCTTAACCCAGTACTAGAGAGAGTCAGAAAAGTACCTTCTCTAGGATGAATCCTGACAGGACAGAGAGGAAGAGGGTGTCTTCAGGGATAAACCCAGAACTCACTCTGGCCAAAGCAGAAGCTGGCTTGCATTGGAACTGCTTTAACTTTATGTCCATCATCCCCAGATTGTTTTTTCCATCTCCTACAATACTGCATTCAGAAATGGTGGTGCAACCCTTCATAGAAGCTTTTAGAGACAGTCCACCTACACAGGAGAAGAAGTATATGTCATGCATCAGGGGAACCAGCCTCCATAGCTATTCCCTCTCTGGCCAATGAGGTCCCCATTTCAACCCCAAGAACTGCCCATTCCTTATGTCCAGTTGGCTCCAAACCCACCAACCCATTCCCATCTGTTCTCATCCTCTGAATGAATTTGAAGAAGCAGCAAGGCCACCTTGGTTGACTTGAAGTACAGAGGGTTTAGGGTTTGTCTTTTCTTTCTTTCTACTGAATGAAGATTATTTTTTTTAAATCTAAACATTTTAAACTTAAACATTGAAAAGCTTTTAAATAGTTTTCTTTCTCTCATTTAATTTTCTTCGGTTCAAACCTGCCTAGCTTCCTAAAGAAACAAGAGCTTTGTGTCAGTACTCCAGGTGTTCATTGCCTTCTCTCTCTGACGCTCTCATGACATTTGAATGGGATAAATGACTCTCAGCCAAATTTGACACGGGGGTGAGAATTCTCGAAGACATTAAAGGCTGAGCCATTTATTCAGATAACACCATTCTCTAAGGCCTTACAGGATTTAGCCAAACCAACAGAGAAACGCTGCTCACATGCCCAATGAGGGAGAGCCTGAAACTTGAACTTGTCATTTACCAACACTTGATCATCTACCTGAGAAAGTGCTGGGTGCCGAACTCTCCATTCAGATATTCTTGCTTTCATTGCATGCTTTTGCTCACACTGCTCATGTTTCTCTGCTGCATCTACTATGGAGTTCTGCAATATTCTGCTGGACATTCTCATCTCAAATACAAATAACGTATAAAAGTGCTCCATTAGTTCCTCATCTTCCTTTGCACCCTACACTGTTGTTTCCTCTGCACAGCTCATCACACTGCACAGGTCTCCTCTATTTACAGTGGCCAATCAGCAAGTCAAGACAAGTTAGGAACATTGTTTTATTTCCACAATACACTGAATTAATTGCACCACTCTATTTCCATTGCTGTGACTAAGAAAATGCTTGTTTTCCTTCATGTTGTCTGTGTGAAACACCTTATCTATTGCAGGGTTTGGAGAACACATCTATGAAGTGTATGGCAAAAACCTTCAGGCATCATATCATCACCTGGCATTATTATTAACTCAGAGAAACTTCATCCGTAACCATACACAAGATAAATTTTTTTCCAGTCTGCTTCTACAGCAGATGCCACTGCCCTTAGTTTCCACACTATTTTTCCTGCCTGCTGGAGCACAGGTGGGACTGTCATTAAACATAGAAGCCTTTTACCTGTGGCAAGGGAGGAAAGGGGAATGCCCAGGGAGCTTGCTGCATACTTTCCTCTCTCTAATTACAGCTCCTCAAGTGGGAAAAAGATTTCTGCAGGAGAGTGTTATGTGCTGCTGGTGACCCCAGCAATTCAGAGGCTGGAGTTGCCCCACAAGGAAGATCTTTGAGTATGCCAAAGGCTCAGCTGCAGTGTTCATGGGGATGGACCTGTCCCTGGCTCTCTAGGAGCAGAGGCACCACTACAACAAACAGTGTCTTGTTCCCAGAGGCCAACATCACATAATGAGAAAGCTAATGGCTCTGTATTAGTTTCACCTGAATCTCCACTAAATAGGCAACCAGCTTAGATCTGGATTCATCTTCATGCATCCTATCTAGGGCCAGCAGATTTAGGGTCTTGATCAGATTTATTACATGTGCATGTATCAGATTGCTTCAGGAGTCCACTTCTGCTCTTGACCTTAGTTCTGCCATGCTGAGGAATCCCAACAGTTATCCATGTATGCTGAGGAAGGAGGAAGAAAAAACCACCCCATCCCTTTTACTAGCTTTAAACATGTTCCTTTTCAGTTCCGTATCTCTTCCTCCTTTTTTCCTTCATATTTTTTGCCCATTTGTATTTCTCTATGATGCTTCATCTTAGACTGGTTTCACCCATTTAACCAAAAAGACGAAAGACAGCCCCAAATAAAAGGCGGTTACCAGAATTCATTAATCCAGCAAGGTCAATGCACTGGGTTTCCAATCCAGTGCAGTTTACTATTTCGTTACCACACTGAAAGGAGTCCACACTGTAGCAGGCAGGACACTGGTATCCATTGGGCACACTGTCATCTGGTGGCACTGGAAGGAAAGGAATGAGTTGTAATTGGCTTTAAAGGGAAGGAGAGGAATGAGCCACGTGATGGCTTAGCCTGGAATGCCTCACCTCAAGTTGGGGCAGACAGAGAGGGGTTGGGGTGTATGGAAAATGGGAGCTTACATGAGACAGAGATTGTTCGACAGTCATCACCCGTGCAGCAAGCCATATGGCTCCTTGCTTTCACCTTCCCATAGTTCATGGTGATAGGGCCAAGCTGGCAAATGCTGGATGGCAGGCAGGACTTGATGGACGAAGGGATTGCCATTCCCCCTGCAACAAAGTGGAAAGCATCACCAAGTCATTAACCACAAGGTAACTCCCTTCCCCCCCCATTAGTTCCTACAGCTGCAATGGCTAAGCAGCCATCCTGGGGCCTGAGAAGATTCTGGAGACAGCGGAACCACCCCAAAAGCAGCACCAGTGATGCTGGTGATCCACTCAGAGGAACAAGGGTGCCATCACGTCTGAGACACTAGTGAGGAATTTCTCCTTCTCCACGTTGTGCTTAAAGGCAGGAGAGCACAACTTCTCACAGCCAGCAGGCCTTGTTGCAGATGTCCACCTTAGCCAGAATGCCTCAGCCACAGAGCTTATGGGGTGACCCACGTGCCTCTGACCCACAGCCCATGCTTCTTCATGCACAGTCGGCAGAGCACACAGTCTACTACAGCCACAAGCATCCTGACATGCAGAGGAGCTGCCCGCACTAAAGCTGGCATGATATGAGATTAGCTCCTGTCTAAAAGCCACCAGTCATATTACTGAAGCTGGGCAATGACTGAGTCTGTGCCACTAACACAGCCAAGTGTGCTGGTGTGTCAGGGCTCAGCACTCATCTTTGGCTTATCAATCATGGGAACATGGTGATAGCTCCGTCCTGGTGATATCACCAGGCTGCCCCCTTCCCTGTTCGAGGAAGGGAGTCAGATGCAGGCCATTTTCTCCCTCCACCCATGGCCAGTGCATCCTCACTGCTAGATGTCAGCAACCTTGTCTACCCCACAGTTCAGCCTCTCAACCCAATGACTCACCTTAGCCAGAACTAAAAGCCTGTGTCTCTTCCCAGTAGGCTGCCTAGGTCCTCCCATCCACAACTAAGAACCAAGCCCTTCCAGCAGCAAACTGCTGCTCAAGACAGAGAAATAGAGAGCTTTTCCCATCCCAGACCATCCTGATATCTGGGTCTTCTGTTGGTGAAAAGGAACAGCTTATCAAAGGACTCACCACGAGGCCAGTGACAGAAGTGGGGAGACAGACATGTCACCCAGCTCCACTCCAAAAGCCATGCTGGCACACAGCCATAGTGGATGTCTCACCTACCTATCATGACCTCATGCAGAATGATGCCACAGGTATCTTCACCACCAGTACAGGTTTTCATGGGGCCAGAGCAGCTCTTTCCTATGCTGTGACAAACCTCACACTGAAGGGAGGTCCCTGGGGAAAGGAGGAGGACACATTTTTGGGTAGCAATCATGAGGGATTTCACTTCCCCTTTCATCAACATTTTGCTTCAGTATTTTATCAGCATTTTCCAAACTCCTCTTCCCTTTTTTTCACTGTTTCATTACTCAGTTTGTGGGTTCTTTTTTCTTACTTCTATTATTATTTATTCTAGTATGAACTTGAACTTGGGTAAGTGAGAGGAAGCCATTTTGGGACTGCATTTTACATTTCAACCCCCGATACCCAGCCAGCTTCCCTTTTCTCCTATACAATGAAGTTTGCTTGGTTTTCCTGAGGTTGCTAAGGAAAGCAACCCCACAAACCCTTCCATCCTGGCAGACATTCAGGTGTCCCTAAATTCCCAGGCCCCAAATCCTCTCTTTGCAGTGAACAGTGGCACCTACAGGTCTGGGAATCAAGAGCCTGCCAGCAGGTATTGACTGTGCTACATACAAACTGGGGAATGGCATACCTCTGTAGGAATTAGGGGAAACCACTTTACCAACAGCCTGATGGAACATCTTAAGCAGACCAGAATATCAGGCAGTCAGCAGGAAACACTTAGAAAGGAATAAAGTGTTTATCAACAGAGGACAAACAGCACATCTTCCCTGATACACACTCATCGGGACCCAAGAGTCCAGCATGTAGATTAAGAGGTCCAGGGTATGTGTCAGTTCCCTAAACCCAGGTTCCATTTAAGGCACCTTGCAGTGGCTTGACATCTACATGGGGTGGCAGGTATGGCACAAGACCTCAAGACACCAGTGCTCTTCCAGAGCAGCACTGAAGACAGCTGAGATGACATATAATATCTAAAATGTCACGCGCCCCTAGACATGGGCAAAATAAATGAGCCCCTACGTTTGTGGCTGGAGACTCATTCTGTCTGCTTCAGTGTAACCTCAATCACTCCTGTGAATGTCCGAGCTAGATCACTAGTGACCACCGCGGGAGCTTAGGCAGCCAGTTCACATTGTAAATGCCTACATCTTCATCTGCACGTTGGCTCATAGCACCAAAGATCCCCTGAGACTGGTCACTCTTCTGCAATGCAGACCCCCCTGGATTAGGGGTTCCTATGGCTCGAACAACAGGAAGAGCCCCATATGCGGAGCACTCATTCCCAGACCACTTCCATGTCTTGCAGCCCCGCAGGTCACAGCGGAAAACTCACCTGGGTCCAGGAAAGCCAGGAAGAAGCTGAGGCCAAGGGAAACTTTCATGCTGATGGGATGTAAGCACAGGGAGCTGCCAAGTCTTGCTGAACACAGCACTGTGTGCCACAAGGGCTTTATAAACTGGAGGGAAATAGGGTGTTTTGGGGAAGTGGTGTTGGGGGAAGTGCTTTTAAGAATATAGATACTGCAGAGCACTAGCACCAGTGTTTGTTTTTTCATTTAAAGCACAAGTTCTGACTTTTCCTCCACATGAGGAATGCTGTTTGTCTTTCCCTGGTGTAGAGTATGCAGCCTGTGGGGAAAGGCTGTCTTGCCTGAGGTCTATCAGGTACGTCTCCAGTGCAGATTCTGTTTGAACAATATTCAGCCTGTGCCATACATATGATTGACAGAGAAGAAACCATTTGAACAGCCCTGTTGTGGTCTCACCATTAGGCCCAAAGAAGCAAAATGTAGCAAGGGCCAGCCAGGAATTTTCCTCGTGGCTAAGTTTTTGCTGGCTGGTTTCCCATCTCCCTTCCCATCAGACTGTCAGGAGTTTTCACACCCTAAGTACAGCAGCAAAGCAGCGACCTTCCTCTCCAAGCTGGCATGCAGCTTCTGTTTGCAAAAAAAACCTGCCAATGCACACCTTGGAGCCAGCTCAGTCAAGGATTCCTGGGGTTGCATATGTCCAATTTGCAAAGCCCGTCCTCCAGCATGTGGGTTTTGATACAAACACTTGGAAGTTGATAAGAAAGTCTTCTATTGTACCTCTGGCTTTAAATCAAACCAGCCAGCAGGGAGAAAGCATCAATGTGGCTATGAGACAGCCTGGTCACAGCTTAGGTAATGGTATAACAGGTTTGCCATGCACTGACATCTCATGATGAGCTAATGCCAAGCAGCAGTGACCAACTTGCCATTGGCCCAAAGGTTGCCTGCCCAGTGTACAGGTTTTATCAGGACGTGCTGCCTCACTGAAACCGTTCCCTACCCTGAATATAGCCTCTTTATTCCTGCCCTGCCCCAGATCAGACAGAACCAGTTAGTTTATGGTTCTCTGGGACTTTTTGCATTTGCAGCAATGAAGAACTGAAAGGCCCTTGTGCACCTTATCACCTGCAGTATCAGCTCCTTGGGCAAGATATTGCTCCAGGTGGACTTTTTGCTGTGTACCACAGCAGGGGTGCTAGGTTCATCTGGCCTCCAGATTCAAGGGCAACCCAAACAAGACCTCCACAACAGAGGCATGTAGACCACAGATACAGAGGGGTAATGAATCACAAAAATGAGGTGCAAAGATCTTCCCAGGCTCACCCATCCCACTGCCCAGGAGCTCTAGCCTAGGACAAGGGCTGCCTCTGGCGATGTATCACGTAGCAGGGAAATCTGGTCTGCTAGGGAGGGAGTCTCACCCTGGAGCTGATAGGGCTAGGTGTTTGGTGAAGAGCAGAGAGCCTTTCACTGCTGGGGTTTCCTACTGATGTGCAAATGAGCTAAGTGCTGTTCCCAACTCTGCCAAAGGCTTCCTGCAAATCCATAGAGAAAAATCACAGATCTCATTGATGTTTGCTCTGACTTATTTGTATTGATTTTTTCGGTTTCTTTCTCCCACCTTACTATCTGCTTTTCCCATTTGGGACTAACCTCTTCAGAGCAAAAGTGGTCTTATGGCATTTCCAAATACATTGAGTAGTCCAGTGGGACCTCTTCGTAGCTAAGCCCACAACGCTATGAGAATGGAAATCAGTGCAATCACACCAGATAAAAACCAAGGTCGCCCAACATCCATAAATCTGGTATCACAAGAAGACAGGGGAGAATGATATATCATCATCTTTAATTTCTTTTTTAGCTCAGAAATGGTCTCATGCCACCATAGACACATTATAATGAAATCAAACTTCTGACTGCAGACAGTCCAGGACTGAACTTAATTCTTTGTTGGTCTTAAACCTCAGACTGGCCCCAGGCAGGCTGGGGTACTCAGATCAGGGTGATCCTGCCATTTAACCACATGTGGGTCTGCAGATACAGATAGGGAGATGGGTGGATGTGGTTATCTCTGGTGATTTTAATTTCATGCCCTTTCATTTAAGACGATTACTGAAGTGCCTGGGGGATTTTCCCTGAATGACATGACTGCACTAGCCCCACTGAATTCTATTGAACTCACCTGTTTCCCACCTCTTGTGGAGGGAGGGTGTGAAGCTGCAGCCTTTTCATGTGCTTTTTTAGAGATGAAACCAAGCATAGCAAGGAGGAGCCACAATCTGCAGCAATAAGAGTCCTGGAAAATAAGACTTATGAGAAAAGGTGGAAACAATAAAGGTGCTCAGGGAACACCCAGTCATATCACATCTATCTGGAAAGACAAGGGCTGGATAGGAAAAGCCATCACAGGAGGCTTCTATTAGGCATTGGGGGAATTTTCTAACAATGACGTTAATTAAGCTGATTGCCTAGGCAGGTGTGGATCTTCCATCCTGGGTGGCTCGGAAAAACAGGCTAGACAAATACTTATTAGGGAATTATGTGATAGGATCCTGCCCCAGGGCTGAGAGATGGATTAGATGCTCTGTCTCTCAAGATCCTTTCTAAATTGGTTCCTCTATTTTAATTTCATGGTGTACGCAAAGCACCTGTCTTCTGCAGCATGTCCATGTTTCCAGAAGCAGAGGAGGGTGATAATATGACAGTCACAGCCTACAGGAAGGTGAGGCAGAGGCTGGGGATGTCAGAGAAATTTGTGAGGCAAGAAAGGTTAGAAATCCAAACCTGAAAATAGCTTTGGCAGGAAGGTGAGAAGAAGGTGATATGTTCAAAAGAAAGATGTCAGCAAAAGAAAATGCCTGTCTAGCTAAAGCATGGACAAAAGTCATACATGAATTTGTCACACAGCTTTGTGGCAGAAAATGCCAGTGGCTTTCACAGAATCATAAAATCATTTAGGTTGGAGGAGACCCTTAAGATCATCAAGTCCAACTATTAACCTAACACTGCACATCCACCACTAAACCATGTCCTTAAGTGCCATATCTACACAGCTTTTCAATACCTCCAGGGATGGTGACTCAGTTGCTTCCCTGGGCAGCCTGTTCCAATGCTTGACAACCCTTTCCTAATATCTAATCTAAACCTCCCCTTGTGCAACCTGAGGCTGTTTCCTCTTGTCCTAAGAGCCCAAATATAAAGATGCCTAAACACAAAGCATGAAGATACGTGGTTTACATCACAGCTGAAGAACCCAGGTCAGAAAGCTCTGTAAAAAGTAAGAAAAGTGACAAAGGTGAGACAGAGAAAGGAAAATGTAGAAGGGGCTGGGAGTGCACAGCTTGTGTAGGAGATGCTGAGGAAAAGTCTTCTGCAAACCTAACTGGGGTTGAAAAGGAAGGATATGCTCAAGGGATAATGACAGTGACAGCTTTAAGAAAGAAGCGAGATCAGAACTAAGGATAAACCCTCAATGGTGAGATCAGTTAGGGCTGGGCTGAGCATCTTGTTCCTGTGATGAAACACTTGAGAACAAGCCAGGACAGTGTGTGCCTGGGTCGAGAGTGAAGCCGACACAGCACTGGACCCAGGCAAGTGCACTGTGGCTGCCAGCCCTTATCCCTTGCAGTTACTGCAGCTCCAAGGGATGGCAGTACCATGAAAAAGGCTCCCCTTCCAGCAGCTGGGAAGCCAGAGAAGTACTTTCTACAGCAGCAGACAAAAACAAGAACCCAGGCAGGGGACTTGGGGATACAACAGCTCAGCTTGAGGGGCACAGCTCACATTAGCCATCTAAATCCAATTAATGTGTCTCACTAAATGCTTCCTTTGCATATAATCTGGTCTGCAGACCCCCTTTGAGGAACTGGTCATATTTATCTGAGATTCACTAGGGAACATGAACTCTAGGAAACCACATGTGACTCAGAAAGCTCCAACACTGAATTAGCTGAGGCTATCAGAGTAGTATAGAGACAGGAGTATCACACATGTTTGCTCTGTTCTTTCTCAGGCTTCGGCTTACAACCACTGTTTTGGGGGTTTTTGGGGGGTTGTTGGTTTGGTTGGTGTTTTTTTTTCCTCAGGCTCTTACCTCTAGCAAAGCATGGGTACTTCAGCCTGCAGCCTGTTCTGGGGAGGAACATCTCTTAGGTAAGGTCAGCCATCCACCAGCTGCCACAGCAGCTCAATGGGGTTGGGGTGGCTGGAGAGGAGCAGAGCATCCCCCATTGTGTGGGCAGCCACTTCTTGTAGCTGAGCAGAGAGGGGGGTCAGGTGAGGCTCAAATCAAAGCAGAGACCTGAAGAAGGATAGGTCACGTGCATGTTCCAGGTCATGGATGATATAGTCAGATGCTGTCACTGTGTCAGGCTGAAGCCCTGTGCACAAGGTCCTTGCATGGCCTGGGAGCTCAGCTGCATCCAGAGGGTCACCCAGGCTGGTGGCAGCAACAGAACTGTCCCTCACTCTATCCACAACACCAGGACACAGCTCCAAACTGGGAATTAGGGGCCATCGTGCCCATAATAGCCATCTTTAACCCCAGTGTGCTTCTTTTTCTTCTTTTGTTAGAGGACAGTCCTGACTCTTAAGCCTCGGTAGGGTAACATTTGAGCTACACTAACATGGGGCTGCCTGTGGCTGCAGGACCTCACATGACCCCAGCAGCTCTAACACCACCAGTAAGAGAGGCAAGTCTAACAGTGTCCCAAAAGCCCAGGCACGGCTTCTGTGGGAGTAATGGAGCAAAGGTATCTCCCTTCACCTATGGTGCAAGAGGATAGAGCCACAACATGTTGGGACATTTCAACAGTGAAGTCATGCACTTCACAGTCATCCAAAGCTATAGAAGAAGCATCAAACCCACCCATTTTCTGAGCTGATTCCTTACTCTACAGAACAGAGATTAGCAAAACCTGCCAATCTGATTAACCAGCCAAGGAAACATAAGACAGCAAACCTAACCCCACCATATAGGGATTAGTACATCTGTCCTAAAGGGTAAGAGCAGGAAGAGTCTCACTGCTTGCTGGCTACAGACTGAAGAAGCTTTTGATAGTCATTTGTCTCAGCTGTGACTGCACAAATTAATAAACCAGGTGGTGGGAGGTCAGTATAGATTTAATTGCCAGTCCTGATTAGGATCTTCCCAACAGCCCACAAGGCATTCCCTCAGCTGTGTCTCCCCTGCAGCACTTCACCACCTAACCACGGGCCAGAGAGGGAAGGGATTTATTGTGTCTCCCCACCTATTGCTGATTTGGGCTCAGTGCTTGAAACAGCATCTTGGGAGCGAGGGCTGATGGCACTCAGTTCAAAGGAGCAAAGCCATCCCTGCTGCCTGCATGGGAGCTCACAGTCCTAAGGGTTTGTCAGCAAGGAAATTGCCTGGAAGAGCAGTGTGCCTGTAATAGGGTGCTAATTGACACATTAATTTCCCATGATGACTCCTCCATGCATAGTGTGTGGTCATTTTGAAAGTGACACTGCTGTTGCTAATGCAGCACCAGCAATGCAGCAAGGGGGAACGACACCGCAAAAATGGAGCTCAGGCAGAGCTTCATGGGGGGCTGTCATAGCAATGGTTTTCCTCAGGGTAAAGGGAGTCTCCAACAGCACGGTGCCACTGCTGGCTCTGAGGTTGGCTACACTGATCCCCGTCCTTGCTCCCATCCCCAGCCATGGGCTCCCTCCTACCTCCAGCCAGCGCCAGACCTGCCCTGCCTGAAAACAACCTTAAGGGGTGATTTTCCAGCCAGGTCAGTCCCTCAAGGAGAGAACTGTCAACAAAGGATTTGGGAACCAGGGAAGAGAAGTTGAAGTCTGGAAATAATATAAAAGTAAAAACATAAAACTGCTCCTTAAATGTTTTCTTTTGTGGCTAAAAAAGATGGTATTCAACATATTATTGCACATGTGTGCAACACCATAGTGAAAATACACATAATCAAATTACTATTATCAAATTATGTAACTTCATTTTTCAAGAGATAAGACATTTGAAGGGACATTTTATTTTACCTTTGATCTTACCCCATTTATGGCAACAATGACATTAACACTGATGAATTCTTCGTACCCTGGCCAGCATGTACCTTTTCAGTTGAAATAATTGCCAAGGAATTCAGCTCCTTTTCAGGCACCTTGGAGTGAAGATATATTTGCATACATGTTAGCATGTCGAACAATCTCTTTTTTCTGGCATTAGTGATCAGCAACGTCATCTTCAAGCAATCAGGAAAAGAGCAACTACTTAATCTACTGGTGGATGATGTAGAAATAAAGTCCTTATTAGATATTCACAGTCCTTATTTGTATTTCAAACTCCACTTCAATGATTTGCTCTAACACGTGACTATAGTTAACATTTGCCAGCAGCAGAGTTTGTTTGCTAAGAGAGTTCCAGGCTGGCAGCTGAGGCAGACCAAGTTTACCAGCTGAGGCAGGCCCATTAAGAGAAAGCCAATGATGCCTTGGGCTGGTGTCAACAGACAATGAATGTGTAAGAAGAGGGTCAGTCTTTTAATACAATATTAATATCCATGCATTTTAATGGCAGAGGTTAGGATCCTCAAAATGGAACAGCAATTCAATGTTTCAGGGACTACTTCTAAGTGGACACTCAAGTAATCTGTGTATGCTCTTGTCCCTTGGAGAACCGGACTGACCTCAGGTCTCTGGTAATCTGACTTAATGTGCCTGAAAGTCTCTGTTTCTTCTAAATGGCCCTCTGGCTTGCTGCTTTCTATAAAATAGCCTTCACTTCCATACCGCTGAAGCCTGGGATTGGTGATGAAGCTCCCAAGTCCTGGCAGGCACAAGTGGTTGCCTTTTGTGTCACACTGGAATTTGTGAAGGGAGCAATGAAGAGAACAGGTATTTATAAGCTTCCTTTGTGGGCAAAAAAAAGGGAGCCAGCCAAAACCAACCTGGAGATGAGGCGTCCATGGATTGCAGGTGCTAGGCTGATCTGGGGGATTTTGGAGGACGAAGATTTATTCAGCCCTTTACTCACCCACTCCTTCCCTCCGGCTATCCACTGCTCCCATCTGGGCACCTTGGGCACAGGAAGCCTTCTTAAAACAGACTACAAGATTCTTGGAAACAGGAGATGTGTAATGGCTAAAGGGATTCATTTTTGCCCTTGATTACATTTATTCTTAAAAACATGATGTTATCACTTTCCCACCCTCTCTTCCAATTCAGTCAATTACTAACCAAGTCCCACCGGCAGGAAACAAGATCTTATCATGAAAAGTAGTAGTCACGGCTGAGTAAGACCTGCCTTTGAAATGGGCAGATGCAGCCATATCAGAAAAATTAAAAATAAATGTGTTATCAATGGGCCCAAGACAAAAGGCTAGGCTGTGGCTATAAACCCTCCCAATGGTGTGAAGTATTTGCATGCAGGTATTTCTTTGAACCACCACACAGATGCAGCAGCTCTGTTTATGCTGGAGGTCTTTGAAGCCTGAAGATCCAGACAAATTCATTTACTAGCTTTTCTTAAATTGAAAATTAATTCTTAAATTGAAAATTAATTCTTAAATTGATCTTGAACTGGCTGAACCCTCACTAGAATTTTTGGCATCCCATCTCTGAGATGTGTGACCTCATTCCGTTAATGCCATTCTCTTCTGTCACTGGATTTTCTGTTGCAAAAGTGCACATCATTTCTAATGATCCCAGGTGGTGTATGTCTATCAGTGCCAGCTTCTGCTTCCTCTTTCCAGTCCCTTATTGTGAAGCATGACACATTGCATAAGGAAGAGCCTGGAAAGCCATGCCCTGCAGCACCAAGAGACATGTTCCCAGCTTTCCAATTGTTGCTCATCTTTCCCATCACTTTCTAGTCCAACATTATTCATTGTGTGATAAGCATCATAAAATAAAGGTGCTCCGGATTAGTGTGTCACACAGCACTAAGAAGAACATGTTTGCTCAAAACCTGCATTGGTTTGGGCAGATTTTCTTGTCAACTGTCACTTTCAGAAAGCAGAAGTTGTTGTTTTGTTTGCCTGGTTGTTTTTAAGAGCTGAAGAAACCATATTCATTGTTCTTGCATTTTCTTATGCATTCATGAGGAAATGCATCCATTGCCCAAGGTAGGGTGGGCCTCCAGGCAAAACAACTGTTTGAAAAGCTGTAATACTGTGGGATGTTCAAATATTACAGCAAACATCAGATAAATACCCAGAAACAGCAAACAATGAATGGCGGGGAAGAGACCCAGCAAACATCCACAGTACCCAGCATGGAGACACCTGCCATAGCTCAGCACAAGCTGGTACAGCACTGTGTGGAGACGCCAGTTCAGGACCTGCAAGCATGTTAGGTGTGGGGGTGCTGTGCTGATCTCCAGGTTCCAGAGCAAAGGGTGCTGCCCAGCACCACACGCAGGTGCTCACACAGCAGCTTCCCATCTGGTTACACCAGAGATCAGGCAGTCAGAAACCAGTGGCAGCTGCTGGTGCCAGTGTCCAGAGTCATGTGTGAAAACACTTTGTCATTGTTTGCCCTCAACTAGGCAGACTGGAAAGAACCAGGGGGAAGCAATGAGCAGAAAAAGGTGAGTAACCTTGCAAGAGACGAACTCTTCCATGGGTGTCATGCTCCTACCTACTCACCCAAAAGGATGTGAACCAGAGTTTCTCACCCCCTAACAAGTACCCTGGTTGTGGAGATAAAAACCATGCTGGCAAGGAGCTCTCTTCAGGATAATATATGATAATAAATGCATTTTCACACACAGACTTTTGCTTTGCTACACCAACTAAAAAGCAACTGGTTTCAGCAAGTCGGGAAACTAGGCTACAAGTTGTCTTGGGGTCTTTTGCAAACCACTCGTTTACATGAAACCAAAGTTTTACAACAAGAATATGTCCCAATAAAAAGTTTCTTAATGTATCAGTGACAGAGATGCAAACAAAATCCCCCCAAACATGGTCTTTGATCGGTCTGTCCAGCATCTTCAAACCTGGAATATTATAAATATACCTGATAGGGGTGATATAATGATAAATGGATGGGGTTTGTGTGTCTTTTAGGCCTCAAGGAATCATCTGGCAAACCACAAGATTTTAATGCACCTGCCCCAGAGATATTAGGTTTTATGGAAACAGATTAAAAGAATTTTAATTAACAACTTAATCATGCAGTATAGTAAGTAAACAAAAAATAATGCCATACAGATAAGACATGGGAAATTCCAGTGCTAGTGATATGAAATGTATGGAAATGATAATTAGGTGGCTACAGAATGAAAATAAAAACAAATGTGAGAGAAGAATGGCAGATAAGTAAGACAGGGGTTATAAGATTATTAAAGGGCTAAGGCAATTCCATATTATAGCAAAATGCCCTCCCTAACATAACTTTTTTCAAGAAAGTTTTTGTTATCTTCACATTTTAACTTTTGCATTAATATAGAGTGAAAGAAAGGAATAAAACTGGGATCCAGATCTCTGCATTGTTTTAAATCAGTTCTTTAAGTTCTTAAAAATTTCTATATAAAGTCATCATATAAAACCATCTCATTTTATCTCAGTTTGAGGAAAGCCAAAATTACATTCTTTACTTACATGGCTGACACAAAACAAAACTGTGGCATGCTGGTGCTGCCTCCTGGGAAAGGCTGTAGGGCATATTTTGGGGCTACAGGAGGGAACATATTGCCAGGAAGAACCTTATGAGACTATGGGAGCAATATTCCTCATCTCCATGACAGGACATTCTCAAAGTCATGACCCCAGGGAAGACCTGCTGACAACGCGCAGACGTCCCATGTCTCTTGAGCCATGCCTGGATGAGAGCAAGCCAATAATGCAACTAGTGGAAAGACTGCTTTTTCTATTCTTTCTCTTCATTAACAAAACTGAGGAAACTAGGAAGAAATGTCTTTCAGATGTAGAGAGATATTAAGTTTTACTTCAAATGCATGTTTTAACACTTTGTCCTTTTTTAAGTTTTGACCAACTGTGAAGGGAGACAGTTCTTTCTTAAAATAGGCTCCAAAACATTGCCTTCTCAGCTGTCCTGTCTGATGCTACTCCAGCATACACCAGCTCTACGTTTTTTCATGAATGGGAAACACAATTCTCCCATGGGACTTCTACCTGATGCCCATGACAACTCATGTGCTGGAAAGTCTGCAGCAAGCTGTGGGGAGCTCTGAGCAAGTGGTCAGAAAAGCAGAATATATTGGGATTTCTACAGCTCCTGGAGAAGCCCCCTCAGTGGTAAGGCAGACCCCATCCAGGTCTGTCTCCTAATGACATGTAACCAAACCTTAAAATTGTGTAGAGCAAAGGCAAATGAGGAAAAAGACAATGAAGAAGGTTCAGATTCTGTCTTCAGCTTGGAGATACAGACAGTTGAGAGAAAGGAGTTACATATCCTGGGCAAAGGATATTGGTGTATTTTCCCTTGCAAAAGGAAATGTTCACTGGAGGAAAAGATGAGCTTCAACATGGAAGTCACACACACCTCACAGGATGATAGCACTTTGGGAGCTGTGGGCATGGACAGTGTTAGAAATTATCATCATGACCCTTTTGCTGGGCAGTTCATGAAACAGGATTGGTGAAGACCAGCCAAAGACAGGCCATTGAGTGGCCCAACACTGCAGATGCAGTAATTGAGCTTGTGCTGTGGGGGACAGCTCAGATCATCAGGCCATGGAGCAATTTCTGAGGACTTGTCTCTGATTAGACTGAACACTAAGAAATGCTTCTTCTCTCATTCCCACTTGTCTGCCTGACTCAGACACAGGAGGTCAATTTAATACAAGTGGGCAAAAAGCTCAGAAAACGTTGCCATGAAACACCACTACTTTGTGATCTGTTAATTACGGGCGCATCTGCGCTTTGAAGGAGTAGTCTGAATACAGTTGCATCCTAGAAAAGAGTATGACATCAGTGGTGAAAAATTCACACATGCAGCTCCATGTGCAGAGGCAAAAAGGATGCAAAGATGAAAGCAAAGATGAAGCCAGAGGTCTTCCTGTCAGACCTCCCAAGACCAAATGGAGAAATAGATGAAGCATAGGCTCTGCACACCCCAGCAATGAGACTTGGACTCCCAAACCATGTCAGTTTTGGGGCTGAAGATCAAGGGAGGTTGCTCGGTTTTGGGGACAGCACAGTGGTGGAGATGGTATGGGAACTCGAACAGAGTCTTTGAGATAGGGCTTAAATGTTGGTATCTTTACATGCTCCCTTCAAGATGCTGTGCTAAGCTGCTGTTATGGGTTTGCTGTAGTTCATGTGCCAGCTCTGACAGCGACATGAGGATTCTTCAGATGCTGCAGGGTATTTCAAATGGCACCCAGATGCATGAGTCTTAGCCTGCAAGCTGAATCCCATCTGAGGAGCCTGTACATTGCATCACAGAATCACAGAATCACAGAACCACAGAATCACAGAATGGTAGGGTTTGGAAGGGACCTCTGGAGATCATCTCATCCAAATCCTCTGCTTGAGCAGGGACACCCAGAGCATGGGGCACAGGACTGTGTCCAGGTGGGGTTTTGAATGTCTCCAGGGAAGGGACTCCACAACCTCCCTGGGCAGCCTGTGCCCCTGCTCTGGCACCCACACAGGAAAGAAGTTTTTCCTCATGTTTAAGTGGAACTTCCCATCTTCCAACTTGTGCCCATTGCCCCTTGGCCTGTCGCTGGGCACCACTGAAAAGAGTCCAGCCCCATCCTCCTGACACCCACCCTTCAGATATTTATAAGCATTGATAAGATCCTCCCTCAGTCTTCTCTTCTCCAGGCGGGACAAACACAGGTGTCTCAGCCTTTCCTCATAAGAGAGATGCTCCAGGGCCCTCATCATCTTCGTAGCTCTCCGCTGGACTCTCTCCAGTAGTTCCCTGTCTTTCTTGAACTGGCGAGCCCAGAACTGGACACAGTACTCCAGATGTGGTCTCTCTAGGGCGGACTAGTGGGGGAGGATAACCTCCCATGGCCTGCTGGCCACACTCCTTTTAATGCACCCCAGGATATTGTTGGCTTTGTTGGCCACAAGGGCACGGTGCTGGCTCATGGTCACCTTGCTGCCCACCAGCACTCCCAGGTCCTTATCAACAGAGATGTTTTCCAGCAGGTCACCCCCAACCTGTCCTGGTGCCTGGGGTTGTTCCTTCCCAGGTGCAGGACCTTGCACTTGCTCTTGTTTAATTTCATGAGGTTCCCCTTGGCCCAGCTCTCCAGCCTGTCCAGGACTCACTGGATGGCAGCACAGCCTTCTGGTGTATCAGCCACTCCTCCCAGCTTGGTATCGTCAGCAAAGCTGCTGAGGTTACACTCTGTCCCTTCGTTCAGGTCATTGATGGATATGTTGAACTGGAATAGACCCAGCACAGACCCCTGGGGAACACCACTAGTTACGGGCCTCCAATCAGACCCTGCTCCATTGACCACGACACTCTGAGCTCTGCTGTTTAGCCAGTTCTCTATCCACCTCACTGTCCACTCATCCAACCCATTCTTCCTTAGCTTGTCTATGAGGATGCTATGGGAAACTTACTGAAGTCAAGATAGACAACATCCCCTGCTCTCCCTTTGTCAACCCAGCTAGTCATGTTATCCCTGGAGGCCTTATAATATCCATACTGGGTGGTCCAAAGTTATTAAACCCACAGATCCACAAGATGTTATGATAGTGCTTTGCCTTGCACAGTTCCTAGGGAAATATAACTGCAACAAGATCCAATTAAGCCAGCACTGTGTGTATGCACAGAAAAAGGCAACACCAGGCCCTAAATGATTTAGTGAAGAGACCTGAACACAGAGCTAGGTGACTTGCTCATGTTATGCTCTCACAGACAGCATAACTGCCCTGCCAAAAGCGATACTGCAGAGGACCTGCTGCCTGTACTTAGATCATTCAACCCCCATGACAATCCCATTTCAGTGACAACCCTTGTGGCAGGTTAGAGACAAGAAGTCTCTCCTGTTCTGAAAGCAATGCGCAAGTGAGGCAAGACACATGGTGTCATGCTACGGTTGATCCAGCTAATCTGATCTAAACACAACTCTTGTTATACTGCCTGTTGCCAAGGGAATAGTTTTTATGTTCCACAAGAGTTTGCATCTGACCTGCTATTTATAGACCAGGTGGAAAATAGCTGTGGGAATAGAGGTATTGACCTGTCTTTTGTATGCACCAAGGAGTAAATATTTCCTGCCATACTGGCCTGTCAGAGCTGAGTTGCTCTTGAGGATGGAGCTGGGTAAGCAGGATGCTAGTGCCTTCTCCATATGCATCCAAGGGTTCAAGAGGGCTCCTAGTACCAGAAAAAGAATCTGTAGCCACACAAAGCAAAGTTCTGGCACAGCAGATGTTGACAGTAGTGGCAGAAATGTATTCCAAGGATTACCTCTGACCTGGCAGGGTTTGTTCTGGATCAGAGCCAGCACAGTCTGTACTATGCTGTCTCTAGCTCAAATCAGATATCATCTGACTGAACTAAGCCCATATAGTATCTCACCATGCCAGTTAAGCCAAGATCTCTTCTTCCTTCTCCCATATTGTCTGCTCTGTGTGTCCTCCTCTTTCTTCTTCCACTTCCTCCTCCTTACCCCTTCTGCCATTGCCACTGCTCTTGTGCTCCCCTGGCAAGGCAGTTCCAGAAATGGATCCATCTAACACTCACCCAGTAATTAAGAGGGACTATGGTCAGGCCATGTGGCCAAGTTGGCAGGGACAGAGAGGACAAGGTGGCAGCAGCCCATGTTTGGCTTGGCTGGTGTTGGCAGGCACACACTAACTCTGTCTTCAATCTGGTGTGTATGCTTGGTCAGGCATGTGTGAAAACATACCTGCTGCCTAAAGTCTGTATTATGTATCCTGGCTAATTGAATTTAAATTTATTCAGGACTCAAACCTGTTTTGGTTCAAATCCTTGTTGTGACATGACCCAGCAGCATGCAGACCTGGTACTGAGAGTTACGGAAGTACAAGTCCCATCTCCCTCACTCATGTAGTTCCTGGCTCTTTTGCTGGAATATTTTGCATGGTCCCAGGTTCATCTTTTGGGATGGTGGCACACCTCCATCATGGACAGAACAACTGAGTGGCCCTCCTGCAAGAGAAGCTAAGAAATTAGTTGCTCATCACATGGGGCTGAACTGAGGTCATTCAATACTTGGAAACTCAAACATGTCATAGACTCTTATGACATCCCCATTCCAGGAATAAACTAGTGATTTTGATTTCATAGACCTTCCTGTTTCCTGTGCTGCCCAGAATTTGCCTTCCTATACATTCAAAGCTAAGAATATGATACTTAAGCTTGTCACCAATAACACAATGTGCACAAAACAAGAGATTCCCCTCCTCTGCTGGACTGATGTTCATAATAAGAGGAAAAAGTCTCTTCCTTCTTTTGCTCCCCACCCTGGAACCGTAGTGTCACAGCCAAAGGAAATTGCTTCTTGCTTTTGCAGACTGTAAAGGAATAAACCACAACCCTCTGCAGACAGAGGAACTGGATTCTGTGAAGGAGGATGGAGAAAATCCGCATAAAACCAAAGCCAGGATTAAAACACAGAAATCCTGGACAATAGGCCAGTGCCTACTGATCCACAGCATCTTTGGCCCCAAAGGAAATGGCTGTCTAATTAATGTGGCTAGAAGGGACGTGTGTTCATGGCTCATATGTGCTGTCTGCCAAGGTTACAGCTGGCAAGAGCACACTTTGCCAAGAGCAGCATGCTGGCAAAGCCCTGCATTTTCCATAGCCTGGAAGCACATATCTCTCCTTATTTCAGAGATACCTTCCACCACTAGTGGGCGGCTCCTGCCATTTTGAGAGCCACCTCCCAGGCACACTAACCCCTCCAGAGTAAGCATCTGCTTCCACTACAATAAGGAGCTGAATCCCTTACACAAAATTTAACAAGGCCTCAAAGCCAGAGATGCGTTTGTCCCCATTTGAGCCTGGAGCATGGATGCAAGACTCAACCAGCCCAGAACTTTAACAAGGCATCACAAAGATGAATCATTACTACCAAGTTATGTGATTACTTAACATTCTGTATGCATAACCGGATGAAACAAGCTCTCTCCCCGCTCTTCTTTCTCCTTCGTCCAATCTCCCAAATTATCTTCATCTATTGAAGCCAAGATCTTTTCAGTACCTCCAGCTTGCCAGGGAGAGCTGCCCCAGCTTGCTAGCTGAATAACAAAACACCCTCCAAATAAGACTCTGACTCAGAAATCACTTAAGTGAGAATATCCCTGAAGTGCATAACAAGGAAAGCATGGTTGGATGAGTAATTGATTCAATTTGGATTGAAATGGAAAAATCTTTTTGGGTCCTACTCTCCGTTTTCTCCTCCTGTAGTTACACAGAGTGCAGCAGGTCTGCTCTTGAGGCTCAGAGGTGAGCTGAAGGCTGTGGGCTAACCTTCCTGCAGCGGTTGACTGGCTCAGGGTTACCACCTGTGATTCAGAAGCAGCTATTCTTTTGTTGTTAACAGAGAACTGGGAAAGGAAACCCAAGGGCTGCATGGGTGGAAAGGAGGTAGCTCTTCTGCTTGAGGGCTTATCTGAAGGGGCATTTTGCAGTGGGATGATGTTCAGACTTTCAGGACTTGACTATGAGCTTTAAAGTTGGGAATAACCCCAAGGCACAGCTTAGACATGACTTTTGGAAAGAAGAGGGTGTTCCCGTCAACTGAGGAAAGGAATAACCAACAGGAAGCCAGCTCCTTCACAAGGGAGAAAATGGGAGGATGTCAGCACTGCAAGAAAGTTGAGGAGATCTCCAATTTTCTATTCAGTGGGGGAACTGTTGTGGTACAGTTCTTCACACCAAAGATAAGAGAAGGTAAGCTGTATCCCTCTGTGCCTCCATGCAGCACCCACAGTAGCTAAAAGCAAAGATGGGAACCCAGTATAGAACAGCTATTGCTGCACTCTTGCTCTGCACCTTGACTCTTCTGGGTCTGTAGGATCTCTGGCAAATCTAATTGCTCTGACCAAACGCACGTGCAGTACCTGGAACAGAGGAACCCAGAGTCCAGCGAGGCTGCCAATTTATTCAGAAAAATAATAAACATAGTTGATATGATCTCAAAGAATGAAGAACAAAGAGAGCAAGCCTCTGCCAGGGCAAGGGTGCTTCAAGGGAGAACTTCAGCAGAACCAACCCATTTCAGTTTTCTTAACGTGTGGTGAGGAAGGACTATACAGGAATATGCAATATAGGAGCAAGTGCCAGCTTAGCCATGCCTAAGACAGGACAGATCTTCTTGTCCCCCGACATGCCTATCTCCAGCTATCCTAGCAGTATTTCTGCTTTTTCTCTGCAGATAACATTTGAATACTTTAAGACGGACACAGGATGTAAATGGTGTCAGCCCTGTAATGCAGTGGGTCTGCACCAATAGCCACACTACAGAAGTGTTGTATGCTCACAGTATTGCTGCCCTCCCACCAGTGGTGGCCAGCAGAATACCCTCCTTCTTACCTAGGAGGGGCAGCAGACACATGGATGCACAAGTCCATGGTCCATATAACACCTACTAACAAGGCCTCAGAAAACATGGGAGTCTCTTTCATGAGGTTTGTGATGTGGTTTGTAGACTTTATGGTGGCATCCCTCATGGCAGCATCCATGATGTAGTACCATGACGTCACCCTTCTAGAAGAAGAACAACCCAAGGTTTCTTTCTATATGTTCAGACTGGCACAGCTTGGAGTGGGAAATTGGCCCAGCACTTCCTGGGGTAGGGGAGAATGGCTTTTCCCCCATTTGTTTATCAATGGATTTCCATCTCTGCTTCTTAATCTTCTTTCTGTGCACTCTTGATTCCCACCACTCATCTGGCCTGGGGGCATTCACTTGAGTGCTGCCACTCTATTAAATATGAATTGAATTAGGCAGGAGGCAATTATCTGTGTTGGAACTTTCCCAGTGTATCAGAGCTAACATCCTCAGCAATATCTGATGAGATCTTTACTGACCACAAGCAACACAGACATCATTTTAAATTATGGTGCTTCCCACACTGCTTCTTAATATGATTTTGGGACACTGTGCTGCAGAGTAAGTCAGAGGGAAGAGTTAAATCACACCCCTCTTCACAAAGCAACTGGGATTTTTTTTTTTTTTTTAGATCTCTTTAAGTGCGTGTTTGCTGCTATGGCTTTTTATTCACAAGTAGCTGAAAAACAGTCCTTTGGGCTGAACAATGTTTGGTGTGCAAACTAAGCACCCATGTTAGCACACTGCTGAGTCTGTACGGAAGGATCCACCATCATTGAAGGTACCGGTGAGGGATATTCCTGCCCTACCCCGACCTTACCATGATGTCTTACTATATTCTCAATGTCAGGCTTAATATGAGCCAACAATGTACTCTCATCACAAATTAGGTAAACCACATACCTAGGTAAACCTTAGGACAGTTGTGGCAAGCAGGCCAATGGAGTTATTGTCTCCACTGTTGGGCCGCCAGTTGAAAGAAACTGGCATCAGGAAACTGGAGACGGAACAGAGGACGGCTGCCAAGATCAGGAGACAGAGCACATGTCCAAGAACCAGAGACTGAGCGAACTGGGATAGTTTAGCCTGGTGAAGAGGAGGCTGAAGGGGAGATCTAATAGCACCCAACAACTATTTCAAGTGCAACTACAAAGACGGTGCAGACCAGCATTTCTCAACAGAGGTAGGTGATATAACAAGGGACAACAAACTGGAGTTTGGGAGGTTTAGGGTGGAGGTAAAGAAAAGCTTTTTAGGCGAGAGGGAGGACCAGCCATGGGTCAGATCACCAGAGATATCTCCATCCCTGGAGCTTTTCAAGACACAGTTAAACAAAGCCACAGCCAGCCTGATCAAGAGTTGGGGATAGCACAGCTACTTGGAGCGGAAGATTGGAGGGCAGATCTCCAGACACCTTTTTGGACCAAAGCTCCTATAGTACAGTCCTCTCAGCTTTGTCAGCTTTCTGTTGGGCCACACAAGGGATCATATAACTGTTTTAGTTAAAAAATAAGCCAGAAAATAATTATTTGTTTCAGACAGGTCCATTCAACTCTTCTCATGCCAGACTGGGAACAGAGATGAGCAGTCCATGGCAGATGGTGTCCAGGTGGCCACCACTACCAACAAAACATACAGGACCACTGGTAATCTAAGACACAATCTGTCTCAGAGAAGTTTCTAATCTGGGTTTAACACAGCTTTGTAGCTTCGTAGCTTCATAACTGAAGCAGTCTCACATCCCTGTAGAATATGAATGAAGGACTGCAGCCCTCAAAACCTAGGTTAGAGGACCTCAGACAAATCACCCTCGACTCACTGTTTGTCAGTCTCAACCCAGAGTTTGTAAAGAGCCACACGTGTGGGTACATGTGGGAGAGCAAGAGTCCTGCCTCACCATATGACAACAATTCAGTATAAGTGATTTCACAGGGAAAATTGCCTCCTAATCAAGACAGTAATGAAAGAGGTCATTGTGGAGAAAGGGAGCAAGATTTGAATCTGACTAGAAATTCACATTGAGTTCAAGTATAAAAGGAAGATAAATATTCAGATGTGCATTTGCTCCCATGAAGGGCAATTTAAAGCTGTGGAGTTTGCATAAGAAAAGTGCAACAGGACAGGTAGAGAAATGGGTGGCCATGCAGGCCAGCCTTAGGATGACTAGTACAAAGTGATTTATCGTATTTTTCCCTTCTTCCAGCATTTCAACTCTTCTGTTTGTTTTGCTTTCATAGACAAATTCTTTGCTTACTTTTCTTTAGCTTGGATGGCATTGCCGTTCTTGTCGAATTAATTGCCACTCCAAGAAGATAATGCCAATGGGTGTGATAACACTCTGTCCTACCCATGATATTACAATACTCCAGGAAACTAAAGGGTTATAGGCTGTACTTCACTCACCTGCATAGACCACACTAGGGATAGATAATGGAGATGGCATACGAAAATGACACGTCAGCCAGGAAAGCTCTTTGCAATGCAGCAGGACAGTAGGGAGAGCCTCTGAGGTCCCCCAGGAATGCTGTACTGTGAGTTTTAAAGTGCCTGTGACCTGCAGTGGTTCTGCATTTGGAACAGCATCAGGGTGCAAAATGTGGGTTTCTGGTCTCACACCCTTCCTCAGTTTAAGCCAACTGCTCTCCTTTTTTTCCTCCTTTTGAATAACGGCATTACCTAACCCAGGAATAGTGGATTGTTTGTAGGTGTTGTGAGTCCACGGGCAAAGAGATGGTGACAAATGATGTCTTCACAGATGGGACAGTCTGGGGCCATACAGTTATTGCAACTCGCCACAACGTTTTAAGCTGTAATACCTTGGTCGCTATTGTTCATGTGCCCATAGTCCAGGATGTACCAAGAACGAAATGAGAATCAGGAAATCTGAATTCTCATCAAGTCCCAAGTCCGCTACCAGTCCAAAAGCATAAGCCAACAACAACAAATGCTGCACTATACAGTGTTAATAACTGCTCCAGAAATGTTTTTCCAAGCTAGATTCCCAAGGAATGAGTGTGTGAGCAGGGATGGAAGAGCAAAAGTCAGTGCTGAATAAATGGTGCCATCCAAGTTCCACAAAATCTTTGCATGGTAACACTGATCCTGGCTGCACTTTCAAAGACGTTGACATCCATCGTGTCAAAGACTGAGCACAGATATGGAAGGATCTATCAGACACTGGGGCAATGGAGTGCTACTGTAGTCACCAGGATGTGTGATCACTTCCTCCAGCAGGTCAGACTCCATGTGGGAAGCCATCAGTGGTCACCACAAAGGGTTTGACTCCCAACCCCAGTAGCCCAAGTAGCCAGTGCCATCACCTGCTGATTTTCAAACATGTGCCTTCATCTTTTATCCCATGCTTCTCACTGCTGGGGGAATATCATCAAAGAAGACCCTCTGGAAACATCACACCCCCCATCCTTCACTTCCTTGTATCCCTCTGTTTTAAAACCACTATTGGTCAGGTTGATCCTTAGGTTCTCACTCCCTTCTTCTGACTTCATCCAGCTGTCAGTTCTTGCTTGATATTGGCTGTAAATGCTATGAAACAGACATGTATGCTTAAGCACTGTGAGGCACAGAGGAGTCCACATCCATGATTAGGTCATTTATTGACTGTTATGGCGAGAGAGGAGGAAGATGGGAAGAAATTCACAAACACTAGAAAATGGGCTCTGGAGAAATCCCAAAGCCTCCTTGGTTGTACAGCCAATGTCTACCAGTAGGGACAGTCAAAGATTTTGTTCAAATCATTTTTCAGCCAAATGTGGCCTTCTTAGGAAATGGGAAACTTCTGCAAAAAGCTTAATACACCCACATCTCTGGAGCTCAGTGCAGTGGGAGCCAGGTGCTGCCCCCCCAGGGACAATCACATTAGGCAAACCATCGACTCCTGCTAGCTTCCAGGTCTGGCCCATAGAGCCTCCTACCACCATGTTGGGACATAGATAAGGCTGGAAGACACCATGTGGGCCATCACATGGTTGTCTCTGATCCAGACTTTGTATGTCATGTTTATTTTCTACAAGACACTGGAACTGTAGCAGTCAATATACAAAAAAATGCTTAAGCACCAGAGACAGAGCTGATCCAAGAGGAAACCTGTCCAGCACAAAAGGCAAAGAAGAGGTAAGATCAGGTAAGAAAGTGCAAAACCAGAGGGTGACAGGGAGGATGGCCAAGCACAAAGGAACATCTGTCTCCTTACACCAGAGCTCCCCATCCTTACTGAACCACAGCCACAACTGTCAACCAGTGACTAACCATAGGCATCGCTGTGTTTCCCCTTCTAGACCATGCATGCATCTTGTTACAGACCTGAGTAGGTCTTTTGGCCAAGCTACCCTTGAGTTGTTGGGTGGGGGACATGCCAGAGGGTGTTGCCCAAGCAGCTGGAGCAGGAAGCCGTGGGTTTTGTACCTTGGGCAGAAAGACTGAGGACCCTGAGCTGCAGCTCTGCAGGCGATGGACCAAGGCATCCAGTAATGGGAAAAGTAGTATGGAACAAATGCACACCACCACCTCAGGAAAAGAGTTTTTCTACTATAATTTTAGCTGAGAAAGAGATGTGGTTTATACCCATGGCTTTTTTCTTACTTTGGAGACTTCTGTACTCTAACACTAACCATATGTTAGCATAATACTACCCAAAACAAAGGTTTGCATTACCCCAACTGCACTCAAACGCTTTGGTCAACAAACCAGGAGAGCCAACCATCAACTTCACAGCTCAAAGTCCTTCTGGAAAGCATTGCAGCAGGGCTCACCTGAGGAAGCAGCAGCAAGAAAATCACTTTCTTTCCCCCCTCTGGGGTTTTGTTTCACTTCAGCCTCCCCAGAGAGTTGGCCCCTTCCTGGCATGATCTCTGCAGTGCCCTGATGACGTGATTGTGTTTGTCTCATATCTGGAAAGGATCCATGTGATTCACCCACAGTTCCTCTGGGGCCTTTAAGCTTTGATCCTTGTCCTCATTGCTCATTTTTGTTTTCTCATGAGAGAGAAAATAACAAAGGTGATGGACAAACATGCAAGATAAGGAGTCTACTTCATCGTCACCAAGTGCCAAGGATACAGGCTCAGGCATCTAAGAGCACTAGGTGGTGCGCAAGTGGGTGCAATGCTGTACCTGGATCTTACACCAGTATCCTTCATGAGCCAACTCTACTCCCTGGAACAGTGCACACTTTTCTTTCGAAACCAGAAAGACCAATGTAATTGTCTTCTCTTTCCCAGAAATGAGTAACAGCACAGAATCACAAATATTTTCTGAGCTGACTTACAGCCGTGAGTCAAAGTTTGGTGTTTGGGCCTGGTTTGCCCAAGGGGAAAAAATGACACCCCAAAACAGGCAGAAGGCTCTGGAGACTGGAAGGGTTTGGTACTGGGCAGAGGGGCAGGCCAGTCAGCATAAATCCTTACTTTTGTGGCTAAAGTAAAATAAAGTCCTTAACTAATAAAATTAATACAAATCATCCACCAGTTTTAATCTGCAAAGCTGCTAAGAAGCTATCATTAACTTCTATTTCCTTTTTCCCCCCCTTTTACTATTCCCCCTTTTTTTCTTTTGTCTTTTTTTTTTTTTTAATAGGTGTACTTCCACGTAGGGGAAAAGCAAGAGCTGAGCTGCAACAGTCAGCAGCTGAATATGGAGAGGATTGTGTCTAATGAGATGTGTCTAACCAGAGGAGAGCCCTGTGCAAGAAGAGTCTGCTTAGCCAAAATAGGCTTTCCTTTCTGAAAAGTCCAGTCATCTCTTCATCAATTTTCACCAATTCCATTTTAAATAGGACAAGCTTTGAAAGCCAAGATTATTTCCAAAAATTATATATATGTATCTCTATTCATAACCTACCTTTCACAATGCCAGGATCCTGTTTTCACAGATGACTGCTTCCCAATACCATCCTAGGTATTACACAAGCTTATATATAAATATACACACACACACACACACACGCGCGCGCGCTTACACAAGCATGATGTGATTACTTGGTCTAGCCAGTTCTCCATTAGGAGAGCCAGTGTCCCTGACTGAAAATAAGCTTTTATGTGCATGGAATAGATCTGTTTGCTGGTGGCTTGCATGCATATGGAGTCTCTGTCATCCAACAAATTTAATGTTTACTAATATCCCCCTCAGTGGGGTCAATAACACCCTCTCAGTCCTCTATCCAACCAGTGACTTTTATGAAATTTGTAGCAATTCATCACTCCTGCTGTGTCTGTCACACTTCCATGTTTGCCTACAATGGGCATAAATGTCAGGAGAATAGACGGACACACACACACTCAACCTCTCACACACCCAGACTGCATGATCTCATAGCCCTGGTCTCCTGGGAAAACCAGGCAGAAGCGGATAATCATCTCTTCATTGTATGTCACCAAGAGTAAAATTATCCCCTGCAGGAGAGATCACTTCTTGTGTGGGTAGATTACCCTGCCTGCAGAGTGCTCATACACTAAAAACATGAGATGAAGAGTACAATGTGTGCTCTGGACCCAAGGCAGAAGCGAAGCTTGTTTTGAAGTTGATAGCTTGTTTGCACACAGATCACTGTAGAAGATTTTTCCTGGGTTTCCTTCGAAGAAGCTAAATAAACCTCACAGGAAAAATTACTGAGAATTGCCTGCTTATCTATCTGGTCAACAGCTGATACTGCAAGGTATAGCCAAGAGTTCATCTGCAACCCAAACCCTCCCCCAGAGATACCTCCCTGCCTGCCTCTGCATGTAGTATCTGTCATGCAAGGGGAAAAAGTAGGTGACCAAAGCTATGGGCAAGGGATACATCATGAAAGAAGATTCCCCCCTTTTCATTAATTTCCTTGTTCATGCTTTCTCCTGGCTTTGAAGTGGAGTTTCTCAGCGATGTGCTTCATGATGCTCCCAAATGTGCATGAGGGAAAGAGTGTAGGGAAAGAGAAGGAGATGATACAGGAGAAAATAATGGAGGGTTTCCAACCTGTAAGTCTTCTCGAAGGACCCTGAGAGCCTTCTGCTGCTGTGCTTACACAGTTGCAATACTTCCAGACATGGTGATGGGGAGACAGATCTTCAGCAGGAATAAATAAGTTTGAAAGCAGTCTGGGGGCAGAGGGAATGTGGGAAACATGTTAGGAAATAAAGATACTAGCACAAGAGAAGAAGCTCCTTCCAAAACACTGGGAGGGTGCCATGTGACCACCCAAAGGTGGAGAAAAAACAGCCCGAGGGCATCAGGTGAAGGAGGTCTGGTCCCAAGCTCACATGGTGCTCCAGGCAAGCCATGGCATGGTACAGGCATGGAGCAAAAGCAGGGACAGGCAAGCATCAGGGGACAGGAACTCACCTGCTTCTGTCCCTTTATCTGCCTCCACCATGGAAAAGTCCCTCATGCTTCCCTGCCCAGTGAAATCCCCATTGACACAGGCTTTAACAGGAGAGGAAGAAAAAGGAGGAGGAAGGATTTAGACAGATTTGCTCAAAGGTTAGCTGAAATGGCTGAAATGAGTTGCACTGTGTGGGAGGTGAGGAGTCAGTGAGGACCCCCTCAGAGAGAAAGGTCTGGGTAGAGTGGAAGGAAAAGCCTGGTCAAGGTCAGAGTCCATAAAGGGAGATGGAGGGAGAGGAGCAGGTGGAGGAACAGAGCCTGAAGGGTCCATGGGACAGCACACAGGCTATGTCCCTGATCCCCTGCCATGGCTCTATCCTCCAGTGACCAGCTCCCAGCTCTGCATCCTTGACAGCCGAGCTCGGTTCCCACAAGTTTAGGGCATAAAGCTCCATTACCTTGGCTCAGGAAAAGGCTCTCAATACCACTGCTCCCTTTGTAGCTTACTCTCCTCCCAGGGTCTGACAGAGCTGCGAACGTTTCCTCATCAAAAATGAAAGGAAGAAGCCACGAAGAAACTAAGCCCTGAAGGGAAATAATAAACAAACCCATGACAGCATCACCTCTTTGACAAAATGCTGGGAATATTTTATGAGAGCTTCTCAGAGAAATGTGGCTGGCCACTAGCCTGGAGGAAGAGTTCCCAGATCCCTCATGCCCCCAAATTCCCAGCTTGCTTCATCGGCGCAGGTCCTCCCCCACTGCCTCCATGACCACAAGTATAAGTGGGGCAGGGTGGCTCTGCTAAGACTGAGGGGGGAGGAGAGGGAAAAACACTGAAGGGGAGGAAGAGTGCCTTAATAAAAGAGAGGAGCAGAACAAAACCTGGAAGACAAATTAATCTCAGAGACGCCAAGACGCGGAAGAGGTGCATGAAAGGGCTGAGTGGGGAAGAGGTCGTGGGAAGGGAAAATACCAAGCTACTTAACCAAAATGATTGAATAGCAAATGTTGTGTACAGGCTGTCTCCATTAGTGCACAACACTATCTTCAGCTTACACCTTCTCCCTGCCTGCCCAGGGGCAGGGTGGTGCTGCTGTCTCTACTTTAAAGGCACACAAAGGCTTGTGCTCAGACCAGAAAAGGGTCTCAGGCGTGGGAAAGCTCTGCGTCACTGCTCCTCACTTCCAGGCACCTGGCATGCACACTGCAGGAGAAACACAAGTGCCAGACAGCACAAATAAGGAGATATACAGTTCCCAAAACCAGCTCCCATCTCCTGCAACCAAGGGCAGTCCCTGAGACTTTCCATCCTGTGTTGTTCTCCCCTTGGTTATAGATACAAAGCATAACATTTTTCCCTGGTTCTACAGTTCAGGATAGATCTGAGAGCCCTGTTTTTTATTTGTTTAATCCAGCTGCTCTCACTGGGAGTGGGATTCAAAGCTCTGAAATCACTGAACTAAAATCAAGCAGAACTCTTGCTGCCATCACCCCTTCAGGGCCAGGGTCTCCCTTGCTCTGCTGTTCTCTGTCCCATGGATTTACCTTCCACTAAGCCTAGCCTCAAAAGGAGGGAAGGTGGGATACCACACCACCCAGGCAAGAACCTCGCACTTCAGGCAATTAGGAATTCCACAGCCCTTCACAGGACCACTTAGCTTATGCGTGGGGGCTGATACAAGAGCCAAGTTCTTTTGGCCAGGGATACTCCAGATGTGCTGGAGCAGCATTGCTGCTCCTAGAGGCCAGGGAGCAGCTGAGCTGGGATTTCACTGTGTTGTGGCTTCCCTGTGGACCAGGTGCTAGTACTTCTGTTCCCCTGGCTCAGTGATTTCCAGGGCTTGACCCAGTTGCACATACATAGGTCTACATACTCAAAGGTCTACATGGGTTTTAGAGCTATAACACAGGGTCTGCAGGAGACCTCAGCCCTTCTGGAGTGGCAGCTAGAGCCAGGCAAAACTCCACAGGGCATCTCAAATGGCTCCAGACCCCTACGCTTAGGCATCTGAATTAACCCCATAGTCAGCACAGTCAGTGAAGCAATTCAGTTCTCCTTTGCAGATGAACTCAGTGAAAGTTCATGCTGTAGCTTGCCAGCCAGAGTCTGGCTCCAAGACTCCCCTCAGCTGCTATGTGCCCCTCTTGTACTATGCTTGTCTCATGGGATGCAGGGCTCAGATACACAGAATCACAGAATCACAGAATCACAGAATCTTAGGTTGGAAGGGACCTTAGGGATCATCTAGTCCAACCTTCTGCATCCATTCCCGTGCTGAATCTTCCAACACCCTTGGGCACTCCTCCCTTCACCCCCTAGTCCCTGAATACAGCACAGAGGCCTTCTCAGTGTTTCACCTTTCATGTCTGGAGGCTGAAGACACCATCGTCTTCATCTCATGTCTGGAGGAACAAATATCATCCCAGTATTGGGAACATTCATCACTGTGGTGTGTTTTTCAAGACCGTCTGTTCATCCGTGTAGGCACAGGGCTGGGCTGCAGTGAGATCTCACGTGAAAGATTGCTTGTAATACGTCACATTGTGCCCCTGTTGCTCAGAGATAGAGGAGACTCTGTCATCTTGCATTTCCACCAGGGACAGAGTGATGAATTTGAAGAGTTATCATGTTCCAGGCACTGAGAAGTGGTAAATGCTGAATGGCCCAAATTAAGAGAGGGTAAATCCTGTCAACAGATATATACTTACTGTATACTCAGTACTTTTCCAGGATGACAAGACCTGACCAGTCCCCCAGGTATCTCTCTACCCCACCCCATTCTTGCACATTACAGCCATACTACATATTGTGAGGGTCACAGGACTCAGAGACACATTTTCCCTCCTGGAAGTGGTTAGGTGGGAGCACACTGGCAGTTCTTATGTCTCATGACTTATACTTGGGTCTCACATCTTATTCTAATTGCAGCTTTTCAGCTGCCTCCAGAGTAACACAAAAGGTGCACCAAGTCACCCCACAACACCCAAGTAACTGGTGTGGGCAAGAAGGGGCAGCAGATGAGGCATCCTTTTCCATCCTGGAGGCAGGAGAAAAGTCCCACCCTAGACTCCAGGCAATAACTGTTCTCCTCTGTCCTTGGATCAGGACAGTTAGCTGCATTCAAAGGGTGCATGTTCCCTCTGTGGCACCAGCTGCAAAGTCTGGCATTGCTTAGCCACACAGGTCCTGTGAGCCAGCTGACCTGGGCTGGGCTCTTGGACTTTAGATCCAGATGAGTTGTGTCTCAGTGTTTTAATTAAAAGATTTTATGCAAGCAAGTAAAAGAAGTCAAAGACACTTTCATTTCAGACAATCAAACTGCAAAGCAGCAAGGGACATTTTACAGAAGGTTTCCCAGATCCCAAGGAAGAGTTTCAGCCAGTTCCACGCCAGCAGCAGAAATCAGTAGAAAGGAAGGGGATATCCTGGGGAGGCAGGGAGAGTGAAAGATGGAGTAGATGGGAACTGTGCAAATTCCCTGCAAGAAGCTAAGGTAATTTGTGGTCCTGCAACCAATAAAACCACCATCTCAGACAGCACATTTCTTGTTATATTGTCAGAGGTGTATCCTGGGTGGCAACCTTTAGCTTGACAGCTTCTTCTCCTTGTTTTCCTCTTTCTATTTATTTATTTCTCTTTACTCCACCTCCTTTGTCAGTTTCTCAGCCCTAGCTGGACAGGTTCTGCTGGGGAAATGCTTTGTTAATAGCCATTTGTACTCAGATCAGCTGGCAGATAAACTCTGAACAACAACTAACTCAGGCTTAACTAAACGTTGTCTTCTGGAGCAGTTCAATGTGAAGTCTGCAAGACTTTTTTTTATGTCCTCTGCCATTCCTGGGGGTCTCTCTGGGCAAAGGGGAGGTGTACTGCAGCTGCTGGGGCAAGAGTTCAACCAGTCAGTCCCCCAACAGAGCTCTTAGGGAATATTTTCCTTCTTCAAGTATAAATGCCACTCAGCCCATAAGAGAGTAGATAAGGGAATAGATTTTTCTGCTGTACAGGATGAAGTCTCCATTGCCCTTCCCTGACACTTTCCCAGGACTTTTAGCAGTGTCCCAGCTTGAGAAGGGACAGGGTGCCCAGGGTGAGCATAGAGGAGAATGCTGGTAGGACAGAGAGATGGCTGGCCCCTCTCACCAAAAGGAGCAATTCAGGTAGTGGACCCCTATAAAGTGCTAATGCTCATTGCCACAGGATGTCCCCAGGGAAAAAAGTAAGAATAGATCTAAAAAAGACCTCAGGGCAACTGCATCAAGGGTGGTTACTAACTTCCGTGTTCTTGATACAACCTCCAGCTAAGAAAGGCCCTGTCATGTGTTTCACCAGATGTGGAGAAAGTACAACCAAAGGAGAGATCACTCCATGCTTGTCCTGCCTCCTAGGCTTTTCCACCAGAGCCCTGGGACCTGGGAGCGGTGGTCCACTGTGACTACACCAGGCTGCAGGAGCTAGGAGTGAAATTTCGTGTCCTGGCTGCATCCTCTGAACTTACAGACAGCGATGGGGAGGTTAGCAAGCCAGAGCTGCAGCCAGCAAGCACAGACAGCTCAGGCACCAAGAGGGAAAGATAAGCATAAGAGAGGAAAAGCTGCAGCAGCTGAAGAGCAGCTACCTCCTCCCAGGTAGGAGTAGGGATGAGCAGGAGGCTGGTCTCGCAGGCAGGGACCCCTGCCAGAAGGACTGTTTTAAGAATGCACCTGAAATTCCCAGTGTGACCAATGAGGGATGTGGGGATTAGAAGAAACCCCCACAACAATTTAGACTCCCGCACCACCTGCACCTGGGTTTACCAAGACACTTTGTGAAAGTGAAAATACCTGCTCAGTGGGAGTTGCAAGTGCATCTAAAGGGATAGGACCACATTCCCATGGGCTCCACGGGTACAGAAATCTGTTTGGTGTTATTTTCCACCTGCTTCTCCACAGGTATTACTGATGTATCAGTGGATACCTTTCCTGGTAAGGTAAAGAATCCAAAATTTGCTCTGTCTTCCCATTCATGTTGACATAAGTTTTTAGTGAGTATTGTTTATGTTGGATTTCATAACCTGCTTAATTCCATGTCATAAAGTTTCTTGAGTGTCTGTATATCTTGTTCAATGCCCACTCTGTGCAGCTGGTTTTATTTCCAAGATAGCAGACACCTCTGCACACCTACCATTTGTAAAAAAGAATACAAACAAAAAAAAAACCCAAACCCAATGGATACAGGTACTGCAGGGCTGCCTAAAACTATGGCAAGTATGGGATCAAGGGTTTCATTCAGTGGTGCAGCAGCTCTTGGCTTGGATGTGTTTTGGTTGCATATCTGCACAGACCTATCCAAATGTGAATGCAGACTTTGAGTCATTCATGTAGTCTGTGCTGTTTCACTTGCAAGGGGAGGGTTTTGATTCTAGCAGAGACACGCTGCTTTCAGCAACCAAGTAAATTTGATATCAAAATGGGTTTATGGAGACTGGATGCTCTCTTTTTAAAATTCTTTAAAAATTTTATGAGCAACAGATCAAAACCAACTTTTTAGCCCTAAGCTTGTTAAACAGTTTAACAATTCTCATTCCTTCTTTAGACTGCTGTTTAGAGGGCTGAGGTAAAACCTTAAATAGTGACCCCAGTTCTGCAAATAACATAATATCTTGAAATCTTTCTTGACAGTTTGCACCCACTTCTGCACTCTAATTGATAATGATAAATACAAGCTGCAACACAAAACTTTGGTGGCTTCAGCTGCTTGTGAATAAAAATGTTGTCCTTTAAAATTATTAAGTCTTTCTCTCTGTGGCTTTCACACCTTTATGCTATTGTCTTTTACTTTTCCATTGTGTATTTCTTGTTATTATTATAAGGCTAGATATGAAAATACATTCAATCTGAAAAGCTTATTTGGCTGTATAATCATTCTTCAGCCCCCTGGAGTGAGATGGTTGTGCTCACTTCCCCAGCCAAATTAACCTTTTGCAGCAGTGACAAGCCACGTGACAGCAGCTGGGCTGCAAACATGTTTGCCTGGAGTTCATAGAATCATAGAACCATTAAGGTTGGAAAAGACCTCTAGGATCATCAAGTCCAACTGTCATCACAGCACCACCATGTCTCCTAAACCATGACCTGAAGTGCCACATCTACAAGTTTTTTGAACACCTCCAGGGATGGTGACTCCACCACCTCTCTGGGCAGCCTGTTCCAGTGCCTGACCACTCTTTCAGTGAAGAAATTTTTCCTAATAGCCAATCTAATCTTCCCCTGGCACTACCTGAGGCCATTTCCTCTCATCCTGTCACTAGTAACTTGAGAGAAGAGACCAACACCGACCTCACTACAACCTCCTTTCAGGAGAGAGCAATAAGGTGTCCCCTCAGCCTCCTTTTCTCCAGGCTAAACAACACCAGTTCCCTCAGGTGCTCCTCATAAGACCTGCTCTCCAGATCCTTCACCAGCCTTATTGCCCTTCTCTGGACACCCTTCAGCAACTCAATGTCCCATCTTGATGTCCTCTCACATGCACACCCTGCAACCAGAGAAACCCTCAAGAGGGACATTGTTCCCAAACTGACACTTGAATGTGGAAGGTTGAAGAGGAACCTCCTGTTCAGCAAGGAGTATCTGGTGCCAGGAAGGATTTTTTACTATTCTTTACACAGTAAAGAATAAAGGAGGTGGTTTAATTAGAATCATAGAATCATTTATGTTGGAAAAGACCTTTGAGATCATCAGGTCCAAAATACATGCATCCAAGGCTCCTACAAGGCTACAGAGGCTCCTAAAGAGCTGAATGCCCACAAACTCAGAGGCCCTGGATGCGCGAGGACTGCAGGCATGCTGGAATTGGGCAGTGGCCTAAGACTTCTTTCTGCTTTAAGATACAGGATGAGGGCAAAAGCCTTGGCATCCAGGAGAGATGGAAGTTCAAACACAACCTGAGCATGCAGAACTACGAAAAACTTAAAGGAGGCAGCAAGGAATACAACCACCTTCATGGCCTGGTCTTTGTCAGCATTGTCCCTCAATAGAGCCTTGTCCTTCACCCTCTTTCTAGGAGGGCAGGCGAGGAACCTGTCCTTCTCACTTGGAGGTGCTCTGGCCAGTGCCAACCTGCTCCTGCAACCCCAGCACCCACCACTGCCAGACAGAGAGCTGAAACTCACTTTGGGATAGAAGAACCACACAAAGGGAGGATGTACTATTCTTCCATCTGCACTGCAGTGCCCAGCAGCATCAGCCCTTTGATTCATGGTGCCATCTTTCTCCCACGAGGCGAAGCAGAGCAGGGTCTGGAAGAGATCACAACTGCTGCTGGCACTTCTTGGATAGGCAAAGCAAAGAGAGCTCCAAGAGCCTCCCAAGGCATGCATCTTAAGGCACCAGGAGAACATGAAGCCAAAAGCAGGTTTCTCTAGGTCACAGCTGACATACCGTGTTACAGCACCTGCGACAAAGAGACCAGCTGAGAACCAAGAGGCACTGAATACTTGGCCACTTTCAGCCTGCCTTATAAATTTCACAGGTTTTAAAGTCAGAAAGGACAATTCCTGTCAGCTTGACCTTCTGTAATACAGAGGTCTGGGAATTTCCTCCAGTGGGACTTGCTTTTAAGGGTACAGCTTGCAGTTTAACTGAGAGACCTTTTTGCAAGAGAGTCAGTCTTAATTTGAAAACCTCACAAAACAGAGAATCCACAACATCTTTTAACTTTTTGTTCCAGCAACAATTTACTCTTCCTGTCAAGCATGAATAGTTTAAATCATAGATTTATTTCTTCCTACAAAATAAGTATATTTCAATAGCTTGACAGCTGGAGTTCATCTGACCTAAAACCCGGACATCTATATTTGGCCAGATGAGTCTTACCTTGCCAGTGACTCCAAAGGCAAGGCATTAAGTACAAGATGATTCCTTGCCTTTGAAATTTAGGTATGGGTAAAAAAAAACCCTTTAGTCTATATAGGCCTGCCAGACGAATAATGCCCAGAAGCTCTCTCAAGGCAGCTATATTGAAATCAAACAGAACCACAACGTGCAGCAATTTAAGGGTGCCCACTGCCAGGGAAAATACACCTGCAGTTAACTCCATCTTTCCTGCCCCACACTTTAATACACTTCTAGAGCTCTTGAAATCTTGCATATCAAACTCTCCTAGGCATTGCCCTCCTGACATGGTTAGTAAGGAGCTGCTCTGATCATGTCTCATATGGTCCAGACCCTTCTGGAAGGTAAGCCTAGGTTCTCCATAGCTCCTTCTCCACTGACTGCAGGCTGAGCGTGCCCCTTTCCACATGGTAATGGATCTACTCAGCAGTGCTTGGTGCTTCTCCAACAGATCCCAGAAAAGCTGAAACTTTACACAGTGGGGATATGGTTAAGACAAAAATTCTGACCTGAACCTGGTATTTTATTGTAGTTTTTATAAGGGTAATAACATCCAACTTTTGAGGCACAAGTAAGCAAAGGATACCTACCAGGTGGAAGCAGGAGAGAATGCACAAAAAAGGGAAAAACAAGCAAGCAAACAAGCAAACAAAAAAAAAAAAAAAAAAACAAGCAAACCCACCCACCCCCCCAAAAAAAAAAAACCTAAACCCAAACCCCAAACCTTGTATGAAAAGTCATAACATCTGTGGTAAAAGAATTTTAATACATTGATCAAGTCAGTTGAAGATACCATGTGGTAGAAGAGTAGAAAAAAGACTAACAGTCCTGAAGGGAAATGGCAATTGACCTCTGCAGCTGTGTTAGCTGATCACAGTAGTACACAAGACTTCTACACAGATTCTGAGGGATAAACTTTCAAGATAGAAACAGAATAAAGCAGCAGGCTGACCGCAGATAGAGCACACCAAACACACTTGGCAACTTTCTTGCCAAAAGATATTTAATTTCTAGCTGGTGAATTGCAGGAAACCACATTCATCCAGACTTCACCTAATTGTTCAGTATGGCACTGTATGGGAAGTTGTGAGTTATTTTAAGGTTGTACAATTAATACAGGAAAAATACAGCAGGACATAGATCAGCCAAAAAGCAAGAAGAAATGTATTTACAGAGCACACAGGCTGGAAGAAAACTGTGTAATTCTTTAAGCATTAGGTTCAGTTCTGTAATAATTTTCCTTGCATGGCATAGCTAATAAAAAGAAGTAACAAATGAAATATGCTGGATGATGCTGGACAGTATGCTGAATGCAGAGTAGGATTGTATACTCGGAACAACTGCATTAATTGAAAGAATAGTAGAAGTTAAATGATACAAAGGGCAAGGGACAAATACAGACCTCTTGGTCTTTTTGTCTGAAGAATAAGATGCCTGACAGGAGGACATTCCCACCCAAAAGCTAATACCTTGGCCTTTGTACTGAGAACAGGAGCCCCATTTCCTCCCACCTGCCCCAAAAGCCCAGCCCAAAAGGGAAAGGAATAAAATACAAATAGAGCATGTTGGTGTATTGCCTGAAAGCATTAATTCCATTTTGCTCGTACAGGCTGAAGAGGAAAGGGGGCTTGAGGAGGCTAATGCTATAGGTGGCTTCCGTTCCATGGCAAAGTTTACTGACAGCTACAAAAAAATACAACCAACACTAGCATTTTACAGTGTGGTTATAGACATTTTATTTTTTAATAATAATAAAAAAAAGAATACATCATTTTGGTGACTGGAAATGTGTACAAAGTTACATATTTCAAAGAATTCACACATTAAAGAAACAGGCTTTGAAAGAGTTTTTCTAACGTAGTGGCATGGGACCTACAAATTCTTTCACAACTGATACTGCTTGTTTCAAATACTCTGTAATAATATGGCATTGGGAGAGCCAGAGATCCCCTGAGATGCCAGCACTGCTAGTACAGGAGGTGCCTGACCTCAGTCCATTAGCTGTGAGTACCAGAGATACTCCAGTAATTCTGCAAGGTAGAAAAGAAGATGCTCCAACAACACAATGCCATAATCTAAGGCTACTCCAGGAAAATCCAACAGTATCTCAAGGCTGTCAGTGAATAGGCAGTTCCCACACATCTTTAAATTAACTTATCCCCACTCTGGTATTTAGTAACAGCTTTAAGGAGTACCTTTATACATAAATCTATTTTTTAAGAAAACACTTGTGAAATTTACACAAACACTCACAACTTTAGCAACACCATGTTTCCAGTGGAATTTGGCTATTAGCTGCTTGCAGTTTATATACAAAGCTGATTAATTAGAAAAGCTGCTACAGAGAGCCAAGCTTTCTTTCCAGGTTAGCCCCTGGCTAGAACAAGAATTTCCTACATGTTATCTTCTAGGAGTTTGCAATGTTAATATTTGTGATTAGAACATCAGGGTGCAGTGCTTTGCAAACATTTTGTCTTAATATTAAATTAAAATCCAGTGCATTCTCACTTTCTGCTCTGACGTTATGGATCAGCTAATTGATACAATGTCCTAGGAATTCATGGGAGATATAAAAAGTTTGGCCAATAAAAATCCTTTAGACAAGTTCATTCCTGGTGCCAAGTTATTGAATTTAGAGCAACATCAAGCATGAATTTGATCTATAGTAGAATCACAGGCAAATTTTTTCCAGGATGTAGGAGTTTCCATTCCAGGTTAGCAAAACATTTTTGTTTTGCATGATCCCCACTCTATAGATATGGAACAGGTTAGGAGGGAAGCAGTTTGCCAAGCTCACAAGAAAGGCCAGCAACACATCCCAAAAGAGCTCCAGATTCCTGAAGAGCTGGCCCATGTTGGAGGTGCTGGACAGCAATGCCCACTTCTCTCCTTACTCCTACAGTTGTCAACCCCCTTCTAGTAGGAAGAAACTACATGATACTGCATTTGGGGAAAGGCTCACAGGAAAATGCCTAAAGTAAATGCATCAGGGACATACAACAAAAAAAAGCCCCCAACAACAAAACAAAACAAAACAAAAAGCTAGATTATCTCAAGACAGGGAAAAAACCTCTTCCTGTTGCTTTTGAAGCACTTAACTCCTTCCTCATCTTTGCCAGCTGCAGTCCTGAGTAATGAATGTCTGCCAGATCTGTGTGGCAGCTTCCTCAGACCCTTTCCTTGTGCTTCACATTAGCCAGCTTGACTGTTTCCTGCTCAGAGGCAGGTGGAGGAGACTCATCATGACATCCAATCATCAGCTGATAGACTATCACTCCTGCAATGGCTCCAAGGAAAGGAGCAACAACTGGAACCCACCACCAATGTTTACCAGTCCTGGAAAACAAATGGAAAATGCACAAGGTAAGAACTACAGCCTATGCATTAGGATATTATTTAGGATTCATTAGGATCTGGAACAATGCAAGATCTGGTCGTCCCCAAACATCACCGTTGACTTGCAAAAGACAACTGTACCCCCATGTCCACAGCAATTTCCAAGGTAGATATTCCCCACACTGCAAGTTCAGGTGACAAGCAATTCAGAAAAACTACTTCCAGGACTTCCAAGACTGTCCCTCCACCAAGAAAGGGGAGAAGCAGTTGCAGTGCCTGAACTAGGCACCTTCACTTCCCTCTCACAGCTTGCAGGAAAGCATCCACTGACAGCAGGTAGTCTGTACTGCTCATATCTCTCTTAATTTTCTCCAGCAACAACAAAATCCAAGCATAACAAATGTCCTACATTTTCTACCACTAAAAAAATTATGATAGTCTCATGTTCAAGATGCACCTGAACTTCTCATGGATGCTCTTATGTTTCCTCCCTGAGAGCAAAGTTAGGTCAGACTGTAAGTTTCTATCATTTCTTAACAAATTGGAGCAGTGTCTTTTATAAATGTTTACAAAACCCAAAGATACCTCACGGGTGCTAAGACTATGATGCCAGAGCTACCACTTACTTGGACTTGTAAGTTTTTTACTGACGCACAAGGTTTTCACTGGCAAGCACTTACCAGAACACCTCGGTGCCCCAGCCAGCAATGGCTGTGAAGAGACGAGGCCCAAAGTCCCTGGCAGGGTTGACAGCATAGCCAGAGTTGAAGCCCATGGAGGTTCCAATAACAAGGACAACAAAGCCAACTGTGAAAGCCTCCAGCCCCGTGGGCACAGGGTTGTTGTAGGGATCGACAATAGCCAAGACACAAACAATCAGGGAGGCTGTGCCAATGAACTGGAGAGGGGGAAAAAGAAGAAGAATTTAGTCTAGATTAGTCTCTTAACCAAATTATTTAACTCCTCTGAAGTCTCATGCATTTAGGACTCATTCTCTAAGCCAAAAAAGCTGCACTAAGTCATCCGATGGCATTATTGGACCACAGTGGACTGAGCACCCATGGGAATGGGATAGTGGAACGTGCTCCTCCCAGCAGCCCACAGGCTTGATCAAGGCCACACCTTTTTCTATACCCACAGAAGAGCTATGAGTAGCAGCTCAAGCAGCCAGAAAAGCTGAAGACATCTTCTTGAACAGGCTTGAACTGCCACAGCTGGGTGGCTCTGTCCTTTTATGGTTGATGGCAACTTTAAGGAAGAGACAGTCACCTCCAACACTAACCATCACCCCACACCCAGTTGACCTCTGGGTTATGTGACAGGCACAATAGTACAGTGGGAGTGAGGAAAAGCCATCCTTCCTTACGCTATCTCTCTTCAGGGGCTGAGACCAAGAGGTATCCTTTCCACTGGTGTCCTGGACAGCCTTGGGTGACTGGTTAATCCCCTTAACACAAGCCTCCTTTCTGTAAGGATGCATGCTGGCCCTGCTCTTCTTATGGGCTAGTGAGATACCTGTGTCAGCTCTAAAAACCTTTCTGGGTATCTCCTCTTTAAATGTAAATTCAGTCTCTATCTAAAGGAGAGGCCCAGAACCATCCCAAGGATTCTTCTTCAAATGCACCTTCATCCTCCAAGCACCTTCTTACCTGGTCGAAGAATCCATTCACAACGTTCAGATGCTGAGATGGGTAGGTGGCAAAGATACCAGCAGTGGCATTCTGTCCTGTTACATACAGCTGGTTGCTGCCAAAATCCCAGATGGCATCTAAGGGCAACGTAGAGAAAAGAAAGGTAGAGAAGTCTGTCATTTTCCAACACACACCAGAGAGAGGACCCTGATTGGATGACCAAAATGTGGGCTCCACAGAGCAATGAATATTGAGACAGAATTCCCTGAGTACCCCATTGCTTTGTGTTGTAAAACCTTCTGCTGTAGACTGCTCATTTGAAAAACTTAGGGTGTGACCCACCATAGCATTTTACCAGTCAGGCTCAGATGCAGATGGCCTGAGTCCCTGTTCCTAATATTTCTTGTTTGCCAGCACCAGGAAAGAGTTAGAGCCAATAAGGAAAACTAAGCTGATTCCAAACCTCTCCCAAAAGGTACCCAAATACCTGTGGTATCCATCTTGGTGCAAATACATGAAATATTGCTATCTATCTGATGTGCAGCAAACAGGACTTGGGCTGGTCTTGCACTTTCCTCTAAGCCAATACACAATTAGTTTCACCCTTCAGGGTTGTCTCATAGAGCAGTCAGTCCCTTGCCTACCACTATATAGGAGCTAGATAACCAACCTAGTTATTTATCTAGGGGTATCTAGATTCCCTCCATGGTTGGTGGAGAGAAAGACACTTTCTGAAGGTAGCTCTTCCCTGATTTAGGCAGCTAAAATGGGTTTAACTCTTCTGAAGGGGAGACTTCAGCTCACCAGCTAGCAAGGTAACTGTTATTGAACTAGAATCCTGATGTTTACAGAGATGAAAGTAGGTCCCCCTGCCTCTTTCTAAAGTGAAAAGCAGTTGGTGCTAGTGCCAGGGTGGCAGTTTCCTCCCTTCATGTGGAAGCTACGGTGACACAGATGTTCTGCTCAGCTACAGGGAACACTGCTCCGTTTGCCAGAAACAGACATCCAGAGGCAAACTTTGAGTCCAAACGTCACCCTTGATATTTGAGGAAGAGCAATTTCCAGTACAAAGAGTCAGTTCTTGCCCACTGAATGTGCGCATGAATGCCCCTTGTGATGAGGAACACCTCTCAAGAGGAATAAATGCATGAAGAACTGGATTTCTAGGATGCTTTCCAAGGTATAGAATGACTCTAATAAGGGCAGAAAAAACTGCTGAAAGTCCCATTGTCTGGAAGATAACACAAGACAATGCAGAAGACATCCATAGTGAAGTCTTTATCTTTTTTTAAACCAAGAAGGATAAAACGGCTCTGGAACAACGCACAGATATAAAATCTCCATCACTACTAATGTTTCATCAACATTTCTAAAAGATCTGTTTTAATCCAGATAGTACCTACAAAACAGGCTATCCAGTGGTCCATGTTACAATGACCATTACTCAAGGACAAAGATTCACATACTGACAGTGCTGGTTGGCCTTCAGATTGATTTGAACCCATCATCATCATGAGAACAGTAAAGTCTCCCCAGAAACAGTAAGGAAATTTCTCACATCTCTGCTCTGCAAGAAAATGCTTCTCTCTGATTTGGGAACCAGCCTCCCTGCAGTGAGTCATGAAGAGTACCCATCTCACCCCAACAAACACAGAAAGTTTCTGCACTTACCATAGTACAGCCCAAAGACTATGCCAGCTCCAAGGAAAGCCCCCAGGGTTTGGGCCAAGGCATAAATGGGTAGCTTGATCCAGGGCTCCCGGGCCAAGAAGCACATGGCAAAAGTGACAGCTGGGTTGAGATGTCCACCTGCAGAGAGGTTGGTGGTTATTGCACTTTTACGGGCAGAATTTGTGTCCCAGAGATGAGCCAAACACAGCGGGATACTGGTTTCCACACCAGTGCCACGTAGTGCACAGCCATCCATGCCTACACAACTGTCACAAGTAAATCCAGCCCACATGGAGCTACGACGTACCTGATACCTGTCCTGAGATCAAAATGCCGAGTGTCACAGCGAAGCCGAAGGCCAGGTTAACAGTCAGGAAATTTCCATGACTCCCTCTGCTGAGCACAATCTGTGCAACGGAGCCACAGCCGAACAGCTAGGAGGGGAAGAGGAGACTGAATTACCCTCTCTGTTTCATATCAGGGCCAGTTGCTGACGAGTGTCTGCAGCTGCTCCACTTACACTTGCATGCACCATCACAGCCCACCCATGACTCACAGCCTTCAAAGCTTCAACCTTCAGTCAAAGTATCTAGGTGTTATTTCCAGGGACAGCAGAGAAGGACAGAGGACACAGAACAAGCCTATCTGCTGGAAGGGAGAAATAAATCCAGGGCCAAAATCAAAAGCAAGATCAGACCACAGTTCACATCTCCAGAAGACTGGAGGTCTTTGTCCAACCATCTAATTTTCAGGTGGTAGGTGAGGATAATCAGCCGGACACCATCCTGGACCAAGGTGTTTACAGTGCAACTGTTCAGATGAGGGATTTGAGTACCTTATTGTTAAAAAGGCTAATTGTTTGACACAGTAGAACATAGACTGGCAGGGCACAATGCACGAAGTCCTCTTTCAGATGGCACATCACTGGCTGACAGTGAGGGATTGGGGCTGCCTCCTTGAGCTGAGGTACCTGCAGTTGTCCCAGCCTCAAGGTATGGTCTCTGCTGTGGGCACTCTGAGCAGAGCCCATGCCATCCCAAACCAGCCATGTCCCTCCTATGGAAAAAACATGTAAAAAGGGATCAGGGCAACACAGCTGGCCTCTCTCTGCAGCACCAGCATGGCACAGGTACCATCAAGAAAAGCGCATATTCCACAGACAGCCTGCCACCAGCACAGCCAGAGGCTTGGCCTTCTGTCTGTGATCAGGACCAAGCACTTTGGTTCTGCTGGGTGATAAGGGGTGTTTTCTAATAGCTGAGAGAGGTATGTGCGCTTGCTCAAAGACATTTTCTCCAAATGCACGATCCTTCTTTTCCCAACCACATTCAAAAGCCATCCTTCTCAAGCTCACCCTTGACAGCCCAGACCAGTTTCCCCTGGTAGTTCAGTTCATCACTCATTCAGCTGAAGCCTTCCTGCCTGCCAAGTCTCTCCATTACCCAGTATGTAACTCAAGGAGCCCAAATCCTGATCATCTCTATGCTTTTATCTTCCACTGATTCCACCTTTATTCATTCTTGGTGTATACCAGAGATTACATTAGCAGGTTCTGAGATCATCCTTAAACTAGGACAGGGATTACAGCTTCCTCCTAAGATCTTCAAATCTAGGCATCAAGGCTTGCCTTATTTCTATCGCCCATATCTATACACTCATCAAGACTTCCTGCTTCTGTGAACTCCATCATCCCAGAATTACTCAACTGACACAGAGGCAGTATCTGGTCCTAGGGAATAAGCCCCCAAATAGGTTCCAGGGCCACAGGGGTGGCTTTCTTCACTTCTCCTGCCCATTGGACATGCCCGTTGAGCAATGCATAATCCAGATCAGGGGCAAAGCCAAAATACACCTAACTCATCCCCTCCCATCCCCTTGACAACTGATGAATTTCTAATAAAGCAAACACTGCACTCAGCCTGCTGGGAAAGGAGCAGCCAGGTAGGATGCAGGCTGACTCACAAGGTGGACACTGTACACAGATGCCTCTGGACAAGGACCCAGCACAGGATCTTGTGTAGAAAGAATGAAGGAACCTGCAGGACTCATTAGTTAATGAGAGAGGACATCCAGCACAGCTCTCTAGTAGGTGCCATCAGAACAACCCCTTCAATGTCCTAACCCTGACCTGCCCAGCTGGGAAACCATGGCAGAGAAGGCACCTAGGCAAAGGCAGAAAAGATGAGTCTTGTTTATTGTGCAGCAAACAAAGACATCATTCCCAGCTATGCCTAAACCACTGAGGGAAGTGTAGCTCTAACTGACTAAATAAATACTGGCTAAAGACCACGGTGATATCTGTTCCTTCCCTTACCCCAGCAGAGCCTCAGCATGCTTTAGACAGAGGTTTGGAGAGAGTTCTTGGCCATAGTGTTCAATTCTCTACTGCCACACAGCACACCAGCCTGACCAGGGAGGGGGTGAGCCCACAAAAGCTGCAATGGGCACCTGAGTTTGGCAGGGTTGGCTCCAGGTTCTGATTTATGAAGGTATTTGTGTTATTCCCTCTGAAAAAAATGGCAGTTCTGCAAGTGGATGGTGGTTGGCTCATTAGCCACATATATTTTGGTTGCAGAAACCACAAAGTAAAGTTTCCCCCCTCCACTCACAGAGGTCTTCATTTAACCTCAAGGAAGGCCAGATCTGCCATTTCTCAGGTGGTGGTTCCACATCCTCCTCTCCCCCCATTCTACACCTGGCAGTAGCTCTCCAGCTTTTCCTCAGAAGAGAGTCTATGGGCCATTCAAAAACACCCCGGAGCCACTTCACAGGAACATTACAATTATTTATCAGATGAGCCCTGAGCACTACTTGGCTTAATTCAATTTAACAGCAGAAAACTTGACCCCCAGCAGATAAAAAGAGTAAGGTGATATTTAGGGACAGGTTTGAACTTTGATATGCATGTGTACAACTCCATGGAGTCCACTAAGCATGAACATACACTTTCATGCATGACATACACCCGTGGCATTTGACTTTCAGGAGCCAGTTCGAATCACGCTCACCCATGCTTTTGTGGCAAGTGGCTTGACATTACATAGTTTTGTTGTGGTGAAGGCTATTACAATTTTTAATCACATCATTTCCATTTCTGCTTTTTGCTAGTTTTCCTTCCAATACCTTTTCCCAGGCCACATGAGGTGGGACACCCTCAGCATCCACTTTTAAGTTTTCCTTTTCCAATGCTCACAAAGAAGCATTAGGAGCAGCCAGCTTGAGTTGAAAGGCAAGGAAGGTGAAATAAACACAATTCAGCATTTACCCCAGTGGCTTTTAAGTCCATGCAACAGATGTAAAATTTCTTAGTCAATATTACAGCACTATGGTTGGAGACAGTAGTGCACATCCAAGGCAGATATGACCACTCACTCTTGATTTTAATAACCTGCCTCCAACACTTCTTTTTTTTGTTGGTTTTTGTTTTGGTTTTTTGTTTGGTTTTGGGGTTGTTTTTTTTAAAAAAAAAACCAACCAAACATTCCTGGAAGAACATCCCAGCCAAGAGAAAACCAGGTTAATGCCTCACATGTCTGTGTGTGCAGCAATCAGCTGTTATACCCCCATGATCCGCTACCCAAGTTCAAAAGCAGTTTTAAAGTGCTAATAAAATGACTGCAACAAAGCATTAGTCTGATGTTATTAAAGCTACTATCCTAGGAATTGAGGTTAATGCACCCATTAACCAGGCTAATGGAAGCCTGCTCCCTAATTTCACCTTACTGGCTCTAGCAGATCTAAAGGCTTTCACTGCCAACAGGGAGGCTTCTCACTCCTCATGAACTGACCCAACTCCTTGCACTGTGAAAAATAACAAAATCCATGTTCTGCCAGATCCACCTCGGTGGATGGGAAAGGCTGCTCAGCCCCCACTGCCCTCTGATTAGTGGGGAAGATGCCAGAAAGGCAGTCAAACCATGGGTCTACTCTGAAGTAAGAGACATTTTAAGTAAGATTTTTAGCATTAGACACACAAAGGGACTCCTCTCTTTAAATCAGAGTGGAACTTCAACTACTCTCCTGTCCATTCAAAGGGAGAGGCTGGAAGGGGGGGAGGAAGGGGGCAGAGGACTATCACTTTACAGCCAGTTCAAACAACCTCCCAACTCCTTCTTCTGCAGCTCAATGCAAGAAGGGGTTAAAGGCACTGTAAGTCTCCCCCGTGGCCTCTTGCTGCCCTCCCCATGGAGAAGGACACATCTGAAGACAGATAAATCCCCATTGCTGTTTTTGCTCAAGCAGCACGCAGAGATCTTTCTCAACTCCATGGCCTGTGTGCCAGGATGACCTCCACCAACCTCAAAGCAGTGCAAGGAGCACTGCCATTTTTGCCTTTCCTCAAAGCATCTCTTGAACAACCAGACTTGTCATCATTTACAATTTGCAAAGCAAGGAGAAATGTTAGACCCCACAGTCAGGCTTCTTGTCCAGCACAGCTAGGGCCAGCCTGGACATAAACAGTTCTACAGGGTGGGGCAGCAACAGATGGTCTGTCATGTTACAGCTCTTTCTGCACCACATGTTGTCCTGGAGCCAGGCAGGACTCCAGAGACAAGAGGGTGTAAGGGAAGTTGTGCTGCACATACATCACGTGCTACAACAACACTGCACAAAGCTGGGGAGGCAAGCAGCACTCAGCACAAGAAACCTGAACAACCATCAGCAGAGGCATTGTGCATTTTGGGGCATTAGACAGGGAATTGGCATTGGGCATGAGAGAGGAAATCCACTATATTAGCCTGTTCCCTCACACACAGAGAGAAGCAAAAACACTTATTCTGATATTACTTATTATGATATCCCCGGTATCCCTCAGATCAGGATGCTTTAGCTCTTAGAAAGACCTATACTTCTGGTGGGGTTTTGGTCACAGGGATGGGCTGGGAAAAAGCTGCCTTCCCATTGATGGCAAGTCTTGGTGCCCAAACTGTTCTGTTTGTAGGAAGGAGAAACCTCCCTGCTCCTGCACAGGGACAGCAAGGAGGGACATTTTGGGACATTTAATGAAAAGCTTCAAGCTCTTCTGATGGAAGAGGTGAGGGAGAGTAACAGCACTGTCATTTCTCACACCTCTACACCCAGCAGCACAGACCCTTTGCCAGGAAGAATCAGCGGTCCTTGACATGCTTACAGCAAAGATTTCCAGCCACTTTCCAATCTAGCAAACCATTAAGAAAAAACCAAAATTTAATTTTCTTTTTAAATCTTATTCTCCAAATGTGAAAAGCTGGGTTCAAGTAAATCAGCACAAATCAAACAACGACTGTGGGAATTGCCGTGCTGCCCCAAATGGCAGCAGGTTGAGCGGCAACTTTAAGCTCTGCACTACTAACAGTTAAATGAGGCTTCTTTCACCTTGATCATCCCAACCACTTTGTTACTTTGGTTTCTGTGGTCAGCAGCACACTCATACTCCAGAAAGATCCCACCTGGTCACGAAGTCAAGACAGCCATGATTGAAAAGAATTTAGGAATTGTTTAGTTTGTTCTTTGCGCCTTTCCAGCAGTGAATCACAGTTAGTCCAACTTGGAAATCAATTATAAACAGCAAGTTCCTTCTCCTGCGAATGTAAAAACCAAACAGAGGCAGTTTCGGTATTTACAGCCAGCCAAGCAAGGCAAACAAATCAAGCCTTTAAGGGAGGCACAGAAGCCTGCTGCTGGAAATCTAGCTTTAGTAAGCTGCTACAGTAATAACACAAACATCAAGAGACTTGGAAAATGCCTTCAGCGTTTGCATTGCTTAACTATTGCCAGCAAGCAGTGCTTCTGACATAGGTATAAAGTTCAAACCTAAAGTACTACTTTTAAAGTGCATTTTGAACAGGAAAAAAACCCAGTCATTTTAATTATCAGAGGGAGGGTAGAATAAACATTCTTGTAACACTAAGGACACTACCTGCAGACTACAGTCACATTGTGCAAAGTGCGGTACACAGCAAAAGCAGCTTGCAAGTAAAGAGCACCTCACCTTTGCACTATTCAGGGCTTGGCTGCCTTAGTTGTTTGGTTTTTTTTTTCTTATCTTATCTTAAAAAAAAAGTCACTATTTGCTACCTTTACATATTCCTTAAAAATAAGAAAAATAAAATCAAGCACTAAGTTAATTCCTACAGGCAAAGAGACTGTGCAGGGGTCTGAAATCACTTTGCTCTAGAAGAGTTTGAGAGAGCTGCAGTCATTATGCAAGTGAAAGGGAGGAGGGAAGAAGCTGAAGCCATGCCAATATTCACAGTGGGACAAGTTTTACATTACACAGTGAAATTTCAGTAAGCTGCAAACTTTAAACAGTCTCCTTCCCTTCAGCTCAGGAAGTTAATTTCAGTGTGAACAATATCAAATCTTAAATCCATTCCTAATATTGTTCAGTCAGTTCCATCTCCCGTGAAGCCAATTTCATGGATCCCAGGTCTTTCCTCAGGTATTTTACTGGCTGAAGCCCATAGGAGATATTTACTGGGCTCAGATGCAGCTAAATGCATGCATTCCCATCTCAGCCTGCTGGCAGGGTGGGTAGCAGGGACTTCTGCAAGGTACAGAACGACAATCTCTCTCCTGGGACTAACCAGTTCAAACTACTACCCATGCCATCTGAAAGGGGAAGAAAGTAATCATCAAGGCCCTTTCTGTTTTAGGCAGGTGATAAAATGAAAAGATGCAAAGAATATGGGTGGTAGAGAGCAAAAAACAATATTTTTTTAGTAAAATAAATAGAATCTCTAAGCGTCACTTCATTAACAGAAGAATAGACTGCGAGAGCTCCAAGGCAGAAAGGGGTTGATGCCCAGCAGAGCCATACTGCAGACTTGCAGCCCTGGAGAAATTTCCATCTCTGTATACCCTGTTTTTGCCTGCTGACATCCCAGGAGCATTCACCGATGTTTGGGACTTGCCCATTCCTCCCACCAGCCCACCCCGCCTTCTCCCACATTGACTCAGTACACACAGCCCTCCATCCACTGCAGTGTTGTTGCTGCAGGAGATCCCAGGTCACTTTTACAAGACCTATAAGATGAAGTTGAACATGTCAATAAAACCAGCATTTTCTTGCCCCCAGACATCAGCTCAGGAATTCCTTGAGAAGGTGAGAGGTATGCTTGTGCATTTACACACACACACTTTAAAACACAGCAGGTGTGGTGGTCCCGAGGACAAGGCATGTGTAGCCCACTGCTGCCAGTGCATCATCCAGCCTTGCTGATGGATGCCCATTACCGCCTTCATTTTGGAGGCTGGTTATGATTTTGGACCTAACTTTTCCTTGGGCTCTGAGCACATACCAAATCCTCATTGCCCCAGAAAGGCAGAGCTGTAGGGAAAAGTAATCTCAGTCATATCAGCTAATACAGTTGGAAGAAGAATTTTTTGGATCACAAGCTCTTCTGAAAGCTCAGGTCCACATGGCTTAAAGGCTTGCCTTTTTTTTCCAGCAATATTAACTTAGCTAGCAGGAGACATTATTCCTCCTTTCAAGTCTTACTTTGCTTCAATCCTGAGACTAACTGCAGCAATATCAGCAACTCATAGACAGCAACTCTCTACCTGTTAATCACTTTTCTATCGTCTTCTACCCACCTTAATCCCAAATAACCCTTCCCTGAAAAATCAACAGGACTTGTGTGCAATTCACCAAAGCTAGGTCACTCTGATGATAAAGCCAGTGCACTGTGAGAAGCTGCTTTATTTTAAGAGTGGTAGAAGTTTAGGGGGACTCTGGTGAGCCCACTACCCTCCCACACAAGACCCAGCAGCTTGCTTTTCTTCACCAAAAAAGATTCTTATTTATTAAAAAGTGTTGGTGCTTTTGTGTTGTCCCTAGGAGCATGTGCAGCTTCATCAAACCTTCCTCGGCTTTCTGCTCCTCCAACTATTACCTTTCTCCCCAGACAAACCTGTAGGATTGCTCTGGCTTTACACCACTTCAGAAGAACTTTCACCTGCCAGGTATTCACTGTGTGAACACCAACTCATTTCTACTGCAATGTCAACGCAGCAGACTCGTGGCCTGTTGGGCTGTCCTGCGTTTTCAGATGCAGATGTCCAAAGCCAGATATGCTTATCTCAGTTTTGCTACACTGGTATTTTCTCCCCGCTCCTCACACACAACCATCCTAGCTGTTCATATCTGCGTTTGACTTTGAAGCAAGCCAGGGCAGCTCAAAACATCTTCAAACTAAGTCACTTATACAGATATCCACCCCACTTTATTCCTTATATCCCATCCGTTTGGAAGCTGAGCACTAAAAAAGGCAGAAGAGTTTTGTTGCCATTCACCACTTAAAAACACATCGACCGACAGCTCAGCGCTGTCACACACATGGCAAGCACAAGCTCTTCATCATCTGCCAGCTGACACGACCCTTGGGACCCTGCAGCCAACAGCACGATCACTGCAGCAGTTTAAATTCTGGCTACTTCTTCTCCATATGATGCACAAGTTAAACAAAGCAAGGTGAGGAAAAAGCTTTCACTTCCCTGGTGATAACACTTGAAGTATTTCAGTGCCAAAAAAATATTGCAGGGCAGACAGAAAGGAAGTTTTACATAATTTCTAGGAAAACGCTGCTTGCAGAGACTATTTTGCTCCCTGCACTTTGCAGACACATGAAAGCCCCCAAACACCCACAGAGCTCTGCCCACCCTTTGCCAGCAACCCTGAAGCTCATCCTATGGCAACTTGTGTGAATTTTTTTCCTGTGGACAAGGACACCTCTAGTCCTCACAGGGCAGGTTGCACTGGAGCTGGGCTCATGCCCAGTGCAAACTCTGGCAGCGGTGCAGCCCCTTCATCAGGACAATTTCACCCCTCACCCAGGGGTTAGAGAGCATCCCTGCATACAGCATAGACTCACCACCAGGATCAGTGTCCCCAGGCACTCAGCCAGCGCTTGCTGGACTAATTTGTTTCTGATCCTCAGGTGCTCCTCCACAGTAGCAAGAATGTCCTTTTGCCTCCCCATCGCAGTAGAGGTGCCCTCCAAGTGCTGTCAGGGAAAAAGCAGCAGCTGACAAAGCCTCAGCAAAGTTTCTTCCCCAGCAGAGCTCCCTTTGCTTATAAATAAGTTTGGCGATGCCTGACACACCTCCTGGATAGCCACACCCCTTCCACCCTCTCTTCAAACCCAACTTTTTTTTTCCTCCTTTTTGGCGTGAGACAGAGTGGGTGGTTTTCTTCACTTTCTTTGTCACATGCATAGGTGAGCAAAGAATTCAGGAGTTTCAGAAGAAGGAATTAAATATGACAAAGATGTCCTGCTCTAACCACTGCTGTTTTCATCACTTACCACCTAAAACACGGGGCCATATTTGCCTCTCTCCAGCTTTAGCTGAGGTCCTAAAAGCTAAATGCATGGATTGAGTAGTGTCTTAACCTATTTGTGCAATCACAGTACCCTTCTTTCAGTTTTTTTCCCTCCCAGATTCCTGCAGGATGGCAAAGTGGTGAGTGCTGATCCAGATCCTGCAGGTACTTTTACAGAAAAATCATGGGGCAGAAGGGTTTGATCCCCCACACTTGTACTGCAGGCTGAGGACAACAAACCTCCTGACTCCAGCAACTACCTAGCTGAAACTGGTATCAAGCAAGACCAGACCTCTCTCTATGAAAAGCAGCATCTGAGTCCAAACTCCTGTGTATCACTACAGTTTCTCTCCCCCTCCCAGGGCTTTAGGAGAGCATTTCCAGCCTAGTCCCCATGAAAGCTGTGAAGAGTAGTGAGAGGTCCCAAGTGCAGAGCCAATCCCTTGTCATAGGACCTTGACAAAGAGATGACTGATTTGCTGAGCCTTGCAGGAACCAACTTGCTGCCTTTTCATCCTCAGTAACATCCTGTATCACCCTAGCACAGTTCTATGGGGCAGTCTGAATGAAAGCTGTCCCAGTCCATACCATCTGGGGTGAGGGCTGCTAACAGGACGCATGCCGCTCATGGCATCTGGTTTCTGTTAAGTGAACAGTAAAAATTCCCCAGGCTCTTTGACTCACCAGGGCTTGATGCAGAGCAGCAGGGCTGAATTTGCAGAACTGAAGGGGACCCCTTTCCTGGATTTGTTCCCCCACCTCCTCTGCAAAGCCACAGATGCCCAGCTTTTTCTCTTCCCCTTATTTAACCATTGGCTTTCCTGTTGGAAGAGCAGAGCTTTTTAGTGCAGCAGTGAATGGGCCTTTATTTCATACAGAAACTGCAGCCAGCCCAAGGAGTAGAGTCAGGAATGTGGTTATGAAAGCAATAACATGTGAGGAATCAAATGCAGGGAAACACTTGGGTCCAAACATAATTACAGGGGAAGGAAACTGTCATTATTTTTTGCTCAGGCCTGGTCTGGTATCACTAGCATCAATGGGGTCCTCTGAACTACAGCAAGCACTCCATCAGCCCCATGCATGCTCACTGAAGCTGGGGTTCACAAACCAGTGCTCAGGACACCCATTTTTCACCTTCTCTCCGCTTCTTTTCCCTTGTCCTCTTGCTGTGCATCACCCAAGCTGTGGAGGATCCACAGCTGCTCCTCTGCCTCACTTCCTCTTGCTCTCCCCTCTCTATACTATGCTCTGACCTTTTCACCTTGACCCTGTATCAAAGCCATCACTGCCAGAAATGAAGCTGTGTGTTGGGTGTTTTTCCCTTTTGGCTGTTCCTAAGCTCAGGCACGCGGGCTGTTTCACCACTTGTTGAACCACCAGTGTGCAGATGCTATGTTCTGTGGTGTAGGTTTACTGAGATGTATTTAGACAGGCTCCTGGATCCTGTTCCTTCCGTGGTAGTGGGACAGGGCCATAAGACCAGAGAGAGACAGGTGAGCAGCAAGAGGCATAGGGAGATGTGATGTTCTCCACGTAGGTTGGTACATTTCTGCTCTCTGCAGCATCTGAGCCCCTTTGGCTATGCATTGAGGATACAGAAATTTCCTCACAACTAGTGAAGGGACAGGAGATGTCTAGGATCCCAAGTTGATGGTAGAAGATAATTGTAACACCAGCATCAAAGCTGGTGCTTGGAAAAGTCTAGACAGACACAGGCCTGAGGAGCCAGAGTGGGGTGGGCCCTCCAAAACCGCTCTGCAACTGACTCACAGCCTGACCCTAAGCAAATCTTTCACCTTTCCACACCTCAGCTTCTTCATCAGTAAGTTGGGGAGAGTGACACAGGATTCCCTTCTCAGGGCGTTGTGAGGGTGAATCACTGCAGCCCAAGATCCAATGACTTAAAGTGAGCAATGGGGATTTATGCAATTTCTTTCCTAACAGACAGCCATGTTATTACCTAGGAAGAAGCCTGGGGAAGGGGCTGTGATGCAACACTGCAAGAGACACATCTTTTCAGAAGCAATAACTAACCAAAGTGTGGGTAAGGGCTGAAAGACCCCAGTTCCGGAATTTCTCTGTGCCAAGGCAGGAATTGCCCTGACACACCATTCTGGGCTCCAGGGCCTCATGATCAAAGTACAAAACAATTAAAGGTGTGTGTCAGAAACAATAGGTTTCCAAACAAGCCCATCTCCTACAGTAAATGGTGTGCAGGGTACTGGTACCCAGCCTGATGGTTAGAAGTCCACAGGTTAGTAGAAGTAAACAAGGAAGGATGTCACAGCAAGACTAATAAGGTAGGCTCTCAGAGCTGCTAGGCTTTCCTATTGGTGGTGGACATATCAAGATGTCCGCACCTTTAGCATTGCCTTGCATGGACTTTCAAAGACTCTATTTCAGAGCACAATGGCTTGGAAAAAGGAAATTTCCAAACCTCTGTCACAAAAACTCATGCCTGACCTCCTGGTGGTGGTAGAAAAGCTACTGAAGCACAAGCAAGGAACTCCTGTTGTCAATTGTGGCCCAATTCAAACATCAGGTGTTAAAGTGCCTAGAGTGAACTACCCTTATCAATCTGTACAGTGTCAAAATATCACAGCAGGAGGCAGGGAGAGGCAAAGTAACACTTTAATTTATGGAAAATCCTGGTTGACCAGAGGAAAATTCAAAGAGAAAAAGCACCCTCAACTCAGCAGGGAAATCAGAGACAACATTATTCTGTTGTTCTTGTCCCATAAATCTCAATCTTTTCTTCCAATATCTTCTGGGACACAAAAATATGGAAGTAGCTAGGGATAAACCAAAATTTGAACCCATACCCCTGGCCCCAGTCCAACAGAGCACCTATCTGTAATGTTTGCCACTTTCTTATTCCTTTCCTTTACCTCCTGTAGAACGGTACAACACACCACAAGAAACTCACTGTGCTCGAGTTGTTATTTCTAGACATGATCCAAAACCAACACCTAGGTTCCAAGTTCGCTGTTTGCATTGCTGCTTGGCTCCCTCCCTCTTCACTCCACTCCAAGATAAAGACACAAGTGAAGTTTTAAAGGAAGAACTGATCCTTGGCTCCTCCCCTTCAGCTGTTTTCCTACTGCTTTGGTGACATAAAATAAATTCAGGCTCATAAACTCCTTGGCTTTTGCAGTGCTGAATCAGCCTCCAGCAATGTAATTTTTCCTATTAAAAACTAAGTTTACAAAGTAACCAGACTCTTCCTTAAGCAACCGAATGGATAAATCTGGACTTATGGGTTTCACATCTTTTCCAAGCTAGATTGTTTCACTCATCCCAGGATGCATGGTGCAATCCAGTACAGAGAAAAGCGTGAATCACACAAATCTGTAATGAGTCTCATTGCACTGATGGCTGGGTCACCTAGTGCAAAAGCCATTATGCCAAGAGAGATCACTGGGTCAAAGCATGACAGGACTAATCCTTGTGAAATCTCCGTTTGGAAGATACCATCTGTGACCATCTTCTTCCCATAGTCTACTTGACAGAGCAATATGGTGACACATTCAGAAGATTTCACTAAAAATAAAGATTATAGCTTGCCTAGCAAGGCAGGATAGGAAGTGAGTAGGTAGGAAGTTTATAAGCTGTCTAAATTATTCTAGCTAGAGGGTTGAGTGCATTGATTTCAACAACCTGACTTGAATCTCCAGACTTGCAGAGCCAGGTGTTCGTTTCATGTCTGGGTCTGCTTAGCCCTCCACCTTAGTTAGAAAACTGGAGAAATTCCTCCAGGGAACAGGGGTAGTCTACACAGCTGAGGGTTGTTGATGGCATCTATGTTTGGAGAAACTTAAGGTGAAACTGCAATCCTAATTTAGGTACCTCAGACATCTGAGAGAGGCCTGGAAGTTGGCAAACTGGATTTGGAATTTGAAATACAATCTAGTAATGGGAATAATATTCAAAATCCCTGAAAACAGCTCTTCATTAAGTCCACTTCTTGGGACCAACTGGAGCAAAATGTGATCCTGAGGTGAGCCTATCCTCTTATTCAGAAGGGTCCCATAGGGATGGATCACCCAGAGTTATACTGGAGCAGAGGCCCACAGCCTGTTCCCACTGGCGGTTCCTTCTCATGTCTGATTTCCTCCTCACCCAAAGCTGGTCACAATTTACAGGAATAAACATGATTCATCATATGCCATTCCTGTAGAGAAGCCATTTTCCAGTACAAGTAATTACATAGCAGAATAACTACTGTACACTGGAAAAGCACCAATTGCTCCAGAAGAAAGCTTTTTAATAACACATCTGAAAGGAAATAGGATTTTGGCAGGAGCTTCTCCCATAAACTGCTCTCTGTAGACAGTCGTTCTTCTGACAGCTGCAGAGCCAGTACTGACTTGGAGACACTGCTATTGCTGCACACCACAGAGAGTTCAAAGACCCTGAAGACAGAAGACACAGAAATGGGGTGAAACTCCACTGGCACAAAGTGTGAGTCAGGAGCAATGACAAGAACTTTTCATACTAGGTGAGAACATGTCCAGGAATAGAAAGTATGCCTGCTCTCCAACCTACCCACAGGTAGGCCCAGCACAGATGTCTCTGGGCACAGAAACAATCGCTTTAAAAGCAAAAAACTCCCAGATGTCATTTTAGATGTCTACTCCATGTCATCACTTTAGAAGCATCTCTTGCTGGCTATAAAGTAAGCCTAAAACAACTAGGCCAAATGGAGACAGCTACATATAGTTGATGTAACTCACTCCCAGCCTTTAAGGAGGTGCAGACCAGCAAAATGCAAAGATATTTGTACCATAGATGGGGTGAGGTATTTGCAATAGGGTCAGGGAAAAGTTAATACTGTTCCACAATTCACAGCAGGGGCTCTTTTTGCAATACCATATGAATTTCAGATCTCCCATGCTCCAGAATGACAAACTGAAAGTAGAATTGTTGCAAAGAAATATCAGAAGAACAAGCAGAGGAATGGAGTCGCTCCATTGCAGTATAGGCCAAAAGTGCTCAGATAAAGTAATGCAGTGAATCCAAGGCCAAGTTAGGACACACTGCTGTCAATATATACATCAGAAAGCAAAAGAGCTGTTTGTGTTGGCACAGGTGCAACTAGGGATTAACCAGCCATGGATAATCTTAGGCTGGAAATTAGAAACCGTAAAAGTATGGAAATTCTGTAGATATTTTCCAATTCTAGGAAGATGGTTTCCTTTCCTAGAAGATGTAAAGGCAGAAAGTATAAGAGGGTTAAATTTGAAAGGAGACATGGAGTTCCCTGAGGTAGTTAGCTTGTTTTCCCCAATTTCTGTACTGACCCAGTTTGGTACCCCAAGTCTTGCTTACCCTCATATGGTCTCTGCAAGGGAATTCCCACTAACCTGCACCCTCAGAGAAGAGAATCAGGTTTCTGAACGGTAAAAGTACCTTTGGAGCAAACTACACTCTCTGTCTTTTATGACTTCAGGGCTGTCAAAGGACTTTAACTACCAGTTCACCTGGACACTCCCTAAATCCACCCCTGCAAATGCAAAGTGAGCTTGCCTACACTTGCTGCAAGTGAGAACAGAGTCTGCTGTCCCCTTTGGGACATCCATTGCTTCAGCTGATTTTAAATCAGACTGAATCCTGGGGGAATTTCCATACTGGCCTTTTTTTTTTTTCCCCTGGGTAGTTTAAGTATTAAACATTATCCCTAAGCAAACAGGCATTAAGGAACTGCATTGTAATGGACATTTCTGAGATTCCATAATGCAACAGGGATTTGGCATGGACAAGCCACCTGAGACGAGTGCCTGCGGCTGTGGAGATAACAGGGCTGTAAACAGAAGGGCCGGGCTGTACAGTCGATGCAACACCAAAGTCTGAAGAGACATAAGCACCCACCTTCCAATTCACCAGGAGAGTCCATCTCCCAAAGAGAGGGACAATGTCCTCTACCTGACAGACATCAGCACAGACAGACATCAGCAGGCATGGGACATGAGCTAGTTTTGGGTGATAGCTTTCGAACTGGTTCTGGAGGCTTCGGTGAAGGCTTGATCTCATGGGTGGGGAAAAGCAAAGAACTTGAATACTGTTATATGAAAGCCACTGTCTTCCCCTCCCTCCCCTTGGATGGAGTTACATTGGTTGACTGACCCTGTGGCTCACCTGGAATATCCCAAAGGTAAAGAGCCAACATTTTATTAGAAAAATGTCCTGACCTCTTTCTCTTGGCCCGCCCAGAAGGAAAAAAAGTGGGGATTTACACACTGAAAGCCCTAAGAAGAGTCAGCAACAGCAGATGCCAAAACAGGACATAGGGGATATTCAGAATTTCAGTCCTAAATTAGGAGCACTGAAATGGGGCTAATCTTAGGCTCAGGAATACATCCATTACTTCCCATGTGTGGACATAGGAAATCTAAGCCCCAGAGTTCTTCATGACCCAAGGCATGGGTGGATTTTGTCTTGAGAAACACACTGTCAAATCAAAGTGGTTTGTGGAAACAGAAGGGAGCACATGGCAGGAGCAATCCCTCCCCAGACAGGCAGCCCAGTTCAAACCTTCCTGATCTCCCCATAGCCCTTGCATCTGAGGGTAGGGTCAGGTGTTGAGAACAGCCAGTCCAGAAGCCACAGGAGCTGCCTGCCCTGGCACATGACAGGGGCCTGGGGATCAGAAACTGGCAGATGGGAACAGATGCTTTCCCATGAGTCACCAGTGCATTTGTAGCCACCTTCCAATTCCAATCACCTCCTCCTGGGGTCAGACACCCCTTTTCCTTTAGGCAAGGAAACCCCTAACCCTGCTGACTGCCAGCACCCAGTGGGGGCAGGATGAGACTTGAAAGCAACATTGTGTGGAGGCAAGCACAGAGTGTACTGAAGGAACAAACAAGGGGTCCTTTCCTTCCACCCACAGAGAGTCCTTGAGTCTCTATCCCCTCTGGGATGCAGAGGGGATGGATCTCATCGTCCTTGCAGCCCCATATCTCCCAGCTCCAGTCCTCCCAGCAAATCCCAATAGTGGAGTCCCATCCCCACCACAGCTCCTGTTCACTTCCAGACTGGAGAATAAAGAAGGTGACAAGAGCAGAAGTGGTCCAGGGAGCTCAGAAAACACAGTGAGGAGGAGAGGTTACCCCTCCCCAGGCTGGCAGCAGCCCCAGGTCTTTCCATCACAGGCACTTTGCTGCACTGTGTGTTTTGTGGGGTGGTAGGAGTAGGGCAATGCTGCCAAGTTACCACAATGGCCACCCTGTAGCAAGGTATCTTGCTACGCACCCTACTTGGGAAACCATTTCCCAGCAAAATCTGTCAATGAAAGTCTGTTGTGTGTGGCTGGGGTTTCCCAGGCAGAGCTCTGGATTCTCTGGGGACAGGCAACATCTCTCCTGCTTTGGTTGTTAACCTACACACCAATGTACCCCTTCTGCTTCAGGCTGGGGGTATCAAACACCCCAGCCCCTACCAGGAGGCACAGGTGACGGGTCTTTGATGTTCACCTCTGTTTGCCAAGCCCGCCACTCAGACATCACACCCACCCCTCCTGCTACCACATCCTGCAGGAAGCCCACGGAGACCTGAATCAGACTTGAGTTGGGCAACTGGAGTCAGCAAATTGGATACCTATTACTGAAAGGCAAGATAAGATCACTTACTAAGATCACTTACACTCATCCTGCTTGTGGCTTGGGGAGTATCTATTGCAGGCATCCAGATGGGGCATCCGCTCAGCCTTGCAAAACCCTTATGAAGAAGCACCAACCCTGGCTCCACACATGCTCCCCCACCCCTCCCACGATGAATACACTCAGCTGGCAGAAATGACAATGCGCAGAAGGAGGGAGTGGTGCTTGGCATGGCCATCATGTCATAAGAGCACTTCTGAGACCCCTGAGAGTCAGGAGCTGTGCCACCGGCATGCCCACCACTGGAATAGGCAGCTTTGCAGCAAGAAGCAAAGCACCATGCAGTTCTTCCAGTGGGCATCCTTGATGCTCTGTGGACACAGCACCAAGGTGTAAAGGTGGTGGTTGAACTCAGCAGGCCTCCAAGCACAAGCTGTCCAGGGTGAACTCATGTGGAGAGCTGGCAAACACTGCTGGGTTTTCAGCCAAGGATTCTGAGCAGCCCACAAGGATCCAGACCAGGGCATGCAAGGGGGCAAAACTGTAGCAGAGGGAATCACCTTGGCGGTGGTGCAACCTTCTTCTGGAACTACAGCCCTTTGCTGCTGTGTCTCATATTATTCCCAGGAGCAGACACAGCAGCCTGTCCTGACTCCTTCAAAAATGGGCCAAAACTTTTCCTTAGCTTCAGTCAAGAGACAAGAGGTCTGCAGTGGTGTATACCCATGTACAACCTGTGCTGCCCATGAGGCAGAGGTGAGCTACCCCTTAGATCAGACATATCTTTCAGAAAGACATCAAGTGAGGGATAAAGACCCATGGTTCTAGAGGCGGCACCAAGTCTTTACACCAACAGTGTCCCAGGAGGGAGATGCAGACGTACGCTTAGGCTAACCTGCTGGGTTACTTCAAGTTGGACCACAGCAAGCCCTGCTGAGAGTAGCCCAGGAACCAGGGCTAATTGCTAGTAACTCTTCCCAAGGTGCTGTATCTAGAAAAGAATCAATTTTTTCTCACTGAAATGGAGGGTTCTTTAGAGGCCAGGGAGGAATGCTGCTTCCCTGACACCAGCCCTGATAATTTTTTGCTCATTACCATTTACCGTAAGGTGCTTCGGAGATGTTTCTGGAATGTGCAGTGCCCTGAGAATGACTCTGGGCCCTGAAACTCTAAACCAGCTCATGGACCTCCATGGTCAATGATCACATCTGTCATTATTACCTCCAGCTGCTGGAGCTGTTGAACTCAGGTCACTGCTCAGTCTTTCATCACTATTGTTTTTGCAGCTTGGTAAACAGGCAACTTTCCATCCTTGTGCCTGGGACAATGCATCACATCATTCAATGGATGTGCTCCAAACCAACACCTTAAGGTTATTGTTAACTTATATAACAAGAAATGTTGGGCTAAATCCTCCATGTGTGTAAACTGGGGTGCCTTCTGCTTTCACAACAGATAATTTGGCCCCTAAATCTTGGTTGCCCTTGGTCCCAGAATGCTCCCCTGTTTGTGCTCTGCACCATCAGCTTGTGGGCAACACTACAGGTGGTTTAAGACATGTTTGGGCTCTGCCCTAGCATGTGTAAGAGCCCTGGTCACTGCCTGAGATTATACTTCAGCTATTGTCTCCTTTCACAGGAAAGAAGATGGCAGAAAGCAAAGGCACTATGTGTGTACGAAAGCTGAGTTTTGCCGGCTACAAACTTTATCTGCAATGAAGTTCAAAGAGCCTTGCTTAGGGGTCTGCATGGACATAAGGTGCACTTCTTAGAGCTGGTATTTCCAACAATAATGATGTTCTGGATCTGCAGCCCATCCCTCACCAGGACTGTCAATGCGATTTGGTGTAATGGCAAGAGATGGAAAGGCAGTACAGAGCCCTGCTGTCATGTGACTTGTCTGGCCACCTGGACCAGCTTTTGAAAGGCCATGGCAATGAAAAGGTTGTCACTGCAATATCTGACCTCTTTGCTCACATTGGTTATGTAGTTGATATCCACTAGCTGGAGGCTTGCTGGAGAGTGCAGAGAGGAGGGGAAGGGAACCCCACATGGCAGTAGATCAACAAGAGAGGAGTATCTGCACCCAGCCCTGACAAGTGCAGGGCTGTGGGTTTTCAGGTGGTTTTGCTTTTTTGAAGGATGGTCAAAAGTTAAAGACAGTAAAGGCAACACCAGGAAATTCACCTGAGGGCTGAAGCAAATGCCCTTTGGAAGGGAGAAGCTGAGAGTTCAGTGTGTTCAGCTTTTCAGAGAGAAGAAGGAGCGGCAGCTTGATTATAGGTACAAATAACTCTGTGAGGAGAAAAGTACAAGGTCTTTAATTTCCAGGAGAAAGGCATGTCAAGTCAAATGGCTTTTAGCCTTGAGCCAGACAAATACAAATGAGAAGCCCTGGCATGGGGATTTGCACTTCCCCAGCACAGTGCTGGCTATCCTGGGTCAAGCAGGCTGGTGGGCTCAGCAGGGGTTATCTCTTGGGAGAGAGGGAAGACACCAATGCAAAGAGCTGGAATATTTTTCTATCTGCCCATTGACTGCGGGTTCTGGTGCTCCAGAGCATGCTCCATCATGTCCCCCTTTGAAAGGAGTATACACTCCAGTAGGATGAGCGAGATGTGAGCAGAAGTAATTTGCTAGCTTGAGGCTCAGCCAGGCTGAGTCTGTGCTGCACTAGTCATGTTGTGTGGCATCCCTGAGCTCCAGGGATCTGGAACCAAGCCAGAATAATTAATTGTGCAACACCTTTATGACCTGGAAACCTGCCTCTCCTCCCTTATATAATGGCAGTGCCCAGGGGCAAGTCATCTCTTGCTGACTGCAGAGCTACATGGCATGGAGCAGTGTCGTGAGCCAGCGAACAGGCACCACACCAGCACAGGCATGGACAGCCCCCAGTTACCCTGAATGAAGGACAGGATGCATTTGCAGAGCCATGCACTGAGATAAGAAACACTTGTCCGATCCCACAAGTGGATGAGAAATGTGCTTAAACACCCTGTCCAAGCCCAAAACAAGAATTCCAACCAACCCAGCAGGTCTAGCTGATTTTTCTCCATATCCCCTCCATTGTAAGCTCCTACAGTCATCTTCCACTCATCCTCCCTTCCCCTTTCACACCATGCATGTTCCATGGGACACAACCAGACTGCCCACATCAGAAGGATGCAGCCAGGCAAACTCACCCCCATGCACTACACAACACACAGCTGCTGCTCAGCGCTGGCGCGCATGCACCCAGCCCATGCATCACACCAGGCACTGCCCTCCTCCGCCACTGCGGGGGCACACACGCTGCAGGGCTACTGGTCCCCCTGAGCAGTCAGGAGTAGGGCAGAAGCAATGCCCAAAGCAGGGCAGGGAGAGGTGGGTGTCCTGCCTGTGGTGGTGGGACCCAATCTATGCCTGCACCACAAGGGTGGAAGTGGGATGCGCTGGGTGCTCACATGCCATGGGGGGTTAGCCTGGCTGGTGCAGGCAGCAGAGGGACCTGTCACAGAGCAAGCACTTTTGGGCAAAGGGGCCGGAGGTGTTTTTGTCTGTGAGGTCCAAACATTTGCCTGCACAAGCACTTCTGCTGTGCCTTATTGGCATGCCTCCCAGTGCGTCTGTTGCTCTGCTCCCAAACTCGCCCACAGCATTGCCAAACAGGCACTGCTGGGGGTTGAATATTTTCTGTCTTGCTTATTTGCCTCAAGCATTTATATACACCTCTCCGTGCTATGACAATTTCAAGCACTTCCAAAAGAAAGCTAGTAACAAATCTACACTTTTGCCCATCTTAAAATCATACTTGTAAAAGATTTGGTGACCTTGTCATGTATCTGGGACTTGAGATATGATTGGGAGGCAGAGATGAAGGTAAGTGCTTTTGCCCACTGGTAGAAGTACACTCCAGTGCAGCCCAGGTGCAGCTCAGGTGATGTCAGCAGGGACTTGGCAGATTTTTGCTGGCTGGACTCCCCTGAAATTTTTAAATACATACCCCTCTTTTCTGAAAATTTCTGCGGCTCCTAGAGGGGACAAGACGACTCGCCACACCATTCCTCCAGAGGAAATGGATCTGCTCCCTTGGACTGGCAGCTCCTAATGGCTCCACAGCAGAAGGTGGACACCAAGGATGAAAAACAGGGATGACAACCTTCCCTGACCATGCTTTTCTCCATGAGATGGTGTCTAGGAGGAAGGAGGATTATCTAAGAGGCAACAAACCCACATTGGGGTGGAGGAGCAAGTACACCATGAAATGAGCACTGGTGACAACAGGACCGGGAAGGTGGATATAAGATCTGGGATTTAGAGAGAGAGACCAGGCAAAGAGATGGAAAGGAAAAGGATGGGGATCAGGATGTGGTTTGGGATGTGACTGTCAAGGAACACCTTTCTTGGAAAGACCACCACATGGTTCCCCAGAGAGAAACCAAGACAGACAAGAAGGCGGTGGCACCCAGAGGTGGCTGGACCAGGTGACAGGGACTGCCAGCCTGTGGAGGAGAACAGGGACAGGAGGCAGAAGGGAGGGCTACAGAGAGACCCAGCATCAGGGACAGGGTGTCTGCAACAGGGGCTGGGGAGGAGGCATGCATGCAGCTAAGGGACTCAGGAGAAGCAGCAGAGTGACTGGGACTAGCAAGCTGTACACAGAGGTGTTTTAAACCAAGAGCTTAAACTGGGAGTTTAGGGTCGGCAGATAAAGGGTCTGAGGGATAAAGGGTCCCTTAGGAAAGAGAGAGGAGGGGAGTCTCTGCAGAAAGGCAAAGAAGAAGGGAAGAGGCACTAATTTAGGGCTTAAGGGGCTGACAGCCTTGAACTGGGCAGGGGGACACAGAGGAAGGCAAAAAGATGGGAGGGCGTGCTCCAAAAGGAATGAATCTGGGGAGACAAGTATGTACCAACCATGACAGTGTTTGCTGCTGAGGCCCAAGAGAGCCATGAGTCTCACCCTGTCCTCTGCTGTCAGCAAATGCTTATGAAGCCCTTCTGGCAAAACATGTTTCAATCCCACTTTACAACAAGACCAGGGCTTCCCACCAACCAGTCATCCTGGATTCCCTCTGCTCTGATGGAATGAGATGGAGGTGTAATGAGTCATGAGGACTGAGTAAGACCTGGGTTTTGATCAGTTGGGTGTTTTTTCTAACTGCAGAGAACTGCTCCAGACACAAACATTAGAAGAAGATTGTTAAGGCTTTAAAGTCCAGCCCCCCATTAAGAAGAGCCAGCCTCAAGTTCACCCACACAGCCTTGGTTTAAAAAATCCCTTTGAGTTTACACATGAAGATATAGTCCCCGCTATGTTTCCCTCCTTTGGGGTGCACAACAGGCAGTGCTTAACAGATGAACAGCTCTTGCATCTTCTGTTTTCCTCTTGCTGCTTCTTGCTTGTCTTCAAGCTGTTCAGCCCTAACCCCAAGGATCATCATAACCTTGGCTTTCCCTGGTCAGTCACCACCCTCCAGCTGGAGCAGTTCATTCAGGTCCCTTCAATCTTTGAGGTGGGATTGTGGGAGAGACATATTACCCCCTCTTCAGCTAGGCACAGAATAAAATCTTTTAGGTCCCTCATTTGATGCTCCCCAGGTCTGTTGTATCAGAGCACCCAGTCCTGTACATTCAAGCCCAGATCACATCGATATCCAGCATTGTACACTGACAGCGAGACCATTAAGATAAAGAACTGTCAGTTCAACCCTCTTAGAGGGGGTTAATCATGTAAATCACTGGTGAGCAAGGTTAACACTTGGAGAAGGACACAGTGACTGCCCACAGCAGTTGGTTTCCTGGCATATGCATGTCTCTGGCTGAGACTGCAAAGATGTACAGGAGTTTCCAGAGGAGGAAGCAGATCTGTGCAGATCCTGTGTGCACTCAGCCACAATGTGTGGGGACACTCAGTTGCCCCTGATCTTCTTTCACCATTGTCATACAGATCTCCTCTAACTGGGCAAAACATATACACAAGCAAGTAACAAAGTCAAATAAATTGGTATTAAAGGAAACCAGGACCACAACTGACAACCCTGGGGGACCCATATCTGGCTTGTTGGTGTTAAATCCTCCTGGAGATACTAATTTCAATACAGCCAATGCTGGAGTGAGAAGGATACTGGAAAGGAGACCCAGCACACAATGAGCCTTAGGGATGATAATGGGGGGACTGAGAGCTTTGAGAGGAACAGTAGGTCCTGTAGTGACCCTCTCTCTGGTACACAGCATCATCAGGCAAACAGACATCTTTTCCAAAGCTCCTAAATGACTTGGGCCCAGAAGTGGAAGGTAAATATAAGAACTGGGCCCAACAAAGTGCTTAGACTTCTCACCCAGAGAACCTCAAAGACTTTACAGAAGGTGCTCACATCACCTTATTCAGCATCTAAGATAGGTCTACATCCCTAGAGAAACAGACTTGGATGTTGTGAAACATATGCTGGATATGCACTGACAACATAGGCCATTAAGCTGGACATCTGGGGTACAATTCAGTTATCCAAAACTAGTTGTCTCTGAGGTGTCCTGATGTAGCTAAACCAATTGGCTGACCTGACATGGGACCTTCAGAAGAGCCTTGTCCTTCCAAACAGCAGCCAGAGGTCAGGAAGGACATCCACGTCGTCTCAAAGAGCCCTGAACAACTACATTTAAGAAACTGACTCAAGCCCCAGATGTGAGAGATTCGTGTGACTCTGTAAATCCCACGCAATGTCTGACACATCTTCCTTTACCCAAAGACTTTGATCTATATCTGGTCCTTCCACTGGCTGTTATGCACTTTTGCAAGGACATTGACTTCTAAGTCATTTGGATGTTTTGGCAAATGTTATCTCCAGGCAACTGAAAAAATGTCTCTAAGGTATCAGGTCAGATCCAGCCAAGGTCAAGACCCACCATACTGTTTTGGCTGTATTGGACATCTACCTCACCTGTTGCACTGGGGTCTTAGTGATTTGCAAAGTATCAAACAGCAGCAAAAGTAGGAAGAGCCAAGGCAGTGGACAGGCACAACTTGGCAGGAACTGAGGTCTCAGTTAACCCTTTGGGGCTCTGTCCTTAATGGCAGGGCGGTGGGCATGGTGGGGGGGGTGGGAGCAGGATTTTGCCCTACATATTTTAGACCGAGCTTTACCTTTGATGTCTTCAAAATGGGGCTGCAGCAGGTTTTGAGTAGAACCAAGGCACTGCAAACCATTCTAACTCTTCAGGAGTTCAACTGGCCTGATCCTGCTATTCCTTTCTGCCTCAGTTTCCCCTTCTACACAATAAAATCTTATCTACCTCATGTGGGCTATGCAATGATGACAAATTAATGTTAATTAAGTGCTTTCAGATCATCCAATTCAAGGAACTATATGATTGCAAAATATTAATTACTGTTTACTTATTATCATGAAGCCAATAACAAAACCAGCTGCTTATCTGCTTCAGCCATGACTCAGAAAAAGGATGATGGCTGATAAAGATAGAGGTATAGAGTCCAGTCGATCCTGTACAGTGACACATGTGTATGTGTATGTGTGTCTCTGTGTGTGCATGTGCAAAGGCACCTGACACAGCAGGGCCAAGGCCAAATTAGGCCATACTCATGTGAAAGCCATGCAAACTGAAAGTCCATGGTGCTGAGCAAAAACTCATTGAGCAAAATCTTGCCAAAGATCTAGTTGGGAAAACAGATGTCTAGCAGTGATTCACATGTTTGAAAATCGAGTTCATGAGACATGTGCCGCAGAGAATTACAATAGTCAAGGTTATAATAAATTACAGTGTATGACCCAAAGTTGTAAGCATAGTCTATCCTCACAGTGTTTGAAAACTCATTGCCAAAGATAACAAACCGTGCATGAGGGGCAGGAGAGAAAGAGGCAGGGAGAACAACATCCAGTAATGGAGAATTTGGCAGAGATATGGAGAGGAAACCGAGCTTAATATTTTGTCATATTTTGTCAAACCCTTGCAGTACGATAGAGATTAGTTTTAGGTTGGACTTTGAACCTGCTGGTGGTCAGAGAACTGGAGCAGGGTAAGTATTCCACAAACAGGGACCACATAGGTGATATCGTCTGATTAATAGATGTTTACGCTGATGATGTTAATGGAACAAAAGAGATTGACTCTACTGAAAAAGACAATTCTAGGCAAACTTGGGTAGACAGATATAGGAAGGACCCTGAACAGGAGTGAGGAGCACTGAGCTTGATGCAGCTTGTTTAGGCCTCAGAGGAGGGATGAAGGGCTTATGTCACTGGAACAAGAGCAGCTGTGCTTGCAAGGACCACCAGGGAAGGGAGGAGGAGAAAACATGGAGGAACATAGATGTTTGGGGAAAGGGTGGACTGGGTCCTAGAGATTCATGGAGGAAAGCAGAGGTTGGTTTGGGAAAATCCATGCCATGGATGACAAACAGCTTTACATTACAAAGGTTTTCAGGCATTTACAGGTGCCTCCAAACTACCATCTGACCTCAGAGGACTTACCAAATCCCTTAGGCATTCTAGCGTCCTTAAACATGTCAAATTGCAGCCTAGCATTTACACTGACATGTAAAATTATCTTCACTGTGAGGGCTTGAAAAAACAACCTGGAAGCCTGAGGCTGTGGCCTTTGCTTGGCCACTTGCAGAGCACCAGGTGTCTCTGAGACCTGGTGACTTTGCAGGTCAGTTCAGAGCCAGGTGCATATACTGTTGGCAGCCTAAGCAGCTCTCCTATTCACACACCCAGGGAAATACACACAGGGAAGCTGGATAAAATTCCCTAAATAGGTCCTCAGGAGAACAAGAACGGTTCTCACCTACAAAAGCAGGATCCACAAGTCCAAGCCCATGTGCTTTCAGGGGTCTTTAGTTAATCTAAGTGACTATAACGTACTAGTCCAAGGGAGTTCTACAAGTTGATGCTACTCAGTCAGGTGAAATATGGGGCAGCTGATGTGCCATGAAATCAGATGCAGAGCAGGAATATGCACAAGTAAATGGCAGCAGCCAACAGCTCTTCACATGGGGAAGTATCAGCTGGACCCAGGTTGGCTTAAGGACAAGGGCCCACGGGGCCCTCAAGCTGTTTCCTCTCTTTCATCCAGAGCCCCAAAATAATCAGGCCAAATATAAAAAGTGCATTGATACAGTGTCCTCCACACACTACAGAACAAAGCCTGAGGACACCCTAGAGCCCATGTGTTGCAGTCTGAAAATGGTGATGCAGCTCTCAGTGAAGCACTCTGAGCAGTCCTGTATTTCATCCACTGTTCACTATGTTGAGAACCAATGTCAAAGCAATGATCAAAGATTAATTGGTTTTTTTTCCCGCTCCTGCTTTCTGACTTCTGCCTAGTTTGCCAGGACAGATGTGCAGCAAACAGGTCCCATCCAAAAGTCAATGCTGTTCTTTGAAACACAGTGACATAATGACGTCTCCTCTCTGACCCTAATGTCAGGATCTAGCTCCTGATCCTATCCCCATCTTGTACAAAGAGGTCTAGCCTAAGGAAACACACTTAAGCTTCAGGGTGTCTCTGAGATATGATCAGTCTGGAAGGCCCCAGTCTGATGGGGAAGTCTCCATCTTATATTGCAGATGAAAGTTCAGAGGAGTCTTTGCCCAAAGCTATTCAGAGAGTCAGGCACTCAAATGCCTTTTGTCTGACACCTGAGCCACCACACTAATAGCTTTTGAGTCTATTGTGCCCTTTCTCCTCTTCATAAGTAACTGCCCAGTGACTCCTGGCTATGGTGGAGTCAGTCGGTGTAGCCTGAACATCACAGAAGCTCAGCAACATGTTCTGCGGGTGGTTGTGGTGCTTCCAGGGACACTGTTTGCTCTTGCTTTTAGTAGCACTGTTCTTCCTTATTACTTTTTATCATCCCCTTGAGATTATGCTGAGTCTCTTGTACTTTCAGGATCCCATTGTGCATTTGGAATGAGCTCACACATTCAGAGACAACAAACAATTTAAATATGGACTGATTTTTCTAGAGTATTACTTTATACAGCTACAGCCTTTTTTGTTCCCATCCCTCAAGATCCTGGAACGACATATTTCCAAAACATATCAAAGATCCAACATTTAAAGCCTTGCCAACCATGGTTGAGTCCAGATCTCTAAAACTGACCCACATTTATTGGGTTGCCTTCTTACAAAGAACAGCTGCTTACCTTCATGTTGAGTGCTTTTACCAGCTTTGATTGAAAATCTAAGTCTTAACAAGTGGAACTTATTCTTACAGCCTCTTACCAGATCTGTTTTGTAGCCATGAATAAATCTGGGTCATGTCCACGTTATAACACTAGTTTAATCATAAAGCCTAAGCTAACCATAAAGCCTAAGTCAATAGATTTAATGGCTTCAGTATAAACAGGACTAAACTGTGCTAAACAGAGATAATGTATTAAAAGGTAGGTTTCATGCCCTAGTCTAGTCCTGGAGTCTGATTCTTTTCTGTCTTTTCTGCCTGGAGGTCCTGAGAGGAGACATGCCAGTAGCCATAAACACTACTGACTCCAGGGTGTGGAACCTGAGATTATGGGAAGGATCATTAAAAAGGGGACTTGCCTGGTCCCCCAATGAATGCAGAGTCCAAAAGTAAATTGCAGACATCCAATCTGTCTCTTACTGTCCAACAGGAAGCATAAATAAATAAATGATGGGTCACAGCCTTTTCCTGTTTATGCTTCTTTAGCTAAGAGGAGGTAGATTTCCATATGAGCAACTCCACCCCATCTGCATCTATTGTTTTACTTGTCCTGGCTCCCACACTCACTACGTTTACACCCTCTTACAGCCTCTGCAGCATCGTATGTCCTTCCCCATCTCTATGTTTGCTGAACAGCTGACCCGTCTTCATTGCAGAGAAGCTAAGCCCCCTAACCACTCTTGCAAAGGGACCCCACCAGAGACAAGGTCTCACCAGTATAACAGATTCAGTCCTAATAGTGGACCTACTTTTTGTGTTTCTGTGTCACCAAACACAGATGGGTGCCCAGACCTAGGCATGTTTTATCAAATGACATCTGCAAACTGTCCTAGACCCTTGGATAAGTTGGGATCATACAAACATCTGAACTACACATAACATGGATCTCTGCTCTAGCTGTGTTTCCTGCCACAGTGAAAGTTGTAAGGCAAATGCACGCCAAGAGGAAGAAAGGAGAAGAAAGGAAATACAAGTGGCCTTGTGAAAGTGAGGCCACTTAATCCTCCTCTTCCACCATATATCAGATCCCACAGGTTTCTCCTCTATGAGATTGCTACTGGCTCTGACCAAGGACTGCATATTGGAAGATGCCTCTGTGTGAAACAGGACAGGACTGACAGCTGCCCTCAAGGTGTCAGGCAGAAACACTCCCGTGTTCTGGAGGTTGGAGGAGGCCACAGCAGAGAAGACAATGTCGACTTTTTTTCATCATACATACCTCAGTTCAAAATGAACTGTCCTCCACCAGCCTTCCTGTGGCACTTGTACTATTGGATGTTTTGCGGCAGTAGCAGAATAAGGACAGCGAGCTCCAAAGAAGGGATTTCAAACATGGATAATGGGTTTCAAAAAAGGGCCAGTCAGCAAACTTGGGGAATTGACCTTAGGGGGAAAAAAGTCTAAATCAATAATGCAAGTGCAAGAGATCCTGTGTGCTACCAAAAGACATTATGGATGTGTTTACTCATCACAAGAGATCAATTAGTGCATCGGAAGGCATTACTGTGGATAAACTAATGTGATAATCAACTATATGCAAAAGACTAGTCCATCGCAAATGTGATAAAAAGGGTTTGCTTAACCCAGCCATGAAGCTGTTTAAACTAATCCATTTGATTTCACAACCAGGACATGCTCAAACAGAAGGAGAGAGTCAGTTACTGTTTCATCTGACAGGTAATAATTTCTTATAATGCCTTGACTTAATTCTCTTGCAATCACACGAACATGCCCTTAATTAAGCACACAAAGGCAATCTCTCCTGATGAGCAGGAGAGATTGGAAATACAGTGAGAGATGACAGTGACATCATCAGATGCTTGTTGGTGATCTGGGAATCAAAATGGAATTGTACAACAAATGGAAATGCTGTCAAATGAGTAACAATGAGCGTGACAGAAAGGCCCATGCAGGCAAGGAAAAACTCAGATAGGCTGAAGAACCTGCAGGTTTTAGAAGCTAGTGAGATATATTAGGGGCTCTACAGAAGAGGTTCTTGAATTACATTGGAAGTAAGCAGAAGATGAAGGAATGCAGACCTGCTGTTTACAGGGAAAGAGAACACATAGGAAGTGACTGAGTGAAAGCTGGTATGTCCCATGCCATGCTTTAGATGTAGGAAAAGGTTAACTGGGACAATCTACCAACGACAGAAAGTGTTAATAAGGGGTGGGAGAAGAGTTCAGAATAGGAAAAACACAGGTTGAAGTCCAGTGGGCAGAGTGTAATAAACCAGGGTTACTTACGGAAGCAGCCTGAGACACTTTGGACCCATTAGCAATTATCTCCAGGATCTCTTGTCATTCCCATAGGACTGGTGCAGGGTAAACACAATATCTGTCTTTAAAAAGCAGGTCCAGGAGGACACTATGAATCCCAGCTTGGTCAAGCAACCTTCTGTACCCGGAAAGATCCCTGCCCCTATTAACTGATCCATTTTTAAGTGCCAGGAAAGTAATGAGGTGATAGGTGCAGCCAAGATGGGGTTTTTGAGAAGAAACCACATCAAATCAAACCTGTTTCCTGGCAGATTACCTCACGGTCTGGGAGGAATGAGATACCACTCAGCACTGTCCAGTATTAAATCCTACTACAAAATCAACAGAGTGATACTGCAGTTCTGGTTAAAAAAAATCTGCTCTCAGAAACTTTGTTGTGCAAGGTATGTTCTCAAATATGGGAACATCTCGAAAGGATACTCAGAGGGGCCAGCCTTGGGCATCATTTTGGTCTGTACTTTTACTGATTCTCAGGCAGGGAGGAGGCTGACAAGTGGGCCTGGGAGGGTTTTGGAGAACAGGCTTGGGTACAATGTAAATTGCTTTAATAAACCAAACTAAAAGGCTGTGGTGCCCAGGGAATAGGGGATGGCTATTGTGTGGGTGGTAAGGGCAGGAAAGCCAGAACTGGGACATGGGAAGTAATTATTTTGCTTTTTCCAGTGTTGATGGAGCTGGAGCTGGGGTCCAGTGTCTACTGTGCCTCTGAAAGAGCACTGACAAACCAGAGGGAGTCAGGACAGGTCAGCAAGAAGGGTTGCATGTTTCATATGAAGATCTTTGGTGTGAATTGCAACCTGCCTGGAGCACAGGTCCCAGCTGCCAGAAGCCCAGCATGAAGACCACAAGCATTGCTCATGGGAGGGACATGCAGGCAGGGTTGGAGCCCCCATGTAAGCTGGGGACAATGAGGGTCCTGCAGGCCTCAGCGGGGTGCTGGTGCCAGTATTTGTGGTCTCCTAACTCCAGCGTGTTCTGATACTACTGGCCCCCTCTCACAAGCCCTCCCCAAGGTTTCATGCCAGAGTAGCTGCATTCACTGGGAACTTTGCAAGTTGCTGCCAAGTTTAGGGGAAGACACCATTGTGTGTGCAAGGGCTTTACATGGCAGAGACATCACCTCTGCCCACATTGATCTGGACTTCATGGTTTCCACCAGCTGGTACACATTTATAGCACAGACCTTTCTCCCAGTGCTGGGCCAGAATAAGCCCAAGAGTGCGAGGCCCTGGCTGGGAACCAGAGAAATGCACATGTTCGGCATGCACACCTAGCATCAGGGGTGATGCTAGATTCAGGAATCTAGCGGGGCCTGATAGAAAGCCTGCAAGAGCATGACAGGCAGGGTAAAAGGAAGAAGCAAGTTGTTGCTGTCACCCTGTCAGTACAGTTCCCTGACTAATTTCCCAGGTGACAAAATGCAGGTGATTCAGTGAGGAGGGCTGGAAGGAGTACCCCTCTGCTCTAGCTTCCCACAGGGTCCCTGTCTACCTTGCCATCCCCAGTTCTGCTACCAGACCCAGGCACCCAGGGCCAGCCTGCCTCCATGAACCCAAACCCTTCCCAGCACAGCGTCACCTTACCTTGTCCTCAGTCGCTCTGCACTGAAGGGACCCTGCCAGCTTATGATGGAAGAGCATTATTCATCAGCAGCTGGAAGAAAGAGAATTCAGGTGTTATCTTCACAGTGATTTTTTTTCATGCTGTTCCCTCCCCCAGGGAATGCCTCCAGAGTTGGCATTGAGTAGCATAAACCTGGACCATCAAGCAAGATTCACATCTTCATGGGACTGAAGGATATTTTCCCAGGCTGGAGACACTCATCTGTCACATCAGGCTACTGCTGCAATAGTCTGAAGGGGTTCAAGGAGGAGACCTATCCAAAAGTTGGGCATGTACCCAAGGAATAGGTTCATACCGAAATGTAGGGCCAAGCCTAGCATCGTCTGCACCCAAACTGAGCCATGTGAGCCACCCCACCCCTTTCTCCATTTATTTTATGTAGCCTGCACCCAAGATGATCTCCCATACCCCTCACTGAAGGAACAGAGTCCTTTGGGAATGGGTCCATCTTTCAGAAACCCCTCCTCAGCTACAACAGGCCACTCAGCACAAAGCTGCATGGGTTGCTGTGTCCCTGCTTTTGACTTTTGAGACAGAAGCAGTTACCACCTAACCTCAATAGCTTCCCAGTCTTCCCCCAGTTGCAGGCAGAGCATGTGGGACATCCTTCACCATCAGCTCCACAGCTCCCTGCCTCTGGCCTTGTATCCTTCTTCCTCATACCCACCTACCCAGCTAGCATGGCTGCTAGAATTTCCCTCAAGTAACAAGCTAATCAGGCCCACCTCCAACTTTTTTCCTCTTCTCCATGCTCAGTCCAACATATCTCTTCCCATCCTGCACAGGGGCAGGATTTAGTACTGCCAGCCCCAATGTCCCCAACAAGCTGCTTAATGGAAGTCCCCCCAGCTCAATTCCTCCTGCAGAAAGACTCCTCCACTACTCATGCTTCCCAGTGCAGCCACAACACCTTGTCTCCAGCTCAATCCAACGAGTGGCTCAGTGGTGTTGCCTGAGACCTCCCACCTCCACAGCACTGGGTCCACCAGGACCTGTCACTCCCTGGGTCTCTGGTGCTAAGGCCCACCCTTGCTGAGCCTCTTGAGACCTGTCTTTGCCCAGCTCAGAGGAGTGTGCAAACTGGGGCACTGCTGGGAAAGGGTTAAAAACCCGGTGCTTGCATATTGGAGGGGTATTTTGGAAACCATGAGGAATTCAACCTTCTTTGTACCAGTGTGGACAAGGGAACCCAAACAACCACAGGCAGCTTGCTATGTAGTTAGGAATCTCTCAGCTAATTGCCACTTCCCAGCTGAGATGTCGTTCTGGACTGTGTAGTAATTTAGATGTAAAACAGCAGAGCAAGACATTCACCTGAACTCAATCACAAGCCAGAAAAATAACCTTTACATACAACTTATAAACCTGTTCTACGTAGTAGGTTATAAAACTGGGGACCCTTTGGTCCAAAAGGCAAGGAGGCAATTAATGTCTTCTTACGGGAAGGCAACTCCTACACATTCAAGACATCAGATTTAGTGTAGACACAAACATGAGGAAAGCAAGCTTTGTAAGATATTTATGTTTCTCAGGGAGATACTATTGTGTAAGAAATATTATGTGGCTTGTTGGCTGGGAGAAAAGATGTAGGAGGATGTTATTAGAGCCATTACAGCCATTAGCTGTGTCAGAAAAACACGAGCCTACGGTCTGCTCGAGAAAGATACTTGTTTGAGAAAGACGCTACTTTGAGAAAGGCACTAGTTTAAGTATAGGCAAAAGGTACTGCAGATTTTGTATGAAAAGTATGTTCTTGTAGAAGCACTTTCTATTCCCCAAATATCTCAATCTGAGAGAAGCCTGGAAAAGTTGCTACAGATGTTGGTTATTTTTCTGATTTAAGACTTTCGCTAGCCTTGGTTATTCCATAAATGAGTTTGGTGCAAAGCTCTCTGAAGAAGTTTAGTGTGTATGCTTTTTAGCTTATACAAAGTTCTGTGTAATTACCCCTTCATTGCTTTTTTATGTAAATCTGGACAGGTTTATGTTGCATATGGCAAACTCCCTAAAAATAATTGTTAGCATGATCACCACGAGAATACAGAGTATTTATAAGAATGAGGAAATTATTTGTCTGACAGCATGTAAACAACTTCCTTAGAAAATTCAGAAAGAGCTGAAGGATGTTAGGAAGATAAGATGGTGGGATTTTTAAAAAGAAATTAAGTGTCAAGATTTTCTTCCAGAATTCATGTCATTAAAAAGACAACTTGCATGCTGGAGGACTTTCATACAATTAGTAAAGTTTGTCCAGTTTATCTGGGACAAAATCTCCACTCCTGTAAGACCCTAAAAAATCTAGAATAGCATCTCACCAAACTGAAATCCATTCAGATAATTACTCTAGTCAGGAAATAAAGAGAAGCAAAAGTCTTTTCTGTAAGAATGAAAGAGTCCACAAAGCCAAGAGCTGCAACTTTCAACAAATCAATGCCACAAGGACACTGACTCATTGCAAGGACATGGAGGCAACACAACAGCTTGCTTCAAATCCAGACAAGTATAAAAGAATTGCATTTTCTTTCTTCTTTGGGTCTTTTGAAAGAAATTATTATTAAAAAACCCTCTGAATTGAACATGTAAATGTGTCCTCTATCCTAATCCTTCAGTACTCATCACACCCTTTCTGCAAACAACCCCGGCAAGAGGAATAACAGAAATAAAAGAGTTTATCACATAGCACAATTGTCAGACTCAGCAAAGTTTCAGCAAAATGACATATCAGACACTTCTGCACTCTGGGTGGGGCAAACCATTTAAACTACTGCCCATGAATCAGGCCAACACCAGATGTTAATGGCTTTTCTGTACATTCTGGTTAATTCAGTATATCCCGGTTAATCTCATGCGTGGGACATGTTTTCCTGGAGATGAAACACAAAAAAAATTTCAGTGGGAAAGAAAACCAGAGGATTTGATTGTGCTTTGGCTAGTTACTGAAATTTACTATATCAAGACAAGTCTTTAGATGACTTTGTCTTTAATAATAGGCTTAGACGATTCCTTTTATTTTATAGGACTTATTAATAGCACTTGTGTTTGTCCATTTAACCTATGAGTTTATTCCCGACATGCCCATAAGGATTCTTCAACAAGGAAATGGTACTGCCAATTGTGAAGCCTCTTAGCTACTGGTGGTACTTGTAGCAGCTCTTCTACTAATTTGGGCAAAAGGGTGAGCCAATTTAGAGCAGTAATCCCTGCAAGGCCGTTCTGCAAAGGGGTTGCAGTTAGCATGAAACACTGTTTGCTTTCTGCTTACTTTAACACCCCAGAAAATAACTTTGCCTTTGATTATGTTGCCCTGTAAGTCCTGAGCAAAGATATCTCGGAAACCCTCTGGAGTGGAAACTCCTTCTCCACGAACCAGGATTAAAAGAGTCTCTTAAGAAAAATCAGGCAGCACATGTAAGTGCCCCGAGTGCTGTCCACACTGAGGTGAGATGCATTTTCATCAGTGCTGCCAAGCTAATGTGGAGCAATCAGCTATTGCATACCAGAGACATAATAGTGACTGCCCCACTTCTAAATTGTCCCTTGACTTACCCAAGCCTTTTAGATACGTCGGTCAAGAATTGGAGAGACAAGAAGCTTTTAAAACTGCAGATGAACTCAGTGAATGTAACTGGAATAGAACCAAAATAGCAAAAGAAATCAAGCCCCTGCCCTTGCACTGCAATTGCAGTGGTCCTGAATCCACCCATGCAGAGTGCAAGTGACCCACCTTGCCTGGCTCATCCTTATTAAGTACCCTGTCCTCAAACTTCCTTCCAAGATCATCAGCTCTTCCACTCTTTCTCCTACCTCTTAATGAGGTCTTCTGCAAGAAACACCGCCGCTTTAAAAAAGTTACATGTACAACAAGGCTTTGACTGGCTTTCAAACATCTCTTCTCACTAGCAAATAGAAATATTGCTGTAAATAACTGCAGCTTTTACTTCCTTCAAGCCACAGCAAGTGTTTTTAGAGGAATCAAATCCTTGTCAAACAGCAGCAGTAACATCACAGCCAAGGCTTCTGCCTGCTATTCCTGAAATTACCTTTTGTCTTGCTGCTACCAGGTAAAATTCAAGATGGTGCAGATTAGGGGAAAGTTGGATGATGTTCAGGAAGGTTTATTTGTCAGCACTGTGAAAAGTTAGGATCAAATCAGGTGCTGTAAAAAAGGAGTATCTGAGGCCACTGTGTTTAACACTCAGAATCAATATGCCAGTCTTGTGATGTGGAATCATAGCAAAATAGACCTGGGGAGGTCTGCCTCACAATTTGTCAATACCTGGGGCTGGATTAGTGGATTAGTATTACTCAATATACTTTTACTAATCCAGAAAAGGAAGTAAGCAGTTAAGTGACAACTGGTTCATTGCTCACTCCCTTCTCAACTGTTTTTATAAATATATTAAATAACAGTGACCATACATTACCACTAGTTAGTTACACAACCATAGAGAATTGGGGTGCAAAGTGACCTTGAGAGTGCCAAGAAGGGATCAGCCCTATCCTTGTGATCACAGAGATGTTTATCTAGCCTGTTCTTTGAGATTCCCGTGCCAGAAATCTCAAGCCTGCCCAGATGACACATTCCAGCACCTAGTGATCCTACTATTCATAAGATTTCACTCCTTCAGTCTCCGTTGCTATAATGCACTCTCCTAAATTTCTGCCCTTCCACCTTAGAGAACAGATTCTTTCTTGTGTTTTATGCATTTAAAAATTCATTTTAAAATTCATGCATTTAAAAATTGACCCTGTGCCCCTTTCAGTCTTCTCTGTGCAACAGCAATCATTCACTGTCTCTCACTTCAGTGTTTGACACTAAGTTCTTCTGCAAGTGCAGACCTTTCTAGAGATATCTGTAGACATCTCTAAAGCATACAGAAACTTGCTTTTCTTAGTTGCCTTTTCCAGACCCTTTAAAAATAGATCAAAATACAATAGACCACAGTCCAAACAATCATTGCTCTAGACTAAACGATCCCAGCCTCATGAGTCCTTCTCCACGCATGATGTTTCTTCACCCTCCAGTCACTTCTGTTGCATTCCTCTGGGCTCTCTCCTACTGGTACATATCTTTTCTGAAGGGTAATGCCCAGAGTTCGTCATATTATTGCCATGAAGGCATGGTCTACACCAACAGTTTGTTGGAATGATTTCATGTGTCCTACAAACAATGCTTCTGTTTGTACATCCCAAGGATGTTTAACTTTTCCTTTCTTTTTTGCAACACCATGACTCTGTTGACTTACGGTCAGCTGATAATTACTATACGACCTGCAAAGCGTTTTCTATACAGCTGCGGTCTACTCATCTGTTTGTCTGCCTCTCCCCTGTTTATACAGAGGACTATCCCTGCAACCACATTGAAACCTGCGCCATTGTCTTCAAATGTTATTCCTTCTCTCTGGTCAGAGCTAACGAAAACGATGAGAAAAGAGCTGACAGGGTTGGGCACAGTGACTGTACAGTGGTCTCTAACACTGGCAGATGGAACTCCATAATGCCATCTGCAAGGGAAAAAACATTTTAATTATTCCAAACAGTACTTAGCTCAGCCTTTCCACAGGGACACTTGACCACCACAGTAGACAACTCACTGACAACCTCTATTCCATCTGCAATGAGTCACATAATTTATTTTTTAATTAAATCTCTGCTCTGAGTGTGAAATTCTCCCAACACCTTCTGATTCCTTGCTGACAGTCTGCAAGATGCAGCCCAAACAGCACATGTCTCATAACAACCTGTGCAAATGAGGCATGTGATTGCAATGCTGACACTGTGCAGCTTCAGTTATCTCTGAGGAACAAGGAAGTTCCTGCAGGGATTCCCAGAAGCAAAAGTGAAAAGCACAGCTTTCTTAATGCCTGATCCGTTACCCAGCACAAAACGCCTCACTGCAAAGATCTCATCTTGACGCAACACCTGGTTTCACTTCACATTTCACCTGTGGAGGGTAGTGACCCTGTGAGCTCCCAGCAAGGTGAAGCTTCAGTACCTACCTGGACTCTACGCCTTGGCTACTTGGTGGGTGAGGCAGATAAAACAAGTGACGGTGTCTCTCAAGAACAGTGACCAGGAGACCCGTCAGAGTTACCCTGGCTTTTCATACACGCTTCCATGAAAGCTGAAATTCAATGCAAAATAGGAGCAAGAAACAGGCGGCTGGACAAAGAGGAAGTCTCGGGAAATTTTCTAGCTTAGTCAAAAGAATAAAGTCTGGAGACTTTTGACTGAATTCCTTTACTCTGAAATGCCCCATGGAAAAGGGTTTTGTGGGATGTCTCATGTACAGCGTCCTCTACAGGCCGTGCTTGCTGGTGAGACCAGGGCACTTCACCTTCTGCAGAGGTGGTGAGGACAAGCCAAGCAGATCCATGAAGGATCTGGTAATGCCCATCTCATTAAATTTCCCTCTTTTATTTGTCTTCATGCTGAAGACTATTTTAACTGACATCAAGTTTCTCAGCTAGTTCAAGTCACAGGTAAAGACAGAGCAAAGGTCCATCAAATTGTCTGTATATCTTCTTTGTAGCAGGACCTCCTAATCACTAGATTCTTCCTTACTAATTAGAGCTGAACTGACTGAAGAGTGAGTGCTTTACCACCCAAAGTCCTACAGCTTTCTCCACTGTAGTTTTTCATGCAGGACATTGCTCACATGCCTAACAATCCTGCCAGCCTTCTGGCTCAGAGATAGCCAGGTGTCAGATTCTCCTGCCGTTGTGAAATAATTCTAATTTAAGGGAACACAAAAGAATATAAAATCCCAACTTATCGCACGTGCACAACTTCTGTAGCATGAAAGAGTATCGCAAGGGCACTGGTGCTTAGTGAGATGGGTGGGGCAGTCTCACCTCACCAGGCTGCGCAAGCCATGCCATGCCATGCCATGGCCACTGTCATGCTTGCAGCACATCCCTAGCAATCTCAGCAAGAAGGGCCCAAATTCTCCTTTAACAGGAGGGGAGAAAGGCTGGAGAGGATTAATGGGAGTACTGGTGAGGCTCTGGGATGCTGTAGCACCCGATTTGACCACTCCTCAGGACAACTCACGCTCTGGCCATGCAATGAGCCAGCAGTGCTGAGCCAGACCCTGTTTCATGAGAGGGCCCCATAGCTATTTTTCTTCCATTTGGCATCTGCATTGGCTGTTTCCAGCCCATTAGCTATTCTGCTGCAGCCTGGGTGTGGATGCTTCCACTCCTGGAGCACAGATGAGGCCCCACTGATGGATTAACCACCTCAGTGGGCAACATGAACAGCAGGCACTATTTGTGCTCTCAGGCTGCAGCTGCCAGGAGGAATTGGATTTCAGTCTCATGCCGCAAGGGTCATATCCTCAGCTCACAGCCTGAATCGCATCCTCACCTCATATTCCTTACCCACCTTCTAGGGGTGCTCCAGCCCCCTTGATGAGGAAATGGGAAGGGCTAACTCCAAGCATGTCTCTGAGGTATCAAAGGGGAAAGACATGCCTGAGACTCCCACTATAACTGGTGGAAAGTGGAAGCAGCTGAGCCCCTTTTAGACCTAGCCTTCAGGAGGACAAATCCAAGGCCTGCCTTCTTTCTTTTTAATGAGAACGGAGAGGCCTTTTTGGAGATGGACATAAGCTGAGAGCCATCAAACCCACAGCTGCATGGATTTGCTCTCCTGGATCTCTAACACTACACCCTCCCAGGGACTGAGCAGCCGAGAAACAGCAAACCCATCTGTGCCCCTCCACTTAGCCTTCTCCCATATAACAGGAATCAGGTCTGTCCTTCATTCAGCAAATGCCCTGCAAATAAATTACACAATAAACCTCTGATTGCATAAAGTGCATTGCACAACACATTATATAAAACTCAGGTCACTGCCCAATGAGCCAGCACTCAGCTCTCTTACATCAAGAAAAATTAACAGCAAGGAAGGGAAAGGAAGATGAAGATTCTCTCCTTCTCTTAAGGACACATGTGGCACTCACATGGCAAATGTGCCCACAGAGTGCACCTCCATCCCTGAGCCAGCCCAAGAGGAGCAGATCTCAGCCAAGCCCTACCTTTTGGCTCCAATCCCACCTGCAGGATTCCCAAACTGGAGGGAGGGTTACACGCCACTGTGCTGGTTTTGGCTGGGATAGAGTTAGTTTTCTTCATAATAACTACTATAGGACTATGTTTTGGATTTGTGCTGGAAACAGTGTTGATTACACAGGGATGTTTTTGTTATGTTGTGCCGGGCTTACACAGGGTCAAGGCTTTTTCCGCCTCTCACCCCACCCCACCAGTGAGTGGGCTGGGGGGGCACAAGGAGTTGGGAGGGGACACAGCCGGGACAGCTGACCCCAACTGACCAAAGGGATATCCCATACCATATGGCGTCATGCTCAGCATATAAAGCTGGGGGAAGAAGAAGGAAGGGGCAGGAGGGACATGTTCGGAGTGATGGTGTTTTTCTTCCCAAGTAACCATTACGCGTGATGGAGCCCTGCTTTCCTGGAGATGGCTGAGCACCTGCCTGCCCATGGGAAGGAGTGAATGAATTCCTTGCTTTGCTTTACCTATTAAACTGTCTTTATCTCAACCCATTAGTTTTCTCACTTTTACTCTTCTGATTCTCTCCCCCATCCCACCAGGAGGGAGTGATCAAGTGGCTGTGTGGTGTTTAGCTGCCAGCAGGGGTTAAACCACAGTCTTGCAGAAAACGGACCTATAGCCACTATCATCTCACCGTTAACCTCATCTGGCTCTAATTGGGTTGCCCAGAGGCAGGGGGTGTCCACCCACTGCTGTAACACACCTTGGAGGGGAGAAATGAGAAACTTCTCTTGAATACATTGCTCAAAAAAGGCCTGGTTTTCTTTTCTGACACTTTCTGATTTCAAATCAGCTGGAAATAGTCATGGGGAATGTTGGAATGCTGACAGTAATAGAGCAATTTTCACACCAGAAGGTGGAAACCAAAACCAAGTATGAATGCTGTGCTGAATCTGGTGCCAGAGATGCCCCCAAGACTTATAAGAGAGACCAAAGATCCCATTTCAGTGCCCCAATGTTCAGATATTTCCAGGAAAAGTATTTGGGATTCACAGTTTTTAAAGCCCAAAAATCTCATTAAATTAGATCCAACATTTCCAGTAAATCCACCATAGGGACAGCAGTTTCCTGCTCTTTCGCTTGGAAAACCTTCCTCTTGGAGATCCCTGAAGCTACCTGTGGTTTTAGTACAAGTGTTTCAATGAGCTTCAACAGGTCTTGGACAGGATTTTGAGTTTGCAAGCACTTCAGGGCAGAAAACGTCTGCAAAATTTCCACCATGCCTAGCAGGATCAGATCAAATCAGCACAGATGTCAGTGAAATTAATTTGTTACTGCTGCTGTTTTTAGTGATAATGGCATACATCACAAAGGAAAAGCAATAAATCTATAGGGGAGATACACTGAAAATAAACAGTGAGGTTTAAGCTGTTCTTTGAAGTATCATGGAAAGGCCCAGAGGCAAAGAAATGCTGGGAACAGCTTGGTCCATTGTGTCAGATCTGCAGAGGAGAAGTTTCTTGTACCGGCGGGGAGACTGAAATGTGTAACAAAAGAAATGCCTTCCCTGGGGGTTGGTTTTGCTGCTGGGCTGGGCTTTTAAATGGAAGGTGATATTCTGAAAAGCAAGATGGGATGTAGGAAACAGCAAGGGCAGTGCAGGTAAGTCCTCACAGGATATTTCTGAGCCTTGGAGCAAAGTGGTTTCTAATAGCCCTTCCCAGGAGAATGACCACAAGAGAATCCAAGAGGAGCTGGGATTTTGTGCACCGGCACATTTCCCTTCAGTTACTGAAGCAACAACTGTCAACATGGGAATGTAGAGGTGGGCCAAACAGATGATACCCAGACAGAGAGGTGTTATACCTTTGGCACATCCCAACACAGCTGGCAGCAGGTTTAGGGTAAAAAATCCCAGAAACCTTGCCCTGTGGAAGAAAATAAAAAGGGGGAGTTATGAGAGGTGAAAAGGGAGCCAGAGCACCATTCCCTGTAACTAGCCTTACCCAAGGAGGGACTTCGCACCATGTGTTCTGCAGAAATGAGTGAGTCAAGGAGGAGTTACCACAGGCATGAACGGGCTCATGAGTGTGCACAGGCAGAGGAGGGAGACAGCTTTCCTCCTTGGGTGATGGGATAGGGGAGGATAACTCAGGAGACTTTTTTTACAGCCAGGGTCTCCTTGGGTCAGATCAAACAGATCCTCAGGATTGGAGGTACCACACACTGACATGCTGAAGCCCAGCTGTGGCATCAGGAGAAATTGATACACTTGGAGCTTGCCAAGCTCAATGGCTGCTGCGTTAGCAATTGGGTTTGCGTTGGGGGGCAGAGGCAAGGGGCTTGCCCTTAGCTACTCCTTCTACCCATCTTCCTTTTCTTCCTGCTGTGGTTTAACCCCTGCTGGCAGCTAAACACCACACAGCCACTTGATCACTCCCTCCTGGTGGGATGGGGGAGAGAATCAGAAGAGTAAAAGTGAGAAAACTAATGGGTTGAGATAAAGACAGTTTAATAGGTAAAGCAAAGCAAGGAATTCATTCACTCCTTCCCATGGGCAGGCAGGTGCTCAGCCATCTCCAGGAAAGCAGGGCTCCATCACGCGTAATGGTTACTTGGGAAGAAAAACGCCATCACTCCGAACATGTCCCTCCTGCCCCTTCCTTCTTCTTCCCCCAGCTCTATATGCTGAGCATGACGCCATATGGTATGGGATATCCCTTTGGTCAGTTGGGGTCAGCTGTCCCGGCCGTGTCCCCTCCCAACTCCTTGTGCCCCCCCAGCCCACTCGCTGGTGGGTTGGGGTGAGAGGCGGAAAAAGCCTTGACCCTGTGTAAGCCCGGCACAACATAACAAAAACATCCCTGTGTAATCAACACTGTTTCCAGCACAAATCCAAAACATAGTCCTATAGTAGTTACTATGAAGAAAACTAACTCTATCCCAGCCAAAACCAGCACACTTCCAAAAATGATGTAATCTAGGGCTTATTCAGTACAGAAAGGCTTTTCGGTGCACAGGTCATTTCACCAAGTCACTAGATGGAAATCAAACCCATGCCACTAGGGAGATAATGCATGTAATGCAAGATCAAGAGGGCTCTTGCACAAGACACTGAGTTCCCGACGATGGCTGGCCCCGTGCCTGGCAGAGAGCTGTGGGCTTTTATACTCCCTGGACAGACATGAGATGCCAACCCATGGGACACCTGGGCTGGCTTCACCTCCTGCTCATCCGGTCAGGAAACTGGTTCTGCAGCATGACCAGGGAAACCTGGCCCCAGTGCTGCCTACATGAAATCCTGCCTTTCTGTGAAACAGCATTGAAGCATTGCTTCCACTCACGCTTTCCCCAAAAAGGCTGATGTGCCACCCACAGCTCTGTCTCACACAGATGGTGCTTTCAGGAGATATCTGCTTATTACCAATGTAAACAGACTTTGCACTGCAACCTGTACAAGAGGAGATAATCATGGAGTCATGTTATTCCTACTAAGATCAGCTTTGAAGCTCATACTAACACAAAGCTCCCATCAAAGTCAAACAAAAGACAACAGAATTTGTCAAAATGGTCTCAGTTGGTCCTGGCAATCCTTAGTGACAGTGTTGTAATCCAGAATCCCTTTTGATACACAGGCTGATGCCTCACAGAGATTTTGTCATTGCAGGTAGCAACACACAATTGCTTAAATGCACAGGGGAAGTGAAACTCTCTGGCTGCAGGGGAGCCCTCCATGGGCCTTGGCAGAGGCAAAGACGACCAGCACCAGCCTTCATGCACCAGGGATTTCCTGGGTCTGGGAACTGATGACAATGAATACACTTTGTACCACATGATGAGGCTTGGAGGAGAACAGTGCAAACTCTCAGGGCCAAACCATTCCCCAAAGCCAAGCAACAGAGATTAATAATGGCACATTACTGGCCAAGCAACAACTATGTTGGTACAGCATAGGCAGTGCACAAGAAGGGTTCCAGGCAAGGCACTTGCCCACCAGTGCATCTCTGAAGGCTTTGTATGTAAAGCAAAGGAGTCAGCTCTGACCTCCTTCACCCAGTGGTCTTCAGCTGATGATCAGGGGAATCCATTTTCAAATCCCTTCTCTCCCTGAAGAAATCAGACCCAAAACTGAAGAGATCAGCCCCTGGGCTAACAGGCGCCCTGAGCACCAGATGGCCATGGGTGAGATTTCCACATGTCTTCTTTGGAAAGTTTTCCCACCTTGCATGAAATAATCCAAAAGAGAAGGTGCAAGTCACTTGCATCAGAAAGGGCATGGCAGAGGGCCTTCAGCAGGTGATCTGGTGAGAGCCCTTCACCTCAGTGCCCTCTCAGGTCCACTTGAACTTTCATGAGAGACCTAGGCCCAGGTCTCTGCAGGTGGCAAGGGTCTCCTGCAACCACAGGATGGGATAGAGAGGTAAAAAGGAAAAATAGGAAAGCATCCAGTGAAGGAAAAGAAGCTAGCTGTAAGAGACAACAGAGCAAGACTGTGTACCCTCCCCTGCCTGAAATTAAGGGGGATGGAAATGGTGGGTATTTGGCTTAAACATCTCCATTCTCAGAATGGAGTATTTTGGGAATTTGGGGGATTCCCCTGCTGTGCACTGTATAGAAGGCAGGGCAGTTAACACCATGTTTCCTAGATGGGAAAGGCCACTGGGGTTAGAGTTGTCCCCGTCCCACAGCAGTCCCCGTCCCCAGGCATCCTGGGAGAGCCTGACACAGGCTGTCCATGCCTCAGTTGAAAAGTGCCGTGATGGAGCTGCTGTGCCTCGGGCTGTGCAGGGAGGGTCACAGGGCAGAAGACCACAAGATGCAGGTGCAGCAATGCCTGAGTCACCTACAGCCCAGTGTAGAAAAGATTTGGTTGCTGCTGTGGGGACACTAAGGCACCCACTAGAGTCAGGATAATTTAGGGGAGCTCTTACAGAGGAGAGGCAGCTGCATGTTGCAAGTCCAAGATCACCCTCTGCAGGGACCAGCTGCCCCCCAGAAGCCCCATAATGGTGTACAACCCTCCCCAAGCTCTAACAGAGTAAAGAATGTGTTTCCTCCCCTTGTTTCTGGGGTCCAGTGCCTGGCTAAGGAAAGGCAATGGAAAGTGTTACAGGTACACATATATAGGGAGACAGGTAGCAGTGACATTTACAGTGATAGTCACCACTTGACTTAATTACATGGACATCACTGTATGTTCTTGACAAGGTAAAATATTTGCCAGTATTTTCCTGTCATATTTATTAGTTACCACAAATGTTAGGCATGATCTACATGCACAAGATCAGGCACAGTTAAAGCCACGACAGAAATGGTCCACACCATGTGAAGGGAGGGAGCCCAAGCAATTTGCACCAGCCAAGAACTTGGCTGCCTTGTCCAAATCAGCAACAGACCTCTGGTGTTAGTGCCACTCCTCCTGCTCAGAAACTGTGTCTTACAGGGGATCCATTGCCTGGCAGACAATCTTTGCCAAAAAGATTGAGTGTCTGGTTTTGATCAGAGCAGAAGCAGTAGTATTCACCCCAGAGCCCAGGCAAGGAGTACTACTAAGGCAACCTGGTGATGCCCTGTGAGTGCCTCAAGACAGGCAGGGAAGGCTCTCCCTGCACCACCACTTTTCCTGCTTTCCTGCCAGGACATAGGAGAAACATCAGCAGGGTGTCGAGGGCAGGGGAAGGCAGGCTGTCAGGCATCTGAGCAAGCAGGTCTCTTTCTTGTCATCTTTTTCAACATTTTACCTTTTTTAATCTATTGTTCATCTGCTGCTGGAGCTTTGGGGCAGCACTTGCTGTCCAGCCACCTCCATATCTTCCCCTCTACAGCCTCTTTGGTCCAGGCTAATGAAGTGTTAAAGACAAGGACAGCTGACATCTTCCCGGAGCCATCAGGCATGGGCAGCTACAGACAGAGTAGACAGACTGTGGATGTAACATGGGACCACTCTCACCTTCCCTTTCTCAGGTCAACCAGGTACTCACTGCACCTTCAACTGTTGCTGTGCACTCTCCTATCTCTGCATGTGGAGGCTGGCTCCTTCCCACGTTGGGATCAATGATGAAAGCAGGAAATATATAAAGTAAATTGAGAAAGATCAGCTCATGAGGCCAAGTGCAAACATTACCTAGTCATCCAGGTAGCATCTCGTAACACACAAACGGGAACTGATAGAGATCCTCTTCCAAGGGCTAAGCCTACTCATAACTGGTTGATTCCCTTAGCCAACACCACCTCCTGCATATCTGGGTGCAAGCACTGCTATCTACCACTGCATTGTGCACAGTGCAGACCTCTCAAGTGCCGTGGGCAATTCTCAAATTAGTGAGAACTCAACATCATCAGATCTGTTGTTCTTGTTATTCCGGCATGCCAGAGAACATTTCAGGATGAAAGTGGGGGCAGGAACATGCATTTTTATCTTGTCACATTCTTGAATATGGAGGGAAGAGGTGAATCCCTGTGATGAGCTCCGCCTAGCAGAGCAAGCCCAGCTGCATGACCAACCTGTGCATCTCATGCTACAGCTGACTGAAACATTACATTGGGAACACTTGGGGCTCACACCACAGAAGAGCTCAGTGACTGGCAATGACAACTACAATGGTGGAAAAACAGCCTCACTAAGGGGTCAGGGCTCTCAAAACACTGCAACTTTCTTTACAACTAGTCTCACTTACCCTGTTTTTTTACCCTGGAGAAGCTGAGACATGGGAAGCTACCTGAACCCCCTCATAGGAAGTGCTGCAATGGGGATGGTGCCCAGCAAAGCCAGTGGTCTCACACCTCACTTCCACTGCACAGGGCATTGCTAAAAAGGGACATCTTAGGGTCTCTCAATGGGAGGTAATAAGGCAAGACAGCAGCAAGATGAAGCTACAACATGGGCAGCACAAGGCATGAGCAGGAAAACCTGCTCTCAGGTCAGATTCCTTAGTTCAGGCCAGGACACACAGCTACATCCCATTCCTGGCATTATTGCCGCGGACCCCTGTGGAGCAAACACCGACACTGAGAGATCTGCAAGGCAGATGGACTGTGACCATCAAGGCTGACCACTGGCATCGCCCAAGCAATAGAGCTCCACACCCAGCAATTCCCACCCCAAGCCCGTCCATCCTGCTTGGCAGAGGGCATCTTGCTTTCAGAACACCACCAGATCTTGGTGGAAAGGCTGTGCCACCTGGTGCAGTGCTGGGCAAGGATGTCCTGTGCGAGATCTGCTTGATGAAGGATGGTGGTATGAGGCAGCTAGGAGCTAGCACAGGCAGAGAAGCCAGCTAGCAGGGGTGTACAGAACTCAGTGGCCAGTCCTCCTTGTCCAACACATACTGCGATATCCCCTCTCAGCCCCACATAGCCCCCCCTACCCCGAGCACTGTCCCAGCATGGACGAGATGCTCAGGGCAGGGGAAGAGCGAAGGAGCAGCAGGATGGTGGGACTGTGCCCAGCTTGCTTAAAGGGAGCCTTGATGAATCAAACCTGCCAAGAGTGGAAAACAAGCTTAGTCTTAAAGTGTAAAGCAATTATTTATTGGCCAACACAAGCACACAAAAGATAGGTGGGACTTTGTGAGGCCCTCAGCTAGGCATTAGTGTGCTCGCCACCTCAAAAATGTGCCCAAAAGGGCCTTTGCTGGCCAGGGACTGTCTGTTGGTCTTCACAGCTCCTAGAGATGGCCCCACCATGGTGCCCAACAAACCCCCTGACTCCTTGCATTTTTCCCTTTAGGAATTTGCATCTTTCCTTGCTGCTGCCATCTCAACCATCCCACCTCTGTCTGCAGTCTTACCTTTCCCAGCACGGCTGTTTCCCCAGCACACAGCCATGGTATGGCAGGGTCAGAGCCAGCACTTCAGACTCAGTGACCTGAGCCCTAGGAGCAGGGGTTTAGCCATAGATGGGGTTAAAGAGAGATGGGGTGAGGATGGAGAGTACTGGGGGCCTCTCCGTGCTTTTTGCTTGAGCTGTTCCACCTTGTAAGGCAAAAAAAAAAAAATGTCCCTTGAGCCAGAGGACACATAAAGCACAAGTGCAGCTCCACTGTGAGTCATCTCTGCTTTAAGAGAGGAAGGTAAAGTTGATGTTTCCCATCCCCTGAACACAGGCATCAGTCTGGCATTGCCACTTCTGCCAGGGAGTATCTCCCACAGAGTGAGACATGCAGCTCTTGGGGACTCATGAGCCAAAGTTCATCTCAAGAGGAGCAAGCACCTTGGCACAGCTGATACGTGATCCCCAGTCATGTGTCTTGTGTGACACTCAGCAACACCCCTTTGAAGACCCAGCTTAATGAGGTCAGGGCAAACCTCCCTGCAGAGGCAGGACCCAACCTGTGCATAGAGAGCACAGGCAGCGTCCGTAGACCACTCCTTGGACATGTTACTGCTGAAATCCCAGGTGGATTAAAGATGAATATGGGAAATTTTCACACCACTGCCACACTCCCACTGGAAAGATTAAACCAAAACCTACCCTTAGAGCATTCCATGTATTTTGTGCAGCTGCAGAGAGAGCAGCGTAATGAGTTTTCACCTACTCTGCTCTTCCCAGCCTTTCCCCATGTCCCAGGAGATGTGACAGGACACAGAAGCAGCATTCAGGATGACAGTGCTTGTGGGACCCACAGGACTTAGCAACACAGCTAGGGCCTCTCTGCTCCCACCACAGGGCCCCTAGAAGGTCAATGGGAAGGTAGATGCTGACCCCCAGCCCTCCTGGCTGCTTCAACAGCCAAGCAGATACACAGGCTGAAGGCATAAGCTGGATGGGCAGAGCTCATGCAGGGGGTTCTCCTCTCAGGGCTTTGCAGACCTTTTTGTGGGTAATGCAGGTTCAGGCTGTCCTAGCAGATAGTGCAAAGGTGACCTGAAGCCCAAGGCTTTAACTGGAGATGGATATGATACAGAAGGCAGCATGGATGCAGCTTGGGCAAAGCAGAGGGCAGTGCAAGCTCTACGCTCCTCTCTTGGTGCTCCATCTATGTCCACCACCCCCACGCCCAGGTTAGGTATTTTTGTTGGCAATGCACATGGTCTGGATCCATGCCTCCTTGATAACTCAGTGTGGGTGACCCCCAAACTTGGCACCAGCATGTTGCAACACTCCTGCTGTGCACACTGTAGTCATTGAAGCTGCTCAAAGCCCAGCAATTCAGGGACACGCAAGAGAGTTTTCTCTTGGGAGCCCCAAATGTCTGCTTTAGTAGTGAACTCACCTTTGCTGTCTCTGGCAGTTCCCAGTGGAGGCTGTTGAGTTTTTTTCTAAAGACCTACACCTTTCCAAGGGCTGTAGCACATGCACTGGCACAGGTGAGGTCTGCCCTGGCTCACGCTGAGACCCGTTTGCCCCAGGGGTACCAGTTCAAGCTGTACATCCCAGCCCAATCAAGGCCTGCCAGTTCACGTGGCCCAGCCAAAATTCCTGAAGAAAAACAAATACTAATAAATAGAGATTTGCTCAAAGTGCTGGCATGAGCCAGAAGGAGCTTGCTGAGCTTTGCACAGAAACCTATAAGCAGTGTTGTGGTTTCAGATGAAACTTAAGACACATGAATCCTTCAGCTGGGTTTCGCCTCCAGGTTTCAGTGTCACCCTCACTGTATCAGCAGGATACAGTGTCAGCAGGAGCCAGCCAGCCACTGCTGCGGGACACGGCTGAGGCAGTGCCAGGAGATCAGGTTGATGGCTGGGAGCATGGCTGGACCCCTGGCCGCTCAAATGCTGGAGCAGTTGGTCTGGTTCAGGAGGTGGAGGGGAGCTGGTCTGTCCTGTACTTGCAGCAACGGGGTACCCTGGCAGCCTGCAGATCCCAGATTTTGGCTCACTCCCCATAAGGTGGCAGGGACGTAGCTCAGCCCTCTCCAACTTGCACTGGGGACGCAGCAGAGGTACGTGGGGGTGGCACCTGGCTCACAAGCCACACCCAGCTTAGACCTGGGTGGGCAGCACATGCACCCCTCCACCACCAGCCTGACCTGCTGCAATCTCCACCAGACCCTGAGGCACCCCCATGCTGATCACCCTCTCTGTCCCTGTAAGAAGCACTGCCACCAGGAGCTGCAAGCCCAAAGATCATCTAGCTACTCCATCTTTTGCCCTGCATCCCCAAAACACTGCAGCTTGTGGATTCACTACTAAGCTCACTACTAAGCAGGCTGTTTTCTCCATCTCCCACTACCAAATAAATTTTCTCCCATGCAGAACTGCAGCCATGCCACCCCTATCTCCAGGGTCGATTGCCTTGTGGAAGAAATCCCTCCAACTCAGGCAGGGCTTTTCTGCCGTCGTCACAGGAGGGATGGCAGTTCTGCAGCGTCCTATTTTCACAGAGCTGCCCCACGCCTGCACACCAGCACCCAGGGGTGCAGGAGAGGCCTTGCAGAAGTGTATTATGGGCTGATAGTGTATCTTGGATCACTCCTGAGCACTGGCAATCCCACACTCCTTGGAAGAAAACCCTCTTGGCAGCTTTGAACATTATTCTTCAGGCACAGCAGCAGCCACATGGAAGCATTTTCACGCCCAGGAACAAGCTATCTGTGAGACACTATGATGCTCTTCCCAGCCTGCAAGGCCCTGGAGGCAGCATCAGTCCATTGAAGAGGAGGCAAGAGTGACTGGAGCCATGTCCCTGCCCCCAGCCCTGCCGGTGACTCGCCCTGTGGCTTTAGCCCATCACTTCCATGAGCCTCACAGGTGCCAGCTGAGACAGAAAGATAAAGGCAGCCATGTCCCCGCACTGCCAGACTGTGGCTGTCAGGCATTTTTCTAGCACTTTTCACATATGGGTGGCAAAGAGCACAGCCATGCATGGAAACTGCTGAATTTGCCCCCCACCCTGGCCTCAGGGAGTTGGAGGAATGGCTGCTGCATTGCGGAAATCGTGTAAGCATGACAGGGAGCACAGGTTTGGAAAAGGCCAACACGCTTTTCCCCAGTGCAGTGGCAGCCTCAGTGCACAGTCCCACCTTGGGATGGACAGCATGTCACTGGGATGAGGAAGGCATGCCAAAAATGCTTTTGGATGCTTTTGTTGAGGGCTGAGATGAGGCCCATGTCCATGGCAGGGAAAAGAACAGGGGAAGGGACCCTGCAAGCTCATCTCACTGTGAGCCAGCATGAGTGAGAAAGGGAGCCATTCTTCTGCCTTGGGATGACAGGAGCAGGTTCCCCCCATTTTGGGGGTCATTCCAGGACCCATGGCTGTGATGTACCACCCCACCCCTGCCCCAGACCCCATGCTCCCCCCGACACTCCCTCCTCAGCTGCTGCTCACACCCTCCATGTCTCATCCCACCTCCTACAACCGTCAGTGCTTCAGGGCAGGGAAGGTATCTCATTGCCTCTTTGTGATGGGCTGTGGCAAATAGCTGCTGCTAAACAAATTTCAGCTCCTGATGAAAAACATCAAGGTCATGGGCCAGAAGCTGCAAGTATTACTCATTCAGGGAATTGCTTTTGGTTTGTCAAAAGGGGCCAGGGGCAGGAGCTGCAGGGATGGTGACTGGGAACTCTCATTCTTCCCTACCAGACAACAATAAAGTGGCACAGGCCACCGGTCCCCCAGCTACCTGTGCCAGGGAAAGGCATGTGGTCCTCCAGCACCTCACCATCCCCCAAAAGGTACCCAGGCATCCCTAAAAAAGTGAAGGAGAGATGCAGGCATGACTATATAAATATAAGGTATAAGACGGGTATTGAGGCAGGGCAATATATTGCCCTGTGTCCATGCAAGGGAGGGACACGGAGGTCTATTTTGAAGGGGATAGGGGAATGGAAAGATCCTTGGGATGGGGCTTCCAGGGAAAGACGGGACAAAGTCCTAACACCACAGTTGTGGGAAGAGGGTCACCCTTCTGCAGCCCCAGGCTGGATTGGGAGGGAGCCTGGGATTCAGTTGCCCATTATTCCACCTGGCTGAGCCTTTAGCAAAGTTAATCCCCACCAACAAGACCTAACAGTGAGAGCTGGCTCAGCCCTGGCTGTAGGACACCCCTTACACCAGGCAGTCCTGCCCTGTGAGCCCTGATCCCACCAGATGGAGGAAAGGCATCACCACCTTCCCCCTCCACTCTTCACTTCAGGGGCTGGTCCTCACTCCAGGACAGGGTCTGCTGGTCCCTGGTGTCACTACAGAGCTGGCGGCCCACCGGCAATACAACGTGCCTTGCCCTGTAACACCACCAGGGTCTCCAAGTACACAGAAGGACATGGTTACCCTGAGGCATCATCTCTGGACCATGACCATGGTCTTGCCCTGCGTTAATGTGAGGCAGGTCAGCATTCAGCAAATCCAAGCTTGGCTACCACATGTTTTGGCAGGGAAGAGCCAGCAAGCTACAAATTCGCAGCCCAGCAGAGCCACTGCTGTAGTTTTCCTCTCAAACACTGTGATCCTCAACTTTTTAATATGCATGGAAACAACAAGGGATTTAGCCAAAAGGGAGAGACTCCAGCTAATAAATCAACACTGCCCTGGGCTCCTGCCATGCCCTTTGCTGGCACCTCCCTCAGCCTTTCCAGGCACATCCAGGAGCGACATGAACAGGAGCAGTCTGTCTGGTACCTTTGGCAGTGCAGGAGCCACCAGCACAAGGTGCAAGTGTTTCTGTGCCAGCTCACGGCGAACACAAGCCCTCGGCACCTTCATTAGTGAGTGCAAACACAGTCCTGAGGAGAAAAAAACCCTCCCTCATTCTCTGGTGGGAAGAGGCAGCGAGTTTGCTGAATCTGGTCAAAATGCTCAGTAGGAAAATGGAGTAATAGGGAGATTCTTGACACATCCCCAGTTTGTTCCTCTGCAAGAGCACACCATGCATCACCAGCCATGCAGAACCTCCCCACCGTGCTCATGGCCGATGTTTATTTTCCTCCTAAAGGTTGCTGAGCCTTTAGCACTTGGGTCTCGTGCAAAGACTTCATGGCACCAGAGGCTGTGTCTTTGCACCAGCCCATATGGTTTAAGCAACTTGTAGTTCCATCCTGCTCCCCCAGCATGATCCTGGGATGCTCGCGACCAGCATTGCTTCACCCACTGCCAAACTGCCCTTTCTTTCCCAACCCCAGCCTCTTTTCAGAGCACACTTCTCACATTTTTCAATTCCCTCACCCGAACTTTTGATTTTCCCTTCCCTGTGGTGCACTCTGTATTTACTAAGTGTGACCCTCACTCCTTAAGCAGCATCATTCTGCCTTTCCAGGGAGACCATGTGCACCAAAAGCTGCCACCTGAGAGAGCCGCTTTGCTACTGGTGCTTCCCAAAAGCTGCTGCCTTGGCTGGAAAAAAGCACTTCAGGTCCAGAGTGTTTCCCTGATAACAGCAAACAAGCCATCCACCAGCCAAGCAGCACAGCCACTGTGGGAACAGCCAACTATGGGACGATATTCCCTTTCTGTGCCAAAAACCAGGCAATCACTCCTTCCCGTGGTTATGGATGCCCAAGCAAAACACTCCCTACAAGTGCCTTTATTTCCAGGAAACACATGCTTCTTGCATTCAGGGAGTCAGCCTGAATCCAGACAGCCATGGAGACCCCAAACCACCTCCAATAAGGCCTTGGTAGCCCTGATCAGTGAGAGCTGAACAGTTCAGCGGGCAGGGAAACCCCACAGCACTCAACCTGCTCTGATCATCTCTTCATCCCAGCTGTGTTTCATCAACTTGCTTCCCCAGCTTCATTTCATAAATCTTGCAATTGCTATTCAAAGATATCAGGGCACCTAGCAAGCAGGGATCTGGTGGCAGACAGAAAGCTCCATCCATCACCCCTTCTCCTGAGCCAGCATCAGCTGTCTCCCAACAACCCCTTTTTCAGAGAACATCTTTGCAAAGCATGAACTGACCGTTTTAGGAGAAAGCTGCCCATAGGGTGGCTCAGGAAAAGGCCCAGGAGGACACACCAACTTTAGGAAAGGTCTGCTAGAAAGCAGGTTACTGCCAAGCCCTGTTCTGGCTGACTCCATCTACCCACTAAGCATACCAACATCGCTCCAGCCAGCCTTGCAATTGGAAACACCCGTTTGTTCTTGCCCCCCAAGCATGGGAGACTTGCCATACAAGAGCTTCAAAAGTCTCCCATCTCTCTACAAAATCAATGTGGCAGCAACACCTACGCATCCAGGGCGGTCAAATTGCAACACGTCAAATCCCACTGCTACCACCTCAGCTCTAGAGCTTCCCTCCCTCTCCCCTTGTTCTGCCTCTTGCGACATGACAAGGCATGGGCTCTCCGGGGTAACTCTGTGTTTGTACAGCTCTTGTTTATGGACGGGACTAAGCAAACACCTGCAAGCGAGTGCGCACTTACTGTTCTGGAAGTGGAAACCCAGCATGGGTTGTCAAACAAGCGTGCTCTGAATAAACCAGGCCCTACCCCATTTTTCACAACAGAAATTAGTCACAGTGCCCCAACAAGAGCTGTAAATAGGGCAACAGGAGATAGTTTTCAATGGACACCTCACTTGTCCTCTCTTAGGTAACTGAGACACCCCTTTCCTTTGGCTCCTGCCTTTCCAGACCCATTGGAGGCACTGGGACCCTCTATTCCTGAGGCACAGGTGCTTTGCATTTTGCTTTAGATACCAACCATTGCACAAGAAGTCAGACAGCACCAACACCCCATCCCTAAGAGCATCCCCAGGGTTTTCCAGCCAGATTTCAAGGTGGTTTTGTCCACCAACACTTGGCCACAGGAGTCTGATTTTAGGAGATGATAAAACATGACCCAGAACATTTGCAATGTTTGACCATACAAACAAGAGCTCCAGAATGGCTCAAAGAAGCCTTTAAATATTTGGATACTGGAGGATTTGGGGCATTGAGGAGCTACTCTTCCTCTGAGAAAGGAGGCAGGAGCCCATGTATCAACCAAGCCTTTGGCAACACAAGGAGCATTGTGAGCACAGTTGGGATACGCCATTACTTGGGTAGCTTTTGCTGACACAGATGTATTCCCTCCAGGTGATGTAAGCCGTGTTAGCAGTGGTCAGTTTTGCCAGTCTTAAGTGCATTTATTTCAAAGCCTTTGTTGAAATACCATTATCTATCACCCAAATGGACTTTACACCAGCAAACATCTGCAGCACAGGCTTGACCTAGGCTCACATCTGGCTGCTGAGCACAGTGGTGTTACCTTGTGAAACACCAGCAGGTTGGTACTTGTACGAGGGTTTGGTTATGAGTGAGTTCGTTTATCATCAGTTAACTTGGCATCATTATTTTTGCAGAAGGCTAGCCTGGATACTGCCTGACCCTCTGCTGCAGGGTGCAAATGGCAGGGTTTTACCCAAGGATGGAGGAGCAGGAGATCCAATACAGAGTAGATTGAAGCTCCACATAGTTTTACATCTTTTTAAAGGCAAAAAGGAAAAGGAGCAGTAATATGATACCTGAAAGCATAACAAAAGTGGATGAAAACAGAGGTGCTGCAGGGATACCCCTACAGAGTATCACCTTCACATACCTCACATGCTACTCCACCACAGGAGCTGGGCTGGGGAGGACAGGGCAGGGGGGATTATGCAATGGCTCAGCACCAAAAGCAGAGACCATCCTGCATAAATATTGCCAGGCAGGGAATAAGCCAGCAAGGGGCCGCAACCCGCGACAGCCCCAGGGAAGGGGGAGCCAGACCTTCCTGTCCACCTGGTGCAGCAGCAGAGCTGGAGCTGCTGTTCCCCTGCAAGCTACTGCGGGCTTCGGCACACACGTCTGCCCTAGGGAAAAGCACACATATACACAGCGAGGGGAGTGCCTGGCCCAAAACCATTTACATCCACAACTTACAGCAAGGGGAAAAGCAAGGGCAGGACAGGGCATGGAGGGAACAGGCAGAGCTCTGGCACATGCAACTGGCAACTCAAGTGTTGTCCAACAGTTGTGTTGGCACGTTTACAGGATCCCAAAGTCAAACAGCACTTTCAGAGCAGAGGCAGATAGGCAAAAAAAGCAGGAACAATCTGACTACCAAGGAAAATTACAGCCATTGCTGAAGGCAGATTGGGCAATTCTAACAAGTAGAGGATGATAGAACAAAGAGAAGCTTAAACATTAATCCTTAACTGCTTCTGAAACCTGTCAAAATCACTGCCTGCATCTCATTTGCTAATGGAGCTATCAGCAGCTTCTTAGGCTGCAGGGGTCATGGTAGCAACAGAAAGTGCTGCTTTCTTCTGAGGTTTGATACATGTTATGCCTAGCAAGTGCTTTCGATGTTTTTAGTTTAGGTGTACTCAAAAAACTCTTGCAAGCAGTAGATGGGCAAAGGATTTCATCTACAGCCTCCCTCAGCCACTGGCACAGGGAGGAGAGAAAAATGTTTGTGATTTTAATATAGCAGATACATCCAAAAGCCACAGATGCTGCACAGAGCATCCTGTAGGACACACTGTGCCTCCAAACACTGGATCAATGGGCACCAGGTAGACAGCATCAGCCCAGTGCCACATCTCTGCCACAGCCCGCTTTCAAATGCTTCAGAGAAAACCTCTGAAAAATAAGTTGTGAATCTCCTCCACAACACCTCAGACCTACTTCCAACAGCTGGAGAGGCCAGCAGGTCTTAAAGCAACAGTTAACATCCCACCCTAAATGTTCCTTACAAACAACTGTCTACAGTTTGATAACTGCCTGAACATCCACTTGCCTTTCCCAAGCTTGATCTATTTTTGGTTTCCTTAATATCTGCTGTCACCAAGTCTGTTTTATTTACTCTCTACATGATTCACCCACACTTCGCTGCTGGAACATGCATGCTGCCTCCATCAGAAGAGGAGATGGGACTAGTGCATTTGCTTCCTCTTATTTCTCTCTTTCCCCATCAGGAGCCCCTGTGATCATTTTACATGAGAAATAATCCAACACCCCTCCTGAGAGTAGGGTCACCTAGCACAGGCTGCCCAGGACCATGCCTAGTTAGGTTCTGAGTATCTCGCAGGATGGAGACTCCACCACCTCCCTCAGAAACCTATGCCAGTGTTCAACCACCCTTGTGGTAAAAAAAGTGTTTTAAGTACCATTTCCTGCATTTTAATTTACATCTCTCATCCCATCATTGGGCGCTACTGAGAACAGACTGGCTCCATCTTCTCTACTCCCCCCCAACAGGTATTTAATTTATACACATGGATGAGATCGCCCTGAGCCTTCTCTTCTCCAGGCTGAACAACCCCAGCCCCTGCAGCCTCCCCTCATATAACAGAGGCTTCAACCCCTTTATTACATTTCTTGACCTTGACTGGACCCACTCCAGTCTCTTTTACTGGGGAGTTCAGCACTGGACACAGCATGCCAGACATGTCTCACCAGAGCTGAGCAGCGGGAAACAACCTGGTCATATTTTAATGGCTCTGTGGTTTTTTGGTTTTGCAAACCACTAGAATAACAGCAGCTGCCATGAACTCTCTGTTTAACTAGGAAACCGCCTTCCCAGTACACACCTCAGCCAGAATTGTCAGGCCTTGACATTTTCATGTGAACACAGCTTTGTTTCTACAATGAACAGAAACGCTTTCAAAAACTTTATCCCATCTTTATCTTTTTTTCAAAATAAAAAGGCATCTGTTTTCTTGAAAACAATAACAGGTCCCATCACTTTTCTGAACAAGGCATATCAAGATAAATAGAGTAAAACACAGTTCTGGGATTTAAAAAGCTGAAAGCCTTTCCTATGACTGATTTATAAAAAGGAACAGTCCCAGGGTGAACAAACTCTGCTTCAGGATGGGTCCCTCTGACACCTCTCCGTGGCCTCAGATAGTCCATTTCTCTGTACGAGCTTCCACACTTTTGACCAGGCCTTCCCCCAGTACCTCGAAGTCTTCCAGAATTGCCGCTACGTTGGGAACACAGACCAGCTCATTGTTCAGAGTTGTCACCATCCTTCCTTTCATGCTGGAGACCTGCAGGATACACACAAGCACTGTGCAAATGGGAGCACCCAGAGCTGCTCACCAGCTCTGCAAGCCCCACATGAAGTAAATTGTTTTCCTGCCTCATCACATCCAACCCCTGCCACACCACTACACCCAATTTTCTAAGCTTCACTTCTCAACACCATCATTGCTCATTATTAGAGATAATAAACTGCAGGAGTGCCCCTTCCACCCCCTTTTAGGCTTTGCCCTGGAGCCACAGTCCAAAGACCTCAAGGAAAGAAGAGAAGCAATGACCGGGGCATGGTGGAGATGGGAAAAGAGTGTGCAGATGCACAGTGGAGCTTGTGTAAGCAGAGCAGACAGGGCATGCAAGAAGTTCCACACCATGACCCTGAGAAAGAGCTGTCCGGGCTCTGCTCTGCTGTTGGGTGTCAAGACCTCAAGTGGGGAGAGATCCTTGGCTCCACCAGTAAAAAAAACCCTCATGTTTAATCAAGCCACATTCAGCTCAGATGCAAGCAACTCCTCCTCTCATTTCACCACTGTGAATAACTGGGTTTCACAACTGCAGATAGGCTGAATGGCAAATGCCCTCCGGCCACAAAGAGAGGGGAGGTAAATCACTCAGAGACTGACAGCAGAGAGCCTGGGCTGCCAACTCTGAGCTATGAGTCACTAGTTTCTTGCGTCTTTCCTTCATAGAATGCAGCATGAATCACTCCAACGTGCCTCACACCTAGCTTAACCACCCTCTAGAGTTTGCAAACCCACGCAATGTAGCTGGAAAATACCTCTGTACAATGATAGGACTTGGGCATTGTGAACCTAGGCTTGCCACCCCAACTTCTTGCAGGCTCGGTATTTCTGTGTAAGTCACAAGAATGGGACAGCCTACTACACACACCAAGTGTCTGTCAAACAAGGCATCGCCCACCTCCCAGGAGGGGACCAGAGAATTGCACCTGGGACACAGAGCTCTGTTCTGACACATGATCATGGTGCTGGGGCTTGTCCAAGGACATATGTTCCCTTCTCAGCTCTGCTGATGACTGGGGGCACTGTGCCCACAGCCCTGTCTTGGTTTCACCCTTTCTAAGAAGGGACAGGAAGTATGAGCTCCATTTTTCAAAGGGCTTTGGGCCTGATGACAGTTAGACAAAGCAATTACAATGCAGAAAAAAAAGCCCTCCAAGCTTTCAGGGCACAAAGGTAACATGAAGCTTAAAGCAGAGTCAAGATCTCACCTTAAAAGGCTGAGGCTGAAAGCTCGAAGGTTTCCACAAAACTGCAATCACTTCCCCACCATGCTTGTCGTAGAAGAACAAGGCGAGATCGCTGAAGGTGTCCTGGGTAGAAAACAAACAGAGGTTGTATCAGACATTCCAGTGTCAGAGCACATCTCTGATTCAGTCTCCTTATGCAGGGACACACAGCCAGGACTAAAACAGCAACTCTTCCAGTGGATTCCCAACAAGAAAAGCAACTTGCAGCCCATGGACAAGCTCTGGGTGCCTCCTGCTGCCTTGTTACCCCCAGTCTTAACGGATACAGTGCACTGCCTCCAAGTGTTGGATGCTCTCATCACTGACTACCTCTTGCTGTCCCAGAGAGCAGAAACTTGACCCACCACCTCCCACAGGCCTGCAAGAACACCAAGAAATCAGCATCCAGCTTTAGGACACTGGACCCCTTAGGTGACAGCCCACTGAGTGTTCCTCACCACGGTCCCTCAGCAGCTGGATACGGCACTACGAAGCTGTCCTATCCCAGTGTCCAACAGCCATGTACAAGACTTCACAGCGCATCGGATGGCAAGAGGTGGGCCCTGCCCAACAGGGAATCCTGCCACAATATGTTTCACTGCATAGCAAAGACCAACCCCAATCAAGGATCTTTCACTAGAGGCCAGCATCTCAAGCTCTGCAATCTATGCAACAAAGGTATCAAAGTTCCTTCTTCCCCCAGGACAAACCCCACATGTGCTGTTGGCACACAGTGTTCCAAAGGGAAACATAACAGCAGAAATTTTAAGTAACACAATGCCCTGTGAGGTGCAAAGAAATTGAATGTTCAATGGAGGCACTGCAGGAATCTGCTCACTTTACCCCTGTGTTTCAGCAGCTGTATCAACGAGTAGCTCCTTTGGTAGTGCTGGGCAGAAGAGCTCAAAAAAAGATCTTACATAAAGAGATGACTAAAGTCTTCGGTCTGCTTTCCCCAAGCCCACGCAAGCTGGTTTCCCAGCACTGCAAGAAGGCAGGGGATGAGCATTGCAGCAGAAGTAAACAATACTGTGTGCCAGCAACTTTTCGAACCCAAAAGTCTGGCCCTACAGCTCAGCACCCAACATGCTGGTACCTGGAGAAATGCACCTGGGTGCAGCTGACCAAGGCAGCCAAGAAGCTGCCCTATGACATTTGTTCACAGAATCACAGAATGGCAGGGGTTGGAAGGGACCTCTGGAGATCATCTCGTCCAACCCCCTGCTTGAGCAGGCACACACAGAGCAGGGGCACAGGAACGCGTCCAGGCAGGGTTTTGAATGTCTGCAGGGAAGGGACTCCACAGCCTCCCTGGGCAGCCTGTGCCACTGCTCTGTCACCCGCACAGGAAAGAAGTTTTTCCTCATATTGAGGTGGAACTTCCCATCTTCCAACTTGTGCCCATGGCCGCTTGTCCTATCATTGGGCACTAATGAAAACAGCCTAGTCCCATCATCCAGACACCCACCCTTCAGATATTTATAAGCATTGTTATGATCCCCCCTCAGTCTTCTCTTCTCCAGGGTAAACAAACCCAAGTCTCTCAGCCTTTCCTCATAAGGGAGACGCTCCAGTTCCCTCATCATCTTTGTAGCCCCCAGCATTAGTACAGGTCAAGTTTCCACACGTGACCTCATCAGCTCTGGAACAACCTACTGCAGGAAATCCAGACCCTCTGCTCCCTTCATTCTTCATCAGGATGAAGGCTTCATCCTTCTCCATCCCCTTAGTTTCCCCAGCTGCAGCTCAGCCACACTCTTACAAAGAGAGGTCTCTCCCAGCATCATTGTATCAAGATGTTTTCATGAAGTTGTACATGAAAAAAAAAAAAAATCAGCATCACAAGCAAGCTTGGAAGGGGTCTTGTATGGACATTCCACAATTGCAGTAGGAGGGAAAAAACCCACGGATTGGTTTGGTATTGCCAGTAATCCCAAAGGGTAAGGTGGCACTTTAAGAGTAAAGGCCTGATAAGCAGGGAGGGATGGTGTTGTCTCCAACTGTCAGAGCCAGATTTATGAGTTCAGACTTGAAGCATCGCAGAGGGCAGCACGAGTAGGCCATCAAGCTGGGAAGATCCTGAGACCTGCCAGCTCATCCCACTTCATGGGATCTTCATGAGGGCAATGCTGGTCAAGCCATTATCTCACTAAACTGGCTAGAAAAAACACCGTCTAAAAATACATTGAGAAAGAGGCAACCTGCCCTGGCATTTCTTAGCTGAGAGTGATGGATTATGCTTAGAGCCCAGTTAACAGGCAATATTCCTGCTTTTGCCAAAAGGCAAACAGCAGGAGGGAAGGAAGGCTCAGTGAAGGGCAAGAAAGCTCAGAGCACGCTGACCACCAATGGGCAGCTTTCTGAACCAGAAGGGAGCAGACCACGTGAGAACCTGAAAAGGCCCTGCTGCTCTACAAGGCGAGGTCTTGAGTGTCATGTGATGCTCCCTACCAGAAAGGATTTTTTTGGGGTGTGGGGTTTTTTTTTTGTTTTTACAAGCAAGTCTTGCTGGACAGGAGCCAGGAGCATTTGCAGGAAAGGAGCCTTCCCAGGCTCAACTCATTTCCCAGTAAAACCACTGTTTGGCCTGATACCCAGCACCTTTTATCCAGACAGCAGGGAGCAGAGGGCAGACGTTAAAAGGATGGCATCCAGTTCAAAAATCACAGCAAAGAAAAAAATCACTTCTGCACTTGCACTGCTCACAGCATCATCCACATGACAGTGGTTGGGCTGGCTCCACTGAGCTGCAGAGATGCACACTCAACTCTTGGGAAATTGCAGCATTTAAAGGGTCTGGTGTATTAGTCACCACACGTCTGTTTATACAGAGGCTTGGGGAGTAAAAGCAAACGGAGTTCACCTCCCTTTCCACATCCCATGCTCCATGCCCAGGGCCACCAGGCTTGCCTGAGCCTGCAAACACATTCCTCAAGGGAAAGTTCAGGAGAAAAGGGAAAAAAAGGCAGGGAGCGCATTTGAACCCCTACTCCCTTCTTGAGCTCCTGTATAAAGATATACACAGTCACAATTCAGCTTTAAAAGCCCAGGTAAAGGTCTCCCTGCTCAGGAGGATCCCTGCCATCAGCAAAATCTACAGCTGGTTCCCATCTTGCAGACGCACAGGGGACCTGCAAGCTCGGGGCTGTGATTCGGAGGAGCCTAGTAGTCTGGGGAAGGGGTACATGGCACTGGGAAGATGAGCTCAAGATCTGTAAGGAGCCATCTATGTTGTTCAAATGAAATGATGGAGAAAGGTGTTCAGTAAAACAATACCCAAACCTAAAATGGGATTACTGGATTAAGCAGCTCAGGCTGAAGCATGGATTTTGCAATGAGGTAAGCACTCGTTGCTAATTAAGCAACTATATTGTTGATGTTTAGGAGTAGGTTTTTTGGCCTAAACATTTACCCTCCCATGTTTTCACTGCTCCTATTTATACCCAGAGATCAGGCTCACTGCATCACAACCGATGGAAAAAGAGGAGCCATTTGGTGAGGTCTCTGCACCTGAAATGAGCTGCCATCGTACTGGGAAGAGTTGCTAAGGCACAAGTAGTAAATGTATCAGTGAACATTTGCCCAGTGCTTAGAACATTTTAAATGCTCTCAGCAAGGGATCTACCAGTTTAAAACCCGATTAAAGCTACACTTCCAACAAACAACTATATTTGTGGTTTACACTTTAATGTCCTTGTCATCCTACTGCGACCTGCCCTGATGCTCACAGGTTACATGATACAGACAGACCCTTCCCCCATGCCAAGGAGTACTGTTGAGAAAATGAGGCTGGGGTTACTTATGTGTCAGACTGGTTTTAAAAGAGAAAAGAAACCTGGGTGTTAGGTTTGGGATTCACCTGGTAAGAGTATTTCAAACAATTTAAACTTCTCCACCTTTGAGAGCCTCAGAGCCACATGCACATCCTTGTCCCAGAGTTTGGGGCAGCGGCAAAGTAGTACGGCACAGGAAAACGCCACCCATATTCTCCTGGCTGCATTAGCAAACACACCTTGTTCACCAATCCACCAAACCACCTGAGATGACAGTCTTCAGTTGCTTCCTACAGGATGAATCCATGGCAGACCCCTAGGAAAGTATTACAAACACAGGAGAAATGTAGCCACAGGTGCTCTCTGAGCTCACCCAAGGAGCACAAGGGCCTTATGCCTCAATACGCACATGCATGCCTGTAAGCACATGCGTGTGCATCCACCCCCAACCCTAGGCACTATGCTAAGGGTCACGGAGATGGTCTGAAGCTGTAAGGGAATTTCCTGCCACCCCTGCCCCTCCAAGGGCACAGATCCAGACAGGAAGGTTTCTTCTGTGCTACAAGAGCCCACAGAGATTTTTCAGTTTATCTCTGCCTGTCTGGAAGTCTCCATAGGAGGAGTCAGGCCTGTCAGTCAAAACAGGAAGGGAGCAGTCTGACCTGAAATCATTTCACCAGTGCCAGCTACCTCCTGTACCACAGCTTATATACTGTAAGAGACCAAGAACTTTTAATATCATTAATTTCTTGCTAACATGCAGGAGGAAGATACACATTCCTACACCATGGGAGGAAGAAAGGGACGTAAGTCTGTAAGTCTTCCAGATAGGTCTTATCCAAAGGTGCAAGAAATGCAAAACATTGCTCTAGAGGGAATGATGTTTACAGTAAAGCAGGAAGCATTTTCCTGCTCATCTGCACAGGAAAGATCTCCCATTTACAAGATGGGCAGCTCCTCTGCCACAAACTCTGTTAGGCATCTGCAGCCAGAGAAAGCTAAATCTTTGTAAAAGAGAGTGCTTTGCAACCAGCAACCCACTGAAACCAAAGACCATGTAAGAAACGTTAGCTCTTTTAACAGCCATTATAGACATCCAAATGCACACGGCACAGGCAGCTTCATGGTTTTCCCCACCATGAGAGAACAGCTCTGGACCCTGGGGAAGTGGCCAGGGCCTTTGAGCTTTGTGAGCTCCTGAATGAATGCAGATGGGCACGGCAAGTATATCCACAGGACTTGCTGGATGTGGGCAGAAAGATCGTTCCTTGAGCTCATGGACAGCCAAGCCACCCTGGAGTAAGACCTGAGCTGACTGAGCCTTCCCACACCATATCCCCAGCAAAAGGCGAGACAGCCACCATGACACAGAACAGCAGTCAGGAGAGATCCCACAGGAGCCTCATTTGAGACACTTAATTTAGCTTTGCTGAAGAACCCTGGCCAGGACTGGACCCAGGGTTTGCTCACTCAGGTGCTCAAGACTGCAGATGTGGGCAGGCTGGTGTTGGGCTGAAGCTCCAAGAAAGCCCTCTTTGCAGGATGTCTGGCACCTGCTTTCCCTCAAAAGCGTTTGTCAGCAAAGCCTTCTCATCTGGACAGACTCCGAGAACAGGCCTTTTCTACCAGATCTGTCCTGGAATTGAAAAATTTGCTGCCTCAATCCCATGACCAGCCTTTCATCTCTACCCAGAGCCTCCCAGGCACTACAGCAACTCAAACGAGCTCCTGCAGCACATCTCCATGGAACAGGAAAAATTAAAGCTGTCAGGACTCAACAGCTCACCTCCTTTCATTTTCTCCTTCTGATTAGGCTCCCCGGGGAAGGCATGCAGCAAACCTTTGGCTCCAGAGTGCTCCTGCCTTGTTAACACCTTTGATTTGAGAAGAACAGGGACCTCTCAGGAGCAAAATATGTTGGAGAGGAAAAAAGTGGGTCTCCTGGTTACTGGACCAAGGACACCAGGGCATGTGCTACAACCTGCCCCTCTCAACTCAATATGCCTGGGCATTTCAATCCCTTCTTCATGTGGCAAGCTCAGAAAAGGGCAGATGTTTCTTTTCAGCCAACAGAAGAGAACAAAATCCCACAGCATCACTGCATGGCAGACGTCTCCCTTCATTGCTATAAACCCACCACAGCTGCACTGTCAACCTTGGCTACAGCCCTGTTGCTCAATTCTGTGGTTTGCGCTATCTGGGGATAGCAAATTACTCTGAGTCAAAGCCAGCCAGTTCTGCATCCAAGTGCCTTCTCATGCAAAATCTCTCGTAAGGATTCACTGCTGTCACCACACTCCTTTCCAGTACCAACTTCTTACTGTGTTTGGATCACCCCCAGGGCTCCCAGCCTTCAGGAGCTGAGACTCTGCTTTGAGAAGCAAAAGCCAGGGAGGGAGAAATGCAAAGGTGCTGGAAAGGTTACCAACCAAAGCCAGATCAAAGCACCAAGCTGATGTAAAGGTCTTGCTTTCAAGCAACATTGATACACTGAGACATGAATCTGGACGATTTCTGATGGGGTAGTTTTGACCGACAGTATGCATCACCTGCTTGCTGGTGACCCTGCAGTAAAAAGTCAGCTTCTGAGGCTCTCCAACACAGGTGGACATGGCTGAGTTACTGGAGAGCACATGCAGTGTCATCTCTCTGATTTTTCCAAAAGAAACACCTGTTTGCCCAGAGATAGTCATCAGCCTCTTCAGGTCAGCCTGCTACTGATCTGGAAGCTACAAGAGCCAAGGGAAAGGGTACTGCAAATGGCCACATGGGAATACAGCCATACCTACCTCAGAGCCTTCAAGAGGGGGAAAAGCCAGGGCTGCTGAGGCAGATTTCATGCTCTCTACACCATAGCTTGCTCTTCAGAGAAACCTGTGACCAGTTTCTCTTCTGTTCCTCCCAAGCACCCTCAGGCCAAAGAATAAGGGGCACCAAGTGAAGCCAACACTGCTTCCAATGAGGCAACGCGACCTTTGCTCATATCCATGTTTCTTCATTGGGATGTTAGTATATTGGATTTAGGACCACCTGTAATTTTTAACCCAACCAAACCCTATTCTGAGTCAGATAGTAAAAATTCAGTTTGGATGTCATAATTGACTGGATCAGTTAAGTCATAATTGCTTAAAGGACAATGAAAGCTGCTTTCCAGGGAAGTCTCTTCTGCACCTTTCACTTCCGGAGACATTCAGTCCATTCTTTTATCCCCACTTCCAGCATGGCGTAGAAAGGTACTTCAGGCTTAAGAAACTCCATTTCCTACACAGAGCTATGCCTCCTGGTTGAGGTTTCATGGTGGGAGGTCAAATCTTCATCATACAGGGAACAGAAAAGAGCGGGCAGTCTTGATATTCCTCCTAAGTCCAGATGCCAGGAAAAGTGAAACATTGAACGGATCGCTGTGCTTCCCGCTCCCTTTTAGAAGTCTTGCACAGGGTGCTTCTCCCCCTCCTTCTTGCATATCCTGGACCCCAAGAAACCCCCCAAATACTTTCTGCAATGTGTCCTGCAGGACCTCCAGCTTCAACATGACCTTCCTTCTTGAAGGCAGAAGCACTGATCACCTTCTGTCCCCTCTCCTATCCTCCGTGACTTTACAGCTAAACAAGCAGCACTACTTACAGGGAAACAGTGGGACAATTTGAGGTCCTCCTCAACTTAAAGGGGTCTTGCATGCATCCCTGTCTCTCACTTCTTTTCCCGCACCCCTAAACTCTCCCAAGCTGCTCTGGGTGACAGAAAATCAAGCTTGCACCTTGCTAGACCTGGCAGCTCCACTGAAGCTACAACAGATTTCCATAGACTGGGCAGTGATCAGCACGAAATACAGCTGGCAGGTGGCATGGGAGGTAATGGGCCATGCCTAGGCTTGAGGAAACCTTGAAAGAAACCTTCCCAAGTTCTTTTTGTCCCTGTCCCTGGATGGAGTCAGCATGCAACAGGACCGGCCCCTGTGCAGTCCGCTCTAACGTCAAAGCTGGCTCTGACCTGAGTGGGTGCCAGGGCCAGAGACCCCTGCAGCACCCTTCATGCCAAAGCCAGCCTAGAATTCCTACAGCAGTTCTGACACTGCTCACAGCACTTCTGCAGCTAAAGGATGATGGCACTTTAAAGTCCAGCCACATTTTGAAAAAAGGGCATCACAGCCCCACCCCTCTGCACACTAACATTTACTCAGCTACTGCACACAAAGCTGGGAAGGGCCAAAGAGGTGAAGCTTGTACATCTGAAAAGTACTGGCTGTCCAGATCCAGTGTGGATCACCTCTGCCGCCCAGCATCTTGTAGATCTCCCCACCTTGCTGAGACTTCGGTATGGCTACACAGTGGAAAAGCACTGCATTGATAACTTTGGATACTGTATGTATCCAAACACCCACACTACCAACGTCCTCTGCCATCATGCATGTAACCAGGCCCAAAGAAACCATTCTGTGACCAGTATTCAGCCCCTCATTTGCAACCATTGGCGTAACAGCAGGAACCATATCGGTACCATGCCACAGATTCCAGTACAACCCCCTAGAAATATGGGTAGCTACTGTCCATCATACACCCCAGTTGGTGCAAGGAGCCATGAAAAGTACGCAACTAGTCAATGACTAGAGACAAATGGCTGAAAGATATTTTTGCACTGAAGTATCACATTCTTCAGGAAAGCCTCCAGGTGCTTTGTAACTGAGGTCATTCTCACATCAGCAGCACTCCCATTTGCACAGTATGGGAGATGCATTCACCAGGACCTCTGCTGAAGAAGTGATTTCAGATGCACACAAAGAGTGACCATCACATGCAAAATACATAAAGATGTCACCAACTAGGTCCCTGAAGTGGCAGGCAACTAATGACCTGAATGCCAGACGGCAGCTCCCCCTTAGGCAAGTAGCACCCTGTGTCCCTGCAAAGGGCCGTGCTTACTCTCAGCTCCTGGAGGTAGTACTGTACAGGGTCGTAATCCACCACAGGAAAGAGGATCTTTGTTGCAGTGCTGTTCTTCACCACACCTCGTGAAAATGACTTTAGTGGCCGGTCCACGCTCTCCAGATGCCGAGGAATCTGGTTTGGATTCAGGTGGATTAGGACATCGTAAAAGTCCAAAGGAGGGCGGAAGACCATCTGCAGAGAGAAAAGACCAGCGCTACTCAATATAGGACACAGGGACGCAGAGGAGATGAGACATATCCCAAGTCCCTGCTTGCATGTTATTCCCTTCTCCTTAGAAGGCAGTAAACCAAAGCCAAAATTTTTGTGAGATTGATGTCAGAGCTTTACCAAAACACCTGCAAGAAAAACATGGCTATGGTGGAGCCACAAGGACCTCCAGCACATACTTGCCACCCCATCCCCTCTGGGCCTGACCCAGCACGGGCTTGTGCTGTCAGAAGGATGTGACCCTCACTCCCCTATACTCCACACAGGTGCTGTAACAAGGAGTCATTCAAGAGCAAGGTGGTTCCCCCATGACCATCTCCTGGCAGATAGGCTAAACGTTCTCTGGGCCAGAGTGCACCACAAAGGACACACTTGACTGCCACAGCCCAACTGCACAGCAAGCTTAGAGAAGGGAGTTGCTCCCTACTCACATCAGACATGTAGCCAAAAGCACTACACTCCCTACCCTAGTAGTTTCCCAGGTCAACATAAAAATCACTGTCCCCCAGGATTTGGGGACAGTCCCTGGAAAAGAGCTTTCCACAGGGCCTACGTGGTCCTCTCCAGCCCAGCCCAGAGACCCCAGGAAGTCCACCTGAGCGCACGACAGTGGGGTGGGCAGTCAAGAGAGGGACAGACAGTGAGCTGAGACAGGTAACTGTGCTGCATGTGGCAGAGTCTCAGAAAGAAGAGGGGAGGCAAGAAGCTAACAGGAGCCGAATGACACACAGGGGACATGAGGAGCTGTGCAACAACAGGATGGTCCCGTCAATCCAACAGGAGTTGCCCCAGAGGGCAGCAGCATCTTCCATCAAGCAGAAGGTGAGAGCAAGACCCATTAATGGAGGGGAGCAATCCCAGAAACAAATATTTGGACAGGCAGGATCTGGCACAGTGGGTACTGCTGTATTAAAATGGAGGAAAAAAAAAAAACCTTAAAACTATGCATATATTTTTGTAGAAAAAATTATGTAGGGGCACGAACAGAGTTATGGGACACCACCCAACTTGGTGATGACAGAAAACCCATCACTCAGAATTGGTTTATAGGCAGGCTGGGGAGAACACACATGAACATCAGTGACCAGCACCACGTCCCGGCTGTGGTCCGTGCAGACTTTTTCCGCCTCAGCTGACCAAATCATGACTTATTGTATCCCCCTGGGAGCAAAGAGACAGTCCTCACAAGCCCATGTCTGCATCTGCATGAGAGCAGGCACATACCCAAGCAACTCAAACACAGACCACAAAAAAAACTTGGAGCACCCTCTTAGACACATGGAAAGAGGAGGCAACTCCAAGTTGCAATGGAAAGGCTTTTCCCTCTTCTCATCCCCACACTTTGCTTACAAACAGATTAGCAGCCCTGGAAACAGCATCCTGTGTTTGTCCCTAAGGAACACTGCAGGCCTGGGAGGACACTGGTATGGACCAGAGGGACACCCTGGGGATGAGAAAGGATCCTGCTGCACTGGCTGAGGGGAGGGGGAAGGAGGACTGAAGAGGCTGGGTCAGGGTGTTGGGAGGATGCTATGGACAGGCGACAGCTTGTTTCAGGAGCTAACCACCCCCAGCTCACACTGCTCTACTTCAGTTTCTGTCCTGAGTCTGCACTGAGCCTGGGGCACACTGCGCACGTCTCCCACACACAGTGTCTCACCTGTTCACAGCCCAGTTACACACTGCTCCCACCTCAAGTAGATTTCACCCCTGTAATAATTCCAGCACAAAATGCAGCAGAACTGAAAGCAACATCAGTAATTCCTTTTTATATTGCTTAGGCAGGAAAAAAACCCACTCTATGTGAGTTTTGTTAGATATGACAGATTCACATTAGAACCACCGTTAGGCTTTTCAAGTCCTCAGCTTCAATTGCTTAAGTCAGTACTTGGTACGCCAACAATTTCCCCTCCAAAATACACATATCTCCCTTCAAATAAATGTCTGCATCTCCCAGGTCATTTCAGTAATGGATCTTTTAACTTAAAAAATGAAGAGGGTAAAATTACATATGGCCTTGCTCCTCTGCTCAAACCAAAACAGTATCTTCCTCAAGTGCCTATTAGCATCCTACCAAAACCTCCACCATCCTGGGCTTGGTTAGACTCAAGCACCCAAGCCAGATTTGCACAGTTACACCAAGACAGAGTCTCCCAGAGGCATCATTTGCTCTGCCCACAGACACGCAACTGATTCGGCACAGGAACATTGCAGGTTTGCTCACCTGCCAAGAAAACCAGAGAATACAAAGTATGTTTACCCCAGTCAATGATATTTCACCCCAAGTTGCTATCCAGACATAGGTCCCAGCCTCCCAGTTCCCAACCTTGCTGCTCTTCATCCTGGGGCAACCGTGCGTGGCTACAGCCTGACTCCTACTAATACATCCCTGAAATCACCACTGAAGACCAGTGTGCTTTGCAGGAGCCCAAAAACCCTTGTGCTGGCAGCCCAAGGGGTTACCTTCACATCCTGGCTGTTGAGTGGGTCCATGAGCTGCTCCTCCAGGGCACGGAGAGACTCTGAGGCCAGCACAAGAAGGCGCTGCAGGATCTGGGGAGGGAAGAAAGCCACAGGGTGAAACTTGGTACTCCTGGATGTAGCAGGGACCCCGCTCACCCATAGGGCCATTGGAGCTGGCTCCAGCACTGGGAGCAGGGAACCGCCCCAAGCCAGCAGCCACCATGGGGCAAGGGCAGAGGTCCCAGCTCACCTGAGCTGAAGGTCGCTCTTGGGTCCACATAGAGCTCCATTGGTCTTTGGGGGTGGCGATGAACATAATGGGGAGGCGAGAGCGAGCAGCCACAAACTTGTTCTTGATCTCTGTGCAGTCAGCATCTGGTGAGGGTAGGCAGATGGGTGAGATGCTCTGCTCCATCCACAGCCCTCCAGCCTTCTTGCCTGTAGCGCAGCCCAGAAAAGGGCAGTACAACAAGGCTTTATCCTCTCCCACCCTCTAATACCACAGCCTGTGTGCTCCATTGCCACAGGCTTGCTCTGCTGTAACACTTTTCTCAGCATCCACCTGTAGGAAGTTTTGGAGACAGGATGCAGGGCTAAATGAATCTTTGCTCTTAACACCCCTACGTGGACCAGACACAGCTCAAGACACAGCAGGCACTGGGACTGACATGAGCTGGGAACTCACATTATAAGCTAAGGACAGAGATTGTACCCAAAGTGTTTTCTGTTTTCCCCCCAGCCTCACATGGGTAAAAGAATAGCTCTTTGGCCAAAAACGCTTTCCATTTAGTTCCTTAAAGAAGACAGAGGGTAGAAAAATATCAGTTTCCAAAACCCAGTTCTCTCTCTCAAAAAAAGAGGAAGTTGAGGAAGTGCTGAAACCCACAGAAACAGCTGTTCCCTCCGGCACTGCACACACCACTAGGAAGCAGCTTTACCTTTTCTTATAAATCAGCTTTAAAATCTGGATGTAGCTTTCCCCCCCACGCCCCCACCACCCAAAGCCAAGACAATCCCGTGGTCTCTTTTGGCTCCTGGGGGAAGATGACACGATCCGAAAGAAGATCAACAAACAAAACACAACGAAGAGGGCAGGACCACGTGGATGCGCCAGCATGCTCCTTCAGAAACCACAGGCCTTTACCAGGAAATTCTCAGTGCTCAGCAGGTAACAAAACCTGGAGTACTGCAGCCCTTGCAGGTTTTGAAATCAGGGACTAGATCATCCCCATGATCTGAGTGGTGCAGCAGTACTTTCAAAGCAGACATAGCACAGGAGGCTTCGGAGCTTCCCGTTCAAGAGCCCAACTGCTCTCCCAACACAACTGAAGTTTGGGCCCCCAAGAGCCAGGGGGGCCTCAAATCCTCAAGCAAAAAACCAAAGGAGCAGAGTGCTTCAAAAGCATGGCAGGACAGGAGTAAGGGAGGGGAAAATCTCCTTGCCCCCAGCAGAAGCAATGACACCCCCATGTATCCAAGACCCCTAGAGCTAGGCACTGACAGAGACCCCTACGCTGCGGCTCTCCTGCATGCTGCCTGCTCACCAGTGAGGCCGGCGTTCAGGTTGACAATCAGAGGGTTGTTTTTCCAGTCAAAGGTTGCCAGCAGGTCAAGGAAGCGCAGAAACCCCACCTGGGGAGAGCTGCAGGCAAGACAAAACAGTTCAACACCAGCACTGGCTCCCTTGGCAGCAAGAGTGGCTCAGGGGTGACTTAGCGATGCCCAGCCCACACACAACGCAAGAAGGGATGTCCATGGTGGGAGACAGAAGTTCAGAATAAGCATGAGGTGCTTCTCCTTCCCTGAATCCCCAGGGAAAGTCTTTTCCCCTTGTTCCTACCTCCTCAAGTAAAAAAAACTAGCGAAGTGAAACACTTCGCTCCACCTCCCCATCTCCCCACCTCCCACCACTCCCCTGACCCAGAGTCCTGGGGTTGAAGCAAGAGGGAGGTGGAGAGAGGGCTGCTCTGACCTCCAGTGCAGCTCCAAACACCACCAGCCAAGCTTCCACTGCGCCTTTTCCCCGTGAAACAACTCATGCACGAAGCCAGACAGTTGGAACAATGGGCCTCCTGCTAGCAGGATATTTTAGGAAACAGGAAAGCATTCTAGGCATCAGGCTGTTACTCCTTGCTACTTTGGGGAAGGAAACTGGACCCCAAGTGCAGGGCAGAGTAACCTTTTGGCTCCACACAGGCAAAAATACTCCCTTTAACTTCATTTCACTCCCCCGGGCCACATCCCATCCACCTGCCGGGGGCCAGCAAGCCATTGGCCCCACAGATTTATTTACCAACATGCAACTCCAATTCAGCTTTCAGTGCCTGACCTCTTGCCCTTCCCTCAGGAATCTTCTCCAGGAGGAAGGGAGGCTGCAGCCACCAGCACCACAACATGCCTCCCAGGGAACCCAGGAGCCCCAGCATGCTCAGAGCCACAATGCAGCCCTCGCAACCCTGCTTCTCCTGGCCATCCCCCACAGGACACAGGGCTCCACCAGTCCTCAGGAAGGCACAAGACACCCCATGGTTGTGCTGCCAGCACCCAGAGACCATAAGGACACTTGCTCCCATCCTCATCTGCTTCTCCCCTCTCACTCTGCAGTGCACTGGGCTGGGGAAGCCACAGCCCCGCAGCAAGGAGCATCTACATCTCTTCTGGCTTGCCACTCCCAACAGGGCTTATAACAGCATTTTGGTAGCACAGGGACCTCACGCTCACTGCTCTGCACTCTCCCAGCACCTCCTACCCTAGAAGCATCCCATCCCTCCTTCATCCCAGGTATGGAAAAACACACTAAATCCCCATCGGGCCAGCCCAGGCTCCTCATCCTCACCTGGGTGGTGTGAAGGGGGCTGGATGGAGGAAGAGAAACGCCACAAGGAGGTCCACACACTCTTCAGAGATGTTGTCGCTCAGGAGCTGGGCGCTGACCCAGCGCTTGGCCAGCCGGCAAGTGCTGCCGAAGACAGGGTGCTGCTGCTGGAGCCTGCAAGAAGGGAGACAAGCCTCTGTTCAACCCATACATCCTAGGACCCAAAATGCCCTTTTGGCATTTGACAGGAGAGAAGAGAGGGGCAATTGCCTGCCAGGAACATGTGTGCAGCATCACGAGAACAGGGTACTCTCTGTGGGTGTTGAGATTTTGGGGGAACAAAAGGGAAGTGCTGCCACATGCTCCTCTCTAACCATACAGCTCTTTGGTACTTGTCTCCCCACACCGGAAACCTTCCATGCGACAACAGGGACAACTGGTGCCATCCCCACCCACATTCTTCCCTCCATCCTCCTGCAGAGTCTCTCACAAGGTGGGCATAAGGGCCACTTCCTACAGTGGACTCCTCTCCCCACCATCACACTCCAACATCCAAGGGCATCTCCACACTGGCTTCCAGCCACATCCCGTGTCCTGGCCCCCCAGGCACCCCCTGCCACACCTACCCATGCAGGGAGCTGGTTAGATAGGGCAGATGCAATGTCTCCAGCTCCAGCTGCCTAGATTCCTCTGTGTCCTGGTACTTCAGCATCCCTTCTGGGGTGACCACTTCCTTCAAGATCAGGGGCTCCCGGTGGTAGGCTACTTGGAGACGGAAAACATAGCCGTCCTGAGATGGGAGCAGAAGGTGAAGTCAGACTTGGTGGTAACATGAGCAGGCTAGTGCACTATGCTGCACCTCAGGGACACAACAGGAACATCCTGGCATCAGCGCAGTCTCACTATGGTCTTCCCTAGGCCCGCCATCCAAATCCTGGTTTTGTCCAGTGGGACCACTGCCACAGACCCCCACCTCCCTCCTCAGTAACAAGTGAGGTCTGGAGAAGGCCCCTGTTGCTCCCCTACCTTGTACACATCTGTATAGGTGGCTGCAGGTCTGCAAACCAGCTGGTGCTGCTGCTGGAGGAGCTCAGCTAGCTGGAGATGGAAAGCGGCCTTGATGCGCTTGATGGCTTCTTTGTCCTGTGGCCACTGTCCACTGCCTTCCATGTGGCAAATGACTGGGGGCAAAGGAACAGCAGGAGGCCAATGAGCCCCATGCAGAGGAATGAGGTGTTGGATGGGGGTGGCTGGGACTCAAGGTTACAGCAGAAAAGCAGGAGGAGCCAGGGTTCTGCTCCTGCCTGCAACATACCAACACAGCAGTAACAGAGCCGGCACCACCGCATGCCTCTGCTTCCCCCCACCAAATAATTTCCTGCTCACATCTCTCCTCACTTACTCTTCAAAGGGGCTATGTAGGCTGGGCAGGGCTTCCGCTCTGAAGGAAGCAGCAAGTGCTGGGTCCTGATTCGGGTATGGAAGGAATAAATCGGCTTCATGGGAATTGGAGGGAAGACCTGGGAAAGAACAGCAGCTCAGGGACCAAGAACAGGGAGCAGAAACCCCGGGGCAACGCGCACGCCCTCACGCCAAACCTCCCACTCCAGCAAAGCCCCACTGGCACAGAGGGCTTGGCCAGCTTGTGCACAGCCAGCCCCAGGGACGGGTCAGCAAAGAAGAGGCACTGCATCACCCCGACAGCTCTCAGGAGCCACAAAATAAGAGAGTGACTAATTATCTCTGTATTCCCTCAGTCCAGGGCCTCCCCATAGCTCCTTGCAGACCCCTATGCATGGGCTGTGCTCGAAGACACTCACATCCGTGTACCGGAGGGCTGGATGGACGCCCTGCACAGCCGTCACCGTCAGTGGCAGCTCCTTCAGGTTCCACAGCTTGCGGCTTAGGTCATCGTAGGAGCAGACGACACTGACCATGGCCTCCTCACCTGTCCCTGATGCCTGTGGACACACAGGGAGCCTCTCCGTTTGCCTCTACCACCCTTGCATGGATGCCCACCTTGCCTCCCTCTCAGACTGGCATCACAGCCAAGCTCTGTGGAGCCATGACTGCCACCCCAGCGAGCAGCTTCTGGCAAGAGCACTCAGCAAAACAGGGAGGTAAGAGAGAGAGGTAAGCAAAGGGCAAGAGTTTCTGCAGCTCCTCAGCAAAAACAGGCACCCTAGAGACTGTGTTTCAAGCAGCAAGGGAACTTATTTCCTCAGCCTTAGTGCAAGACACTAAGACTGTACACAAGAGCTGTACTGCCAGCATTATACCTAAGAAGGGAGAAGCTAAGAGTGATTTGGGGGTAACAATACCACACACTGGCAAGGTGAGTGCTCTGCTACTGCCTCCCCACCAGTTACCACAATGCCAGAGGCAGCAGTTAACAGAATACTGCTCCAACAACATCCTTAGCCAAGGCAGAGCCATGAAGCACAGCAAAAGCAAAGACAGAAAACATCCAGAGCATTGCAGGAGCCCTGGGGAGGGCAGATGAGAAGCACTAAAAGGAGAACTGCTGCTGCCCTTGCTTCTTGCACCTCCCCAAAGCACAGCAGATAAGCCTGAACAAGGAGATGACATCACCAATACAAAACCATTCATATGCGGCTGAGTCGAGCCACATGCCTCCGGCCAGCAGGGCCTTTCTGGCAGAGCAGCAGCACCCTCTGCAGGGTGTGCCACGAATGACAAATCCCCATCCTGCCTGCAGCATCCATCTTCCCTCATCGCCCGTGTCCCTGACCACTGCAGATTCCCTGGGCTGCCTGAAAACAAGCAAATGGAGGAAGAGACACAGACACCCCTACCCACTGCCTCATGCACAAGTTTCTCCATCATTGCCAAGGACTGGCAACAACAGACTACTAAATGCCCCTCTGGCTTCAGGAAAGTGTATCCCTCTCAGTGTGGGGTTTATCCACCCTGCTCACCCCAGGCTAGCTTGCAGGGACACGCACACAGAGATTTTGCTGCCTCACCAGACAGCTGTCCCATCCTCCCAAATCTGACATGCAGCTCTGCCCAGACCACAACTGGTCCTGCCACATGAGACTTTCAGTCAGATTTGGTCCCCTTTGCTCTTAAAAAGGGGAAACAACTTCCTCCTCCATCCAACAACTAGGGAAAAAGGTGGTTTTACCGAAGACCAGCACAGTGGTGCCAAAGTGCTCACAGCTCATATCCAGCCTTTAATTTAACAAGCTGGAGAGCAGAAGTATGGAGGGGACATTTCCCAGCCTCAAGATGCAGGGTTTTTTTCTTCTTTATTTCAGATGCACATTCAGCTGCAACATAGGCAGAGTTGAGTGGGCATGATCTAGTACTTTGCAGCAGGACAGAAAAGATCCTGCTGGATTTCCCAGGTGGGCCTATGGGATGAAGACACAGGAGCGCTTGGTCCATATCCTGAAGGATGCAGGACCTGAAGGTGTAGCTGGATGAGCACAGTGATATATCCTCAGACAATGTGGGCACAAGTAGAAAGAGGAGGTCAGCAGGATGCTTGCAGGAGAAAATAGGGTGTGGGGGCTATTGGAGCAAGAGGACTTCAGCAGCTGTGCCTTGGTTAGCATGAAAGACTCAGCAGATCCAAGGAGAACACCATGATGCCCATCTAAGCACCCACAGCCAGGCATTTCCCTTACCTTCACTTCCTTCTCTTGGGAACCACCTAGCTGCCTTGGGGCCACAAAGCTAATCCTCCCCATAGCCCTTCCCATACCTCCCTTCCCTGAGAAACCCACAGCCCCACTGGGGAATGAACTGTACCGCTTGCCCGGTTCTGATCACAGACTCCAGCAGGGCTCCAGTGTAGCAGATAGAGGATTCAGGAATGTCCATGTGGCTACATGAAAGAAGACAACAGAGCATCAGATCTTTGATACATCAACCCATCTGTCCTGATACTGCACGCTGTTGTGCCCACAGACAAGGGTCAGTCCAAGACTAAGGAATCCCTCCATACAGGAAGGTCATGGTGAGGAAACTAATCTCTTGTGTGCTCCTCCTATGCCCAAATTATCCACCCAAAGCAGCATAACTCATTCAGGTTCACAGGATTCAAGCTAAAGCTGCCAACAATCAGCTGTTCCTCACAAGCCGTCCTCAAGAGGCCCAGGTAATCCCTTTGCTCTGTGCAAGAGGGTCTTGTTTTTGGCAGATCTAAATTTCTACAGGGAGGCTTTCCAATGCTGATGGGAGACCCAACTCTGAACCACTACAGGGTCTGAGTATTTCATGAGATGTCCTGCAAGGCCCAGCCAGCCTCTCTTCCAGCTCTGTCGAGTGTCCCAACATCCCATCTGTATGTAAGGGCAGGACCATGCTGCCTCCTTGCCCTTAGCATTGCCATCAGCAGAAGCTACAGCAGCATGTGCTTGACCCCCCACCCCCTTCTCTTGGGAAACAGCTCGCAGCATTAGGACCACGACTGAAATTACTTCCAGATATCACAAAACCAAAGCCACCCACAACGTTCTCCAAAGCGCAAAGCTGACAACAGGGTTACCAGGGACATGGCACAAGCCAGGAGAGCAGCAGTGACCCCACACAGCTGCAGGTCTCCCAGTCTCAACTGCTGCTTGGTATGACTTACAGCTTCAGCAGGTGCCTGATGATCTGCTCAGGAATAAGGCGTTTCTGACAGGCAGTGTTGGCCTCCCACACCACCGCCTCACAGATGCTGCCATCCTGGAATCGCCGCAGCTCTGATTTCTCCCCCCAGAAGGTCCGGAATTCCAGGGCCTGCAGGGGGACATTGGCCAAGCCAGGCCAGGGACACAGGTCACCACTGGGGCCAGCCAAACCGTTCCCACAACTGCCAGCCAGCCCCACAGCCATCCGCAACCACAGCACAACACCAACTCTGCTCCACTGCACTCAGCACAAGCATGGCTCCCCTCACCTCAGGGAGATCAGCCTGTGGTCCCTTCTCCAGCGTGCTGGCAGCAAATTCTGGGACAAACAGTAGCCCAAATGTCAGGGGCCCAACATCCTTGTGTTTCGGGGGCTCAGCATCAATTGGCCACTGTGGGAAAACAGAGAATATGAAGCACACGGGGAAATGAGGCTGCTCGAGCAGCAGCCTCAGGGATACTGGGCTGGCTAGATGAACCTCCTGCTACATGATTTTGGTTGACTGGACAAGCACAGACAGGAAAAGGCTCGTTCAATATGTCTCCCTGATGAGAAAACTAGTTGTCTTGTCCCTGTCTCATTGCTGCACCAGGACTTCTGCCCAGACCAAGCCTCCCAGCTGCACCCCACACCACAGTGCCAGGCCTCAGGTCCTGTATTCCCTATAAAGGGGACAGGCCTGTCTCCTCCTGCAGTGAGCAAAGATCCCCCCCCGTGCTCAGCAATGCCATGAGGGACACAGGAGACCCCAAGTGCTGCAAACGATGCAGTGTCACTGCCGAGCTGCATTACCTCAGGGATCTGAGGCAAGGAATGGGTCACAAGCAGTGCTCTCCTGGCCAGTCCACGGGCCAGCAGCGAGACAACAAATGGAAGGGCCGTGGCGACATAGTTCCCACCCCGATCCATCAGCTCATTCAACAGCTGCATCTTCTTGCAGGCACCCTGCAGCTTGGAGGCATGCTTCAGGCTACAAGAGAAGGAGAGAAGCTGGTCACCCAACTTGTTCCACCAAATCCTTTCTGATAGAGATATATGCTACAGGATGGATAGAGTGGGGAGCTGAGTGTCATGGCCCAGGATGGGAGCTACAAGAAGAACTACTGCACACTGTCATCTCAGGATGCCTCTGCCTCATAGGAGATGCTCGTCTTTGGAAGAGTCATCACCCAGAGGCCAACGCACTGCCCTCTTTCTCCTGGGAAGCTACCTAGACAGTAAAAGTGCAATGGCCAAATGCAAGAGGCACAAGGGCCTATCTCAGAGCTAGCAGGGCCACCTCCCACTAGGCAGGTCTGCATCTACCCCAGTCCAAAGCCAGACAGAGCCCACTCATCTCTGAACAGGCTCCTCAGCATTACCCCACCAGCACAGCGCGACTCACTGGAAAACATGGTCAAAGGCTCTGAGCATAGGCTTGGCAGTCATGAGCAGCACCTGAAAGCCATCCACCATCCGATCATCCAAAATTTCCATGGAGCGCTTAGCTTCAAACTGGACCTGAGCAAGGAGACAAGACAAAGCAAGAGCATGAACTGGAGGGGAGAAGGAGAGCAAATCCCTCCAGCTGTGGTCACCAATGCTCCCCCATCAGCGACAACCACCCCAGCTCCATGGTCACCAGCAGACCCTGATCCCAGCCAGCCTCTGCCCTCAGCGTGAACCCAAGTCATCAACAGCTGCCACTGCTGGCCAGACAGTCCCTCCTTGATGCCTCTACCATCAACATGGCTTGTCTGTGATCCAAACCAGTTATTTCTGCTAAACAGCTGCTTGGCTTCACCCAAAGGTGCCCACAAAGAAGAAAACAACTTTCCCCCATCATTCAAGCAAGACAGGTACAGCAATACTACATCCAAGTCTTAAAATTGACTTCTAAGCTTCAGAGTTGGAGATGGATGTTAAAAGCTTAAAAAGCAACACTGAACCACCTCCCCATGTCCAACATCCTCCTCCAAGATGTGCAACTACCCTCTGCCTGCATCAGCTTGCTCCTAAATCTGCATCTCAGGATGCCATCACAACCTGCCCAGTACCTGGTGGTATTTGCTGGCAGTCATATCAGCACAGAGGTTCACCAGCCCAGAGGGATCCACAAAGACCACTTCAAACGCCTGGTGGAAGTCATCCAGGACAGGCTGGAAGAGCAAATATAGTCCTTAGTTCACAGCACAGTACAGACACCAGGGCCCCATCACCTCATTACCATCCAACGTCCCTGTAACAGGCACATCCCTGCCTGGGCAGTGCTGGCAGCACAGTCAGACGCAGGTACGGGCCTCCCATGGAGGGCTGCTTACCAGGGAAGCATCCACTTCCTTTGCTAGGCTGATCCCCATCACGCTCAGGTCAGTGGTGGCTGTGGGCAGACAGGAAGCAACAAGTCACACCACCATCCATATCTCCCCCACCAGTGACGGTGGTACAGCTACATGCCAATACCACTGTGGTCTCACAACATAAACAGTGCTACAGTGAGATGCTGGCCTCCACCACGACCCACCCCTCTGCAAGCTGCTCCATCCAGCCCTGCTCTGCTGCCTCACCCCCTTCTGTCCATCTCACCCACAGGGTCTCAGCATCAGAGGGAGAAAAGCCTCAGTTCCCCCTTCTTCCCACCATATTCAGGCTTTGTACAGAGGCTCTCTTGACACCAGCCTTTCCCTGGAAACTTACCCAGGAACTGCAGGGTGCTCCTCAGCACCTGGTACCCACTCATCATCTTGACGATCTTGCGTTTCATCAGCAGGTAGGCAACTAGCATGGAGACCAAGAAGCCACTGAAGGACCCCAAACCCTGTGAAAACAGAAGGCTGAGTCAAGAAGAGCTCAAGAAGGCAACACGAGCCACAGCGCCCACCCTACATGACTGCTTCTGGCCTCTGTCGTCATTGGCAGGGCAGTGCCCACACCCCAACCCCACCAGGAAGACACTGTAGCAAAGCCCTGTACAACAAGCAGAGATATGGATCCCCTTGCAAGAAAGCAACGCCTTAAAGCTCTTTTGGAAATCAGAAGAGTTCTCCCCACTCCCCCCAAAAAACCAACAAAAAAAACCAAGCCCACAAACCCACTACATCATTCCAGGGATCTCAAAGTACAATTGCCTGGTACACACAGACTCAGTGGAACCCACAGGGTAACATGGAGCTCTTTGAATCCTAACATAGCTCAAATCAGTCACAAGCACACCACACCATACGCCAGGACCAAACCACCACCTTTCCACCCCTAGGAAGGGAAAGGAGGCCAAAGGCAGGTTAGCCAGGTGAGCAGAGCCTGCCTTGTCCCCTGGCACAGGACATACCTTGCTGAGCTGCCTCTGGTTCAGCCAAACTTTGAGAAGGGCCAGGCCATCCTTCATGCCTGGGAAATCAGTGGCTGCACTAGACAAGAAGTGCAGGTGGGACAGCAGCACCGTGTCACAGAGGATGGAGTTGTTGTAGTGCGGTGTTGGGGGCTCGGTGGCTCCTGTGTGGGCAGACAACAGCACTTTTGAACCAACCACAAACCTCCTGTTTACTGAGGAGGGTTGAAGAGAATCCACCTCTGGGCTCTAAGTGCAGTCTGGCTGAACCGAGCAGCCTCATGCTCCCCCAGACCCAGGCCCTACCTTCTTTGGGGGTGCTCTGCTCCATGAACCAGGCTGTCCGGACGTTGTTCTTGCTGGGATAGAAGCGGCTGGGTTTGAAGAGACCAGGGACAGGACAGGCATGGAGTCGGACAGTGACCATCTTCTCATCCTTGCCTATAAGCACCAGGGGGTAGATGTGCAGGAGGAAGAGATGTCAGAGATCCAGAAACTAACTTGAGAAAGCAGGGAGCATCCCAAGCTTAGGGAAAGGAGAAAACTCCTTCCCAGCAAAGCTCAGCAGCAGCAGAAATCATCTCAGAGCAGAGAGTGACTATATCCCAGAGCCAACAATAACCCTAAGATCACATTGCTCATGTCCAAGTCCCATTGTCATCCCTGCTGGCCAGTCTGGTACCCAAGCATTCTCCTGCCTGCCCTGGCCTTGCCACGCCACTGCCTGTCCCAGACCCAAACCCACTATCGCCTGGGCTCTGCAGAAACAAGCAGCACCCAGCAGCCCATGCATGCCACGTCAACTCAGAGAAGAGCCAGGCTGCACACAGCTGCCTGGGGAAGCAAGAAGATGGTGGGGAGCAGGGGCAGGGTGATCAGGGAGGAAGGACAGCTGTAGACACAGGCACATTTTCATAGGGTCTACTTTACTACCTGAAGTACCTACAGGGTGGGCCAGCCAGCAAGTCCAAGCCTGGGGAGCCCAGTCAAGCTACAGAGGGAGACTGGGAGGGGAAGAGACCTTGAGGACTAGGCTCTGTGTGGAGGGAGAGGACAACTGAGAGCATCGAAGCTCCAAAATCTATCACCAATTGTGATGACAGCCCCAGAATGACCCCACCACCAGCCTCCACCTCACACCAGTACCCACTCATAGCCCCAACCAGAGCAAGGTTCAAGGGCTACCTTGAGGCCTCAGGAGCAGGATGGGCTTGAGATGGTTGCTGTTCATGTAGGCAAACTTCACGCTGCCAAAGAGCTTCTCCTTGGAGAAGTGCTGGGCGATGTGGGCCAGGTACAGAGCTCTCTTCCGGTGGTAGCGCTGGTTCAGGTTATCTTTGTCCTGGAAGATTTCCTGGGAAGAAAGGGACAGGGCAATCAACCTCACCTGCCCACAGAGGCCAGTACAGTCAAGGCACCATACCACCTGCCCCTCTCCCCAACCCCACAGGAAGTCCTGTCTCAAACATGCGGCTACAGCCCCAGGCAGCTCCAAGTTGGTCAGGAGCACTCCCTTGCTGCTGGCTCACCATGCTTTAGGGCCACAGGAGACAAAGCAGAGCCATACAGCCAAAGAGGGCATTGCTTCGTCTAAAAGCCCATTAAAACAAGTCTGGGCAGCAAGGGGAGGGATCTCTACAGGAATAACAACCTGAAAATATCACCCTCCCTGTAACACGGACTTGGGAGTTTGAATTGGGGCAGAAGTGCAATGGGATACAAATCTGGACATGCGGAAGAGGTTCAGCCCATGCAGGGAAAAGGAAGATCCTCCTGAAGAACTGAAAAATCAAAGCAGCTGAAAGCTCTGATTGAGCAAGTGGTGAGACTGCACTCCCCAGCTCCTCGTAGGAGTCAACACACTGCACATCCAGATGCCACAACCTCACTCAGAAATGGAGAGGACAGGGCAGGGGTGGTGGGGGACAGGCAGTGACAGAGCTCAGCCAGGCCCCAGGCCACCTGGGAGCAGGCATGGCCAGACTCACCCGTGGCATGGTCACTGCCACGTCCACATTGATCTCCGGCTTAATGCAGGTGCCCAGCAGGTAGCTGCCCACCACCTTCAGCTCAGCTGGGGGCAGGAAGCGGAACCTCCCCTTCACACTGAATGGCACCTGCAGGAACGGGACCTTCACGCCCTTGGGGAGCCAGGCCTGGTCGGTGAGCTGGGAACAGACAGGACACATGAAATGCTCTAAGTATCACGAGCAACAGATGTGCAGAGAACAGACCCCTCTCCCCACACAACTGCAGGTGCCTCCACCCAGAGGTTAAAGATGGAGCATCCCCCTCTCCCCTCCAACATAAAGTAAGGTGGTATTTCTTTGAGTCCCTAAGGGAGATGGCTCCACAGGGACCTCTGCCTGTACAGCAACGACAATGCGTGCTCCACACAGGGGCCTTGCTGCCTCCTCCATCCCTCTAGGACATACTTCAGTTTCTGGGGTCTCTGGGATGGTGCTCAGCAGGCTGTTAATTTCATGGAGGAAGGCATCAATCTTCTTCTTCTTTGTCTCCTTCAGTGTCACCTCCTTCAGAAGCTCTTCAATCTGTAGAGGGAAAGGGGACCACAAAAGGCAGATGCAACACTGGAACTGCTCCTGCCCTTTACCTTGTCCTCCAGTACCAACCATGAGCCTGGTAAAGAGGGCAGCAGGTGAGCTGGGCAACAACACCCAAGCATCTCCACAAACCCTGCCCAGAGCTCGGAGTCCAGTCAGCACATGGGCAGAAGGATAACGCAGCTCCTGCCATCTCCTGTGAAGTGCTGGATGGAAATGCACTCCATCTCCCCAGCTTCTGTGTGAAGTTCAGCCACAAAAAAGCTGGCATGATTCACATAGGCTTTGCTCTCAGAACCGCTTTTTATATGACAGAGTATCAGCTCCAGGAAATGATCTTGCAGACCTTAGAGATCCTGTCACCAAAACGAGCACATCTTCAGGAGACTAAAGCCAGTCCTCATAAAATCACCAGTTACAACCACGAGGAGCCATCCAGGCACTAGCCTGACCTCCCTCTCACACAGTTTGCTCCCAGGACATAAACCAACCTTCCAGTCCCATACAGAAGCTAGTCAGAGTCAGGAGCCAGGTGCACCGGGTACTGTTACCTCCTCACCCGGATAAACAATAAATCACAGCAGCGAGGGACGCAACGGCTGTGCTTCCACCATACTGCAGTTATGTGCTGGAAGGGCTCAATTTCAATGGTGTAAAAGAGGCACAGGGATGGTAAGAATTACAGTGGAAATATCAGGAACACGCCGGGTGCCTTGTGAAGTCCGCGCCTTCTGTCCCCGCCCCGAGACCGGCTCCTGTAGAGCAGCCGCTTCCCGCTTTACCCAGCCGGGAGGGCTCAGGGATCTGCCAGCGGCCCGGGGTCTCTTCCCCAGGCGGTTCCCGGAAAACTCCGGGTCTGGGATGCCTCCCCCCGCCCCAGCTTAGCCCCCAGAGGGCCAGAGCGCGGCCATCGGCGGCTCTCAGGGCCCGCATCCTTCCGCCTGACCTGTAGGCGGAGGAGGCTGGAGTGGAAAAGATCCTCCGTCTCCTTCAGCTGGCTCAGCTCCTCACTGGTCGGCGGTTTGTAGAGCTCGGCCCGGCTCAGCTTCGCCGGCTGCAGAGCTCCGGGCCCAGCCCCGGCTGGGGCGGCCCTCTTCCCGCTCCGCGCCGCGCCCCCGGCGGAGGGCTCCCGGCCGTCTGCCGCCGCCTCCGGAGATCCCTGCGAGGAGAAGACAGTACGGCTCAGCCCAGAGTCCGGCGGGCCCCGGGCACCCCCCCGCCATCCCGAGCCCCATCCCATGCCCCATCCGCCTCACCGCCATGGCCGCCGCCACCGGAGAACACGTGCGCGTGGGACCTGTCACCAGGCGGCACGCCGCTCCCCATTGGTCGCGCGTACTAGCTCAAGGCTTCTATTGGCCGTCCCGGCTCGCCCCGCCTTCCCGCCCCGCCCACAGAGCCGAGTGCGCTTGAGCGGGGCGGGACCGGACGGTATTTCCTCACCGTCGTGAGCGGAGCGGGGTGGTGGTGTGGCTGCGGCCCTGGAGGGCTGTGCGGAGTGGAGGGAGAGGTTCTCTTCGGGCGGGGGTCTCTGCTCCTCGACCCATCATGGGGCACGGCCCAGGGTCGCCCCGCTGAGGTGCCGCCGTTCCCGCAGACCCTCGGCTGCTCCGCCCCGACCTCCTACCTTGGCTGGGACGAAGCGCAGCGCTGCCTCCGCTGATGGCTGGAACCCAAATTCACCACCTTTAAGCCCCAAAACGCAGTCCTCGGGGCAGCCCGGTCTGGTTTCCCGTTCAAGCTGGCAGTGCGTGGGTGCCACAAGCCAGCTCACCCCCCGGGACAAGTCCAGCCCTGGTGCCTCCTGGGGGTGCTGGATTAAGCAGCGCTGTGTTGACAAGGGAGATTAAAATAATTTAAGGGAGGGGGAGATCAAGTGTGTTGGTCTTCAACAAATATACCAGACTCCAGTTTTCAATCTGGTGTGACTTTGTACTTTAGACATGAGGAAAATTTGGGGCTGTTTGGGCTTAAGTGGGTAGCCAGGGCATCAGCTGGTCTCAGAGCAGCAGTTTGCACAATACACATGATCCTGGCAAAAAGCTGAACTGAGTCTGGAAAACTGTGGCTTCGAGCCTCAGGTGGTTCAGCAGCAGGGCTGCCCGTGCCTTCCGACATGATGATTTTTGAATGACCCTGAGTTGACATTTTCAAGGCACACTGAAGACAGAGAACTGCTATCCTGCATCCAGAAAATTGCTGTATTTACCAAAGCAGCCAGGCTGCAGGCAGCACGGCCAGGTTGATCCTGAGTAGGGCGAGCACGGTGCTGTCTGTACGCCACCAAGCCAGTCTCTGGTGCTTCATGATTAATTGGGGTGAACATCCCCTATGTGACCTGCAGGGAGCACAAGGCAAAGCCGCCACAGCCGGACCTGGCTTGGCCAGCTCCCACAAGGGCTGGAACTGGCACCAGGAGCGGGGCTGGGCCAGCAGCAGCCTACGTGCAGATTGCCAGAGCTGGAGAAATATCACTTGACATATATATGCCTTTACGGAGGCAGCTCCAAAACCCAGGTCTGACTGGGTTTGGGTTGTCAGGGTATTTAAAAGCCCACCCCACCTTTCTCCCTGAACAGGAGGTCACAGGTTTGGGACTCAGATAATTTTAGTACTTTTTCCCAGTCTTTGACTGGCCTTTGCATAACTGTAAACAGTTTAATTCACTTCTCCTCACCCTGCCATAAAACAGGGATGCTGTGACTCCGGTGGGATCATCCTTCTTTGGAAGGACTCTGCCCTGGGATAGCAAACACAGCCTGGGGTGTGTCATCTCCACACCAGATCCGAATTTTTCTCCCTGCAAACCCCAGCCACCCTCAGTTCAGATTTTTTTCCTGCGCTGTGGGAACACTGTGAGCAGGATCTCTTTAAAAGCAAGTGCGTAGGCGTGTTAAGACAGAGGATAAAAGATCACATGTCCATCCTGAAGGTAAATGTAGGTGTTCAGAGAACTCCCTAGTGAATTGGGCTGAGCTCTGTCCCCAGCACAGGACCCCCAAGCCAAATCAGCCTACTCTGCTCATGGGCTGTGCTTGCAGGAAACATGAGCAAGTTTGGGGAGAAACAAGCAAGTTTAGGGAAAAATAAGCAGGTTGGATGTTGCAGGGGAAAAAAAGCAAGGTGAGTGTTCAGAGGATGTTTGCAGCTGATTTTCTGTCTGCCCTGCAGGTCTTTGCTGCATCTGGCTTGCAACAGAGCAGGGCAGGCTCTCACCCTTACCTCTGCTAGGGAAAGCAGAGCAACACCGTGTCCACTGGTGCCCGTGGCTGCCCGGCTTTCACCTGGCTGAGCTTGTTTCCGCATGCTACCACCACACAACACCTCTGCCTGGGAAATCCCAGTGCTGAGCTCCTGCTTGGGGATGGGCATCATTTCTGTTCCCAAAAAAAGGCTGGCATCACTCCATGTGTCACCTGACCTGCTGCCTACCTGGGCATGGTCACCAGCATCATTGCCACGAGTCCCCAGAAGCCTCACATCCCCGGTATTTAATAACTTCCATGCAAGAAAACCTGCTGAATGTGGGTTCTCAGCCTTGCATCACCCAGGGGACTGCAACTCTTGCTGGGGGGTGTTTGGCTCCTGCTTTGCAATGAAGGTCTCCTGAGAGCTGAGCTGACACGTTGTTGTATTTGGGGCCATCTCCTGCACGCAAACGCGGCAGGGATGCAGGTGACAGCTGTAGGTATGAGATGAGGCTCCTGGTCCCTGTTACTGCTCATTGCAGCTCCTGCCCAGTCATTGCATCACAGCCTCTTTCAATCTCAGCCACCAGCAGCAACGCACCCAACCCTCTCCAGAGCATCCCAGGAGAGGATTTTTGCCCATTGTAACCTCTGAATCACTTCTTCCTCCACCTCAGCAGCCTGGGTCAGGTGCACAGGCTTACCCCTGCCCCTTAAGCTGGGGAGGCAAACCCCCTTCATCCATCCACGCCTGTGCACAAACTCCTCCACGCTCCTTTGCATCCCAAGGTCACCTCCAAATTTGACTTCCAGTTAGCGTAGATGTTTAACTCCCGTCCAGTTTTGCAAGTAATTCTTGTGCATAGCCCCAGCGAGCACAAATTGCAGTGTCAGCTCCTAACTTGGGAGGAATTTATCCTCCGTGTTCCCAAAAGAAACAGCTCCTTGGCCAGAGGAGCTCCAGTTCCTCCCCTTTCCCTCCTGCCCCTAACATGACCAGGACCGCCATGATCCAGCTCTGCTCCTCTCCCGCATTGCTGGTTTGTCATACCCCATCCGTGCTGTGCTTTCGCTGCTCCCCAAACGTGACTCTGCCCAACACCTCCAGGTGCTGTGGGCATACCTGCTGTGTCAGGCTCCCCTCTGGTTTAAGGCGAGGGTAATTACAGCCCTATGCAGGATTTTTAGGAAGGCTGGGAAAACCTGTTTGGTCATTCTTGGCCCCAAGGTCATGTCCCTGTGCTGCCTGAGAGCAACAGGGGAGGAGGGACTCAGCCACTTGGGGAATAAAAGGCAGGTCCAGGGCAAGTCGCTGGGGTGCACCACAGTGCAAATCCCTCAGCGTACCCCCTTAGCCCCTGCCGTCCCTGGGACGGGGTGTAATGCCCAACTGGGGTGGCAGAAGGGGGCTCAGGGTCTGGCCTTGGCAGGGCCTGGATAACAGGGCAACACCTGGAGGCTCCCCAGCCTCCTGCCACCCCCAGCACCCTGCATCTCCCCACTTCCAGGCGAAAGCACTCACCCCATAGCCTCCAGGACAGGAGTCCTGCACACGGGTGGACACACAGTCAGATATATGTGCATACATGCATATATGCACACACAAACACAAATATAAACATACTACTGCACGTGCACACACACATAGAAGCGTATGCCCCACCACACGCCTATACCCCTAGATACACATGCACACGCATGCCCACACACATGCACACATAAACACACACATGTAGCTACACACATACATGCCTGTACGTACACATATATATAAACACATACGTATACACACGCATGCGTGCACACACCCACCCCGCCTACACAACCCTACATATACATATGCACATATACAGATGTGCATGCACACATGCACAAACATACATACACACACAGGTACGCACACATACACACACAGGCATGCACGTACACACGAACCTACATATGCACATCTACGGATGCAGGCACACACATGCTCAGAGCCAGAGCGAGAAGCTGCCAGCTCTGCTGCAGCCAAGACGTCCTGGGAACTTGGGGGCACTGGGGGTAGTTTAGCAGGGCCGGGGGGACTGGGGCAGGTTGGCTCCTGGATGCGGCACCCCAGGGCAGCTGGCAGCCCTGTCAGCCCTGCCGCAGGGAGCAGGGCCAGTGATGCCTTTCCCAGAACAGGTTATTTAATAAAGTATTTCAGCACCTAGTGAGTCATTAATTGCACCCCATCCTACAATGCTAATATTACTACTACTAATAATAATAAAAAAAAATTTTACAGCATTCCACACCCTGCACCCGCCCTTGCAGGCATCACGCACCTCCCACCATCCCACTTTGCCCAAATAGCTGCGGCATGGCCCCAGCCATCTGCCCACTGCCAGGCTCCTGCCTCCAGCCACAGATCACTCCGACTGCCTGGAGACCCCTGGGGAATCATAGAATCATTTAGGCAGGAAAAGACCTTAAAAGATCATTGAGTCCAGCTGTAAACCTAACACCGCCAAGTCCACCACTAAACCATGTCCATAAGTGCCACGTCTACACGTCTTTTCAATACCTCCAGGGATGGTGACTCCACTGCCTCTCTGGGCAGCCTGTTCTGATGCCTGAGCAGACTTTCAGTCCAGAAATTTTTCCTACTATCCAATCTAAACCTCCCCTGATGTATCCTGAGGCGATTTCCTATTGTCCTATCACTTGTTACTTGGGGGAAGAGACCAACACCCACCTCACTTCAACCTATTTTTAGGTAGTTGTAGAGAGATAAGGTCTCCCTTCAGCCTCCTTTTCTCCAATTTAAACAACCCCCAGCTCCGTCAGCCACTCCTCACAGGACTTGTGCTCTAGACCTTTCACTAGCCTTGTTCCTTTTCTTTGGACAATCTCTCTTGTAGTGAGGGGCCCAAAACTGAACACAGCATTCGAGGTGCGGCCTCACCAGTGCTGAGCACAGGGGCACGATCACTGCCCTGCTCCTGCTGGCCACACTATTACTGATACAAGCCAGGATGCTGTTGGCCTTCTTGGCCACCTGGGCACACTGCTGGCTCATGTTCAGCCGGCTGTCAGCCAGCACACCCAATATAAAGCAAGTACTGAGAGGATACTGCCTGTGAAAAGTGAAGAAGATCATCTGCACATTGTGAACACCATTACATTAAAAGGTCTTAAAAGGATAGTCCTGTTTTTTCAGTTGTAGCAAGCGCTTGTAATTTCAGCTTAAGTCCTCTGATTCAGAGGAATCCTTCTCCTGACTCCATCCCCAGGAATCCAGGGTTTCCCAGCCCAGGTGAAGCCATTCCCAGGCAGGTTCTCACCAAGGGTGAGGATCCCCAAACTCTGTTTACCAGCATCTTCTCAGCATGACAACCCAGGGCTCCTGCTTTCCCAAGAGGTGCAGATGGATGGCAAGCCAGTATCAATGCACCCATAGGAAAATCCCGCAGCAATACCAGCTATCCAGACACCACCATCAAAATGCAACAGTGGCCTCTTACAAATGGCAGAAGTCCCCAAAATAACATGCATACTTCCTTTAAAACATCTACGTCATGGTAAAGAAACCACAACACAGCCCCTAACTACTGTCATGTAGACAGCCAAGCAACCCAAATACCTGACACTGTGTCCTGCACAGTCAACCCCAAATCCTAGAAGGTCCATGACCACCAACCCTGCAGACCATGCAAATGGAAATCACACGTGGGCACAGATCCTGCCACCCCACACTGACATGAGTTGGTATGACAGTCGGTGCTCAAAATATCTCCCATGAGATAACAGCACTGGTGGGACCAACATGCTGCAGCTGAGTTTTCTTCCCTCTCCATTGGGCTATTTCTGTTTCCATCTCTTCCTCACTTGGTTCACCCATGCTGGTGGAGCAGGGCTGTCTTTTCCCCCGGAATGCAAGGAGTGCCAGGGGTGGTGGTAAACCACTGGTGGGGATCGCTGGTGTCCCGAAAAGGAGGAGTTGTAGAAGAAAAAGGGGGTTGCTGCTCCCCACATTCCCTTAACGCTTGGCAAAACAAAAAGCCTGCTGGTGATTTGCAGACATGGTTCCCACATTTTTTTGTTTCGAGGGGACCCAAGTGCCTTCAGCCTGCCACAGTTGTTTGCAAACAAGGTGCTAGATCCCAGCCCAGCAACCTCCTACCCGCAGGTTCAGACCTTTGAACCTGCTGAGTTGGAGTGTTGGGAGGTGCAGGGCTGCTCAGTGCTGCCTTTCCTAGGAGCATCTCTCAAAAACCCAAGTACCTCCAAACCTCATCCCAGTGCAGCGCTGGTGCCCCCAGCTGCACAGCTCAAACTGCTGTGCACGAGTGCACACCCACACGCACACCTACGAGCACACACATCCTTGCTTCCTCTGCTCCCGTCCCAGGCATGAAGCCACTGGCATCACGCACAGCCAAGCAGGAAGGGGCTGCAGTCAGATGGGGCTGCCGAGCAGGTTTAGCTGTCACATTGACCCCAGCTTGTGCTGCATCCGTCCTCCTTCCACACCTCCTCATCCCACCCCGGGGTCTTCCCACAAATGCCGCTGCTGCAGAAATGCTCCAGTTCAACAGCAGCTGTGAGGAACTAAAACTTGAGCTAAAACCTCAGTATGTCCCCAGGCTTGGCATCACCTATGAATGTCTCATGCTTCCCCACAGGCAAAGCCAGCTCCTGCCTGGGCTCTCCCCACTAGACCTTTGCATCCATCTCTAATGCTCCTTGGCCACCCCATGGCCCCAGCAGGTTTTTTTCCCAAGCTCCCCAAAACTTGATCTCAGCAATAGTGCCTGGAGCAAGGCAGACCTCGCACAGTCCAGCCATGTGAGGAAAGCCATTGCCTGGCCGATCCCTCCCAGCAGCTTTACCTACATTTGATGGGGTTTCTTGCTTCTCCTGGAGAGAGGGAGTTCTGTCCCACCACGGCAGAATCTGCATTTCATTGCAGGATTAAATAGTTCCTCCCTTTGGTTTCTAAAGTACTTTCAAGTGCTTCAAATTCTCACATATTTAAACATGATAGAGTCATTTGTAACTCCCAGACAAAAATAACCTGGTACAAAGAGCAATGGCACAAGAAAGCACTCCAGTAATGTTTGACTGTCCATCCCCAGTAGGGCCATATCACAGAAACGAGTAGCTAATGAGCAATCCTCATGATGGCCAAGAAAGGGGTGCCCTCATCAAAGCAAAGAAATAGGGTAAAATAGATATTTCTAGCCACTGGAGCTCTGAACAAAACCCCAAGGGCTTCACCACCAGCTTGAGGCAGCCATCCAGCATGTTCCTGGCAGCCACTGAAAGAAGTCCTGAGAGAGCTGGAGCTCAGGTCCTGGCTCAGACACTGCCAGCTTCTTGCCCGTGGGGTGGGGTCAGTGGGATGCGAAGGTCCCTCCCAGTGCTCAGGGAGTACCCAGGCAATGCCACTTTGATTAAAACAAGCCTCAGTCATCACTTGTTGCTTGGATGGATGATGGTTTGTCTTACCTGTCTGCATGGGCACGGAGCAGCCACTTGCATCCCCACGCCAGTGGCAGAGCTGACTCTGGAATTTTACAAGGGTAAAGCTGAGGTTCATGGGATGGTATGACAGCTGGAGCCCTCTTTGGTGGGTTGTATGCTGGGAGGGTATTATATGCTCTGCCTTAGGAAAAAAAAAAAAAAGTCTAAAAGGTGAAAAATTCAAAGAGGACTAAACCAATCCATACATATAGGTCAGGGGCAGAGAGGGAGTGACTGATTTTGACTGTCCAAAGTCAGTGGCTCTGGCAGCTTTATCTCAAAACTGTGGCAACCTGAATTACATGAAGAGAACTAATGGGAAGATTATATGCTTTATAATGTGCTAGCAGTGTTTTACCTCCTTTTAAATTACCTATTTGCTTTTTGCATAGATTGTTTTGTGCCCTTATTTTTATTTTCTGGTCGCTTTTGTTTGCTTTCTGCAACAGGCTAGAGAGCAAATTTATCTGATTTCCTGGCTGTTGCTGTGGGCTTTTCACATAGCAACAAGGAAGAGAAAGCTTTTTCTTTCTTTTCTGATAGTAAGAAGCAACCTGCAGCCTCGAAAAATCACACTGGAGACACTGAGGAAGCAGAAAAACTCTGTCCCCTTTTCTCTTGCAATCGTGCGATGTTTTATCAGCAATGATTGGTTCACCTTGTCTGTCCCACCAAAACAGCCCTCAGCAATCTCCCTGCAGCAGAACAGTCCTCTGTTTCCCCCCAAAAAATAAATACTCAGTCTCCAGGGCAGCTCCTGAGACTAGATGGAGTGGAGACAGCCAGGAACATGCAAATGCAGTGTTTATTTATTCATGGCTTAAACCTACGAGCACCAAACTGCCTGGCAATGCAATGCTGTCCCTCCCTCCCTTTGAGCAAAACCCAACCTGTGTGACACTGGGCAAATATCAGCAGAGGTGATGATAATGATGATGATGACTTGATTAATTGAAATCTTCAGGCACAGCTGGCTCAGATCTAACAGCTTTGGACCTTTTTTAATTTGTCCCAGCCCCCCCATCCCAGTGACTCCTCAAGTTAGGTATGGTTCATCCTTGTTCACCTGATGGGGAAACTGAGGCAGAGCAGTGGTGGGGTTTGCCAGGGTGCAGGAAAGCTGAGTCAGAGCTGACATGGGCATTCAGGAAACTCTCTCACAGTTCTCCATTTTGCTCTTGCTTCCCACAGAAACAGAGATTATGCAACTGTGTTGTCTGTCAGATCCCTCCTCGTTGGTGGTTTTTAACCCACGGGGGCAGGTTAACCTCCAGAGGTAGGTGTTTCAAAGATATTTTGTGGAATTAGGCAGCTCAGCTGGGAAGAGAAGAAAGACCTGTCTTATTCCACTGGAGGAAGGTATCAGGGTGCACTGAACTGCATTACTAGCCACCCGAGACTCCACACAAGAGGGTGCTACCAGCAACCAGCTTCAACGCTCTGCCTCTCCAGGAACATCTTGCAAAAATCTTACCCTGTGGGTGTTAAGGCTGTTCTCCTAGGCCTCCTTCTCCACAGAGGTGAGTCCCAAGTGTGTGGTGTCATGCCGCAGGTGCTTTGGGACTGAAAGGACAGAGAGGATGGGGCGGGTTGACCCTGGCTGGACATCAGATGCCAACAAGTTACTCTATCACTCCCCTCCTCAGCAGGACAGGCCAGGGGGAGAAAATGAGATGGGGAAAAAAATCCCGTCGTGGTCCAAGATAAGGGGAGTTTAATAAAAGCAAAAGCAAAGGCCGCACGTGGAAGCAAAAGAACTTTGGTCAGTTTGGGCCAGCTGTCCTTGCTATGTCCCCTCACAAGATCTTGCTCACCCCCAGCCTACTGGTGGTGGTGGAATGTTGGACAGACAGCCTTGATGCTGTGCAAGGACTGCTCAGCAGCAGCCAAAACACTGGTGCGTTATCAAAACCTTTCTAGCTACCAAAAGCACTGCACTATGAGGGCTGCTCTGGGGAAAATTTACTTCATATCAGCTAGACCAAATACAACCTTCACCCCTTATTCCATACCATTTGTGTCATGCTCAGGTCCCACATAATTTAATACATATATATTTTTTTTCTAACCATTCCATTATATTTGATTCTCATTACTGAAATTCCTTCTTACCAACACTTACAACTTAAACTACGTACTCAAACCATATTTATAGCCAACGTACAGGTTTCTACATTTTCATTAACTTCTGTCCCCTGTCCTTTAACATCTCCCATTCCATGGGCTTCCTTCACTCCTCCAGATGTCCACAAACAGGATATGACTTGGGCCACCACTGTCAAGATGTGTGTTCAGGACAGGAGAAGCAGTATGTTTGATTGTTGGGCATCGTTGCACTCCTCTCGTTCCTTGTGAAACTCATTCTTTGTCAGTTCAGATCATTCCTGCTACCTTACTTCCTACAACACACAACTCACATCACAGATTATTTTTTCCCCCAGTTGCTCTGGAACACAAACCAGAGCTGTCATCTGCTGGGGTCAGAGATGGTTTCCCCATCAGGAAAGACCCCTTTGAGGTCTACATGAGGGTCCTTCCACCAGAACAAGAACTAGTCACCAGCTTTGGGGAATCTGGGCAAATCTGCTTTGCTGCTCTTTAGCCTGGTTTGACCTCAAAGGGTAGGAGTAACCTGCCCTTGCTTAGACATCTGCAAGAGACATGCCTTGAGATGAGTCAGTGGAACACCGGGTGAGGCCAGCAGCCTCCTGAAGGCTGCATAGGAATCTGAGGGCTTTGTGCTGTCTAATGTCCACGTGGATCAAAAAAGCCCGAATGCCCAGACCCAGGGGTCACAGGCACGCTTGAAACTCCCAGCTGGATGCTCTCACTTGGATACTCCATCCTGCCCTGCTGTGGCTTACCAGTCATGAGCAGAAGGCTTCCTTGCTCCCCAGGTGATAAGCCTCTGTCCTGAAACAGGCTGGTTATTGCACCCAAGTTTTATAGTGGAGATAAATGACTATGCTGTCATTTGGGATTTCCTTTACTTCCCCTGTGCCTAATGTAGGCGGAAACACAAAGAGACAGAACTCCTAGGCAGCAGATCTTGCAGTCTGGGTGAGGATAGCAGCAGTACCCACAAGAGAAAATACAGGCACGGGACAATTTGTAGTCAACTGGGAGACGTTGGACATCTCACTTTGGGCCATTTTCCTTTGATTTGTCTTTTAAACAGTCTGGGAGGAGGTGCACCCAAGACTCATTGTACTTACTATGAAAGGGATGGAAGCAAAAGGGAAATAACTTTCAGATGGTCATAAGACTATAAGGTCTTTGCATCCATAAAGGGAACAGCTGTTCAGGCTGTTCTGTCCCCAAAAGACATCTACGGGAAATCTTATGGTAGAACCTGTAAAATTACAAAGGGCAGAGTGTGATTGGATAGAAAAGAACCACTCATCATCTTCTCCACCATGAGGATGAGGGCATTAAAAAAACTAGCAAGTGGCAAGATCAAAACAAACCAAAGGAAATGATTCTGTACCCAAACAGGTCATTAGATTGAGCAGCTGTTTGCCACAGGATGTTGCAAATTATTAAAATTTATTCGGCTTCAAAAATAACTAAACAAACTCATGGGAGAGAAATCTACTGAAAACTATTAAATACAAGGTCACCTCTGACTCAGGGAGTCTGAGTCAGAAAAAAAATTTTGGAGGTCAAGGAAATACTCTGGGCAAGAATCACCTGTCCTTATGCCCTTCCAAGGGTGAATTTCCATGAAGAGAGATGCACAGCTGGATGGGCAATTGGGGGCCATTTCTATATTTAAGAATATAGAAGCACCCAGCACTGAAATGTGGTGTCAAACGTGGTAAGTTTGTTACCCACCTGCATGAATCTGCCCCAGGATCTCGCTGCTGTGCTGTGCAAAGCATATCCTGGAGCCATGGGGTGCAAGGGGGGACTTGTGGCACCCAGCAGGTGGGGAAAGGAGATAGTGCCCAGCAGGGCCTGTGCAGGCAGGTTCCTGGAATAGGGTGGCAGTGGGGAAATCGCTCAGTGCAGTACCTTGATAGAGCACCAGCTGCTGGCTCTCAAGCCCAGAAACTAAGCCTGAAGACCATGAGATAAGGCAAGGGAAGAAGGAAGCCAGCCCATGACCTGGCAGTGAGAATTTCCAAATCTTCTTTTTCATTCCTGTGACGCAGGAAAACAAGATAAAAAGGAAACTATTCAAAGCAATTAGTACATACCCTGAGCAGGCACAGCCCAACCTGGCTGCCCCAGACCTGGCTGCAGGGTCAGGCTCTGAAGTTGTGAGCAGGGTATGGCATGTGCAATATCTTCACAGTCTTCATGACCAAGATGCCCTGAGATTTGGATGGTGAAAGCACAAGCAGGAACTGGATTCAGAGACACCTCAGTGGATGGTAGTACTTTTCCATCTTTTGGGCTACTCTCACATCTGTGTCTGTGAAAGAGACAAGTTCATTGCCCCCCAAAACAGCCTCCAAGTCTTCATTACCCCGATATTACCATACATCCACTGAATGGAAAGAATATTATCTTCACACCAAGGGCTTTGCAAAGTGTTACCATCTCTCTGTCTGTGTGCAAAGTGCCTCCTGTTAAACCAGTGTCAGCATTAGCAGTGAGCCTCGAAGTCCTCAGTCTCGCTCTGCAGCCATCTCCAATGTTAACAAAATGCTGCTGGCTGCATCATGCACCAGACACGCACAAAATACATAAGGGAGAAGCCTCTTGTTTTCTCCTGCCTTGCCAAGCCTTTGGAAATACCTCAGCGAATGAGAGCAGCCATGAGTGTCACAGGTTATATGTATTTCCATGTCCTGTGTTCTGATAAAATATTACTTGAATGTTTTTTATTATTTATTAATCATCAGAATATTAAGAGTAACAGAAGCACATGTACAATGAAACGGTATTTCATTGTGCTATTTTATCAAATCCTTCAGCAGCTTTTGCAAATTTTTAGACAGCAAGTACATGTGAAAGAAGCATATATCTATATATATTTCATGTATGTGAAAGAAGTGATGTTGCTGAGTGTAAACAAAAAGGAGTGTAGGGCAGCAGAATCAATGGGACAATATATTTACATATATGAGAACAAAACCAGGAGAACGTCCTATGATCAAGTCAAGCTGAACTGGAGACATCTCTGGAAGGAACAGCTTTACACTGTTAGAGGACGAGCTAGGCATGAAGTTACAAACCCTCCCTTCTAATTTCTTTTGCTCATAAGTGATCAGGTAAATGAAAATATGTCTCACTCTAGGGCAAAACTCTGCATTACTGAAGCTGAGCATGTGTTCTGCTGCCAAGGGAAGGATCTGAGCACCCTGGCAATGCTCACCAGCACTGTACTTAAAGAAAGAAAAAAGAGAAATATATTAAAAATGCATGCTAAGAGAAGAACATTCTTGAGATGGAGAAAAGCTTTTTTCCAAGTTGTGTGGCCTTCACAGTATTTTGGCTGCTTCTTTGCAAAGGGAAGGATTTGCTCCCTGTAAGGTGCTTGCTACTTCCTCCAGTTTCCATTTCACAGCTCCTGCTTCATATATTTTCTCTGTTGAGAGAAATGATTTCAGGCCTCTACTCCATGGGGCTTCCCTGCTTTGCCCTGCTCGCTCGCCTTTCACACCAGAGGGGCAGCTGGAAGAGGGAAATAGCAAAAACTTGCCCTTTTTGGTCCTTCCCAACAGCCAGCAAGTACATTCAGCTTTTCTTCCTCCCCAGGGTGAGAGCAAGGAACAGTCCTTTGATTGTCTCAGAGATACAGAGCATGCAGACCAGACAGGACCAGGCTGCAGCCAGCTTACCCAGCTGGATGCCTGCAGCACCAGTGAATACGTTGCCCTCTCCCGCCCATTTCCCACCCCGTACCAGAGACAATAACAAGAGCATTGACTTGTGTTGGCTTTTAAACTCCTTCCCTCCTACTCTTCCAGACCCTGAGGACATCCATGCAAAGACAAAACAAAAGCATTTGGGATAAAATCCACAGCTGATAATTTGGGCAGCATCAGAGCCTTCTCCACCTTTATAATTGGGAATCTTCTGCAGGGGGTACTGGCCCTGATGCACACCCAGATGCAAGCGTGCAGCCTGCCACTGGCTCCCTTTGCACTCTGCCAGCCCTTGTATCAACAGCCATGGTTCAGAGAAGAGGAAAAATCCATCTACAGGCCAAGCAGAGGATTCTGAGATGTGCTAAATGGCAAAGGCACATGGGATGTACCAAACCCACCATTCATTGAGAGGTTCAAGTTGGTGTGGCCAAGGGGTTTCCTGCAGGATGGAGAAGCATGCGGGTGATAAATGGAAATCTCTTGGCAGGTCAACAAGCCTGGAGGAGACTTACGTGGCCCTGCGGGCAGCTGTAGGTGGGGATCGAGATGGTGGCACAGCAAAGCACTGAGGAACAGCACCTGTAGGGCACAGCCACCCTCTGCCTCATCCACAGCCCCACCAGGGACCCCATTGCAGGGCTGAGCCCTCCAGCCACAGCTACAAAAACTAGGAACAGACGTACGGGGGTTGCCCCTAGGTCTGCAACAGGATGCCGGTGGAGCAAGGAGGACCTGCAAGGGCTGGAGGGAACATGGGTGCAGGGGAGCTGGTAGGGTCCAGGGGCCGACGTTCAACCTCCAGCTATTGCCTAGGTGCCCATCCCTCCACAAGCCTCTGTTCTCCATGACAGTGCATGAGCACTGCTCTCCCACATGGACAATGCTGGAGGCTTTCTGCCTTGTGAGATCAGACCAGTGGTTTTCTGGCTGTTTTTCCCAGACCCCTTAGAAGCTCTTCCCAGATTTCCATGGGATGGCAAGCCCTGGGGTAGAACTGACTGTGCTGCTCCATGCATTCTGGCCCAGGCAGTGAGGCTTCTCCAGACTTGTTCATGTCTGGGAAATTTGCATTAATTACCCTCCTGGTGATTCAGGCTCCTACAGAAAAGTTCAGCCTCCTCCTCACCACACTCAGGTACACAGGGCAGTTTGCAGGGCTGGTAAAATGGTTCTCCACTCTATCCAGCCCAATGATGCTAAGCAGGGCTTCACACCCACCACAGTGTGGTTTCCAGAGCTCATAGCCTACCTGTGCATACAGAGGAGTGAGACACTGCATCTGCCACATGAGCTTTGCAAGCATTTTTGCAGAGGAACATCTCATTTTTAGGACACCCAAGATGGAGGCTGTAAGGGAACGTCTCCCGCCCCAACCCCTCTCTGGACCTTCTCACCCAAGGGAGTCTCTCTGCCATTCAGCCACCGAAGCCTGTTGCCTGTGTCTGGCACTTGGTGCTTACACTGCAGTTTGGTTTCCTTCCTCTGAATCTGTCATATTTACTGTGGGAAGGGTCATGAAAAGGCCAAATTCAGACTCAGCAAAACAAGGTCCAGCTCAACTCACTTGGCCCTCCCTCTGTTTCCTAATGGAAAATCTTCTTTGTGGTCAGTTTTCAAGGCCCTGGGCAGGACGTGAGCTCTGCATCTTCAGCTAAGCCTAATTGGCCATGTATTTTAATTGAGCTACGGGGAGAAGATGACTGCATCGCTGCTGGAGACCAGACCACAGAGACCACCAGAGTTACAGCAGCAAGTAAGAGCACTCGTAAGCTCAGCTAGTAGCGGCTGATAATGTGCTGGAAGTGAAAGGTCTCAGCTCAGCACAGATCATGGTGTTGATGTGCACCCAGTCACTGAACCAGGAGCAATGTGAGACCCTGAGGAGCTTTCTCCTCCCCCTTGCTCTGCAAAATACTGTCACTTCTCACCATGGCTTCTGCCCAAATACAGGGAGCTGGCTGGTCTGAAGGTAAAACCAGGGTCTGATGGAGCCACTCAGGAGTGCACCAGGCAGCTGCTCTGTGGGCTGCAGATCCTTCACCCCGCTGCCAGTGCCTGCCTAACCCAGATGGCTCATCCCCAGGAATAGGGACAGCCAGGAGTCCCTGCTTGATGGTCACCCACTCTCAAGGGAAGGACAGTCCTGCAGAGTAGACAATGCAGCAGAGGTGAAGGTGAGAAGCTGTAGATGTCAGCTTAGGCTGGTGCCTCTCCCAGAGTGCACCCAGGGTCCTATGCCAGCTCATACCAGTGATGCTGGTATGAAACACCATCTCAGCCATGCCATAATGCTCAAGACGGGTGTCTTGTGCCTCAAGAATAACCTAAAATGCCAGTCCTCAAAACAGAAACTACGTCTGGGACCAAAGCCTATGGATATCTCAGTTACATACCCATCAATAAAGCATTATGTCCCCCAGATCACTGCTTTGGAAGGTGACAACAGTCACTTCATGCTTCAACAGAAATCAGTTCAGGAGTCCCTGAGGACCATAGCATTTACCACCACTGCTGTGTGCAGCTGGAGGCCTGTCCCCATAACTGGCAGGTTGAACAGGCTCAGATATTTCTGCTCACTGAGACCAGAACAGGAGGTGTAAGATGACCTGAACAGTTGGTTACACAAACTGTTTGCAAACCACTGTCTGACAGGCATAAAGTCACAGCCGTCACATTCCCAGGCCCTGGAATCACACCTGAAATAGCACAGAGCCATAGAATGTCTTGACTTGGAAGGGACCCACAGGGATCATCGAGTCCAACTCCTGTCCCTACACAGGACAACCCCAAAATTCACACCATGTGTCTGAGGGCATTGTCCAAATTCTTCTTGAATATTGTCAGGCTTGGTGCCGTGACTGCCTCCTGAGGGAGCCTGTTCCAGTGCTCCACCCCACTCTGCGTGAAGAACCTTTTCCTAATATTCAACCTAAACCTCCCCAGGCACATCTTCCTGCCATTCCCTCAGGTCCTATCATCGGTCACCAGAGAGAAGAGATCAGCACCTCCCCTTGTGAGGAAGCTGCAGGCCGTGATGACGTCTGCCCTCAGTCTCCTCTTCTCCAGGCTGAACAAACCAAGTGACTTTAGATGCTCCTCATATGGCTTCCCCTCTAAACCCTTCACAAACTTCGTAGCCCTCCTCTGGACACTCTCTAGTAGCTTTGTATCCTCAGCGTACTGTGGGACCCAAAACTGCACCCAGCACTTGAGGTGAGGCCGCACCAGAGCAGAGCAGAGCGGGACAATCCCCTAGCTCCACTGGCTGCAATGCGGGGCTTGATGCACCCCAGGGCAGTTGGCCCTCTTGGCTACCAGGGCACACTGTTGGCTCATGTTCAACCTGCTGTCGACCAGAACCCCCAGGTCCCTCTCTGCAGAGCTGCTCTCCAGCTTCTTGCTCCCCAGTCTGTATGTACATCCAGGGTTGCTGGGCCCCAGGTGCAAAATCCGGCACTTGCCCTTACTAAACTTCATACGGTTGGTGATTGCCCCGCTCTCCAGTCTGTTCAGATCCCTCTGCATGGCCTCTCTGCCCTCGAGAGTGTCAACAGCTCCTCCCAGTTTTGTGTCATCAGCAAACTTAATTCCTATTCCTTCCAGTCCTGCCTCCAAGCCATTTATGAAGACACTAAAGAATACCCGCCCCAAGATAGATCCCTGCAGAACCCTGCTAGTGACTGGCCACCAGCCCCATGTAACCCCATTTACTACGACCCTTTGAGCCCGGCCCATCAGCCAATTGCTCACCCACTGCGTCACGTGTTTATCCAGCTGTCTGCTGGACATTTTGTCCCGCAGGATACTGTGAGAGACAGTATCGAAAGCTTTACTGAAATCCAAAAAGGTCACATTGACTGGCTTCCCTTGGTCAGCTAGGTGGGTGACCTTGTCATAGAAAGAAATTAAGTTTGTTAAACAGGACTTTCCCCTTGTAAACCCATGCTGGCTGGGACCAATGACTGAGTTGTCTTTCAGGTGTTTTTCAAAAACGCCCAGATTAATCATCTTCGTAATTCTGCCAGGCACAGAAGTGAGACTGATGGGCCTGTAGTTACCGGGGTCATCCATCTTGCCCTTCTTGAAGACTGGGACAACATTTGCCAGCTTCCAGTCAACTGGGACCTCTCCAGATTCCCAAGAGCATTGAAAGGTCATTGAGAGAGGTCTCGCTATGACACCAGACAGCTCTTTAAGTACCCTTGGATGAATCCCATCAGGCCCCATTGACTTACAGGGATCCAGCTGGAACAGCAGTCCTGCACAGGTTCGGGGTTTATTGGGAGTTTATCATTCCCACAGTCATGGTTCTCTAGCCCAGTGTTAAAGACGAAGGCGAAGAAAGTATTAAATGCCTCTGCTTTGTCTGTGTTCCTGCTTGTGAGGCAACCGTTCTTATCAAGCAATGGGCCAATGTTATTTCTGTCCTGCCTTTTGCCATCAATGTGTTTTTAAAAGCCCTTCTTATTGTCCTTCCTTCACAGTACTGGCCAGCTTCAACCCCAACTGAGCTTTAGCCACATGTATTTCCTCCCTACAATGGTGAACAGCATGTCTGTAGTGCTTCCGTGTCATCTGACCTTGTTTCCACTGGCCAAATACTTTCTTTTTTTGCCTTATTTGTAGAAGATCCCTGCACAGCCAAGCCAGCCTTCTTCCTTGCCTGCTTGACTTCCTACACTTTGGGATTGCCTGATCCTGTACTTTTAGGAGGTAGTACTTAAAAAATGACCGGCACTGATGGACTCCAGCACCTTCAGAAATGTTTCCCCAGGGGACCTTAATAACTAGTTCCCTAAGCCACCTGAAGACTGCTCTCCTCATATCCAGGGTCATGCTGGCAGTTTTCCTCCTGTTACAATAGATTTTAAACTTGACTGCTTCATGGTCCCTGTGGCCAAGGCAGCCACCAATCACCACTTCACCTATGAGACTCGCTCTGTTAATAAGGAGCAAATCGAGGAAGGCACCTTTCCTGGTCTGTTCCCTTAATACCTTTACCAAGAAGTCATCGTCCAGATGGCTTAAGAATCTTCTGGACCTGTTTGTCTCACCCGTGTGGTATTCCCAGTTGACATCTGCTAAGTTGAAGTCCCCCATAAGGACAAGGGCAGCTGTCTTAGAGGCATCCTTTAGTTCCTTAGAATAGCTGATCAGTATCATCATCCTGGCTGGGTGGCCTACAGTAGACTCCCATGCCAACACCTGCTTTATTTGTCTGTCCCTTAATCCTTACACAGAGGCTCTCAACTGTGCCACCACCAACTGCAAACTTGGTGCATTCCAGCTCCTCCGCTACATAAAATGCCACCCCACCACCTCACCTGCCCTGCCTGTCCCTCCTGAAAAGCCTGTAACCATCCATCATGGCACAACAGTCACAGGACTCATCCCGCCAGGTTTCACTTATGCCAGTGATGTCATATCTCTGGGACTGGGCCAAGGCTTCCAGCTCCTCTTGCTTGTTTCTCATGCTGCATGCATTTGTGCGGAAACACTTCAAGTGCAGTTCATTGTGCCCATCGCCACATGGAGCAGTCTGAAGAGTCTCACTAGCACGCAGCTCCACAAACTTTGGTGTGCCACCCTGTTGCTCATCACTTACTGGCCTGGTATTTTCCCTTTCCCCCTTCCAGTCTAGTATAAAGGTCTATCAATCAGCCCTGCTAGCTCCTGAGCAAAAAGCCCTTTCCCCTTCTGAGAAAGGTGCATCCCATTGGATGTCAGTAGACCTGGTGACAAATAGACCATCCCAAGAAAAAAACAGTTCTGCTGAACCACCAGCCTTGGAGTCACGTATTGATCAGCTGTGTCTGCCTGTTCCATTCAGTATTCTTCCCTGCTACTGAAAGGTTTGAAGAAAAAATCCTACCCAAGCACCTGATCCTTTAACCAACCACCCCAAGGCTCTGAAATCCCTTTTGATAGCCTTTGGGCTTCTCTTTGCTACCTTTCTCTTCTGACATGAAGAACCAATAGTGGGTAATAATCTGAGAACCTGACTGGAGTAGGGAGTTCCCTAGTGACATCTCTTACCTTGGCACCAGGGACGCAGCAGGCTTCCATGTGGGTTGGGTCCAGACCCTCTGTTCCCCTCAGAAGGGAGTCACCTATGACAACTAAACTTCTTTTTTTCTTAACATGAGTGGTTGTGATACAGGGGGTGGGCTGCCTAGACGACCACTCCATCCCAGAAGGACCTTTGTCCACATCATCAGCTGTCTGCCCATCCAGTTGCAGGGCCTCATACCTGTTGTGTACAGGCACCTGGGAAGGCAAGGCCGGTCTCCTGGGTCCCCTCCTTCTGCCTGGTGGTGAGTGGGTAGGGGCCCTTCGTCTCTTGTGGCATGGTTGGATGGTGCATCTGTGTCAGGAATGGTAGAGTACCGTTCCACCAGTCAATCTCCTTCTCTGACTGCCTGATACTCCTCAGCCTGGATACCTCCTCCTGAAGCTCTGCCACTGGGCTGAGCAGCAACTTTACCTGGGCACATCTCCCCCTCCAGGTGAGCTCAGCATTGCCATCAGATACTGACCTGAAACACAGGCACACCCTGCAGCCCAGGACCTGGATGGCTGCATATTCCCTTGAAAACTCTGTTTGGGTGGCTGCATCAGTTCTTGCAGCTGGAGGGGCCACAAGGGGTGCTGAGGGCACAGCTCTTGGCCAGGTGGGTACCATAGCTCCTGTTGTTCTCAGCTCCTTGCGAGTGTCTTGCAGCCTCCGTTTGAAGTGGTGGGGCCCTCCCTGCATGTCCTGCCTGTGTGAACTGCCACGCCACGCACTGGTTGATGCACCACACCCTGCCTGCCCATCCTGTTCACCACACTCCTGGTCGTCTGTTGCAACGTGCTTACAATTTATTCATCGGCTGAATGACAGCAGCAGGCGGCATTTTGATGGCACTCTTTTATCAAACCCCTGTGATGGACTTCATCCATTTTAAAAGAGCAAACTAGAGTAGAAAGGCAAACAAACAAAAAAGACTACTTTATTCCATTCAAATTTAAACAAGCAAAAAGGGCAAATAAAAATAAGGTTAAAGAATAACATTAAAGGTATTTTTTTCTCTTCATTTTTCTTCTGCTTTGTCCTGAATCTTCCAAATTTTGCATTTCTCTGCTGGTGGCTACTTTGATGGCGTAGGCTTCCTGTAACCCAGATGCTGCCAAATGATGCTCAAAAGCATCTTTTCATCCCTGTGATGACTTCTGCCTGAGGATCACCTTGCCCATTTTTAGGTGAAAGAAAGCCAAAAGGTGAATTTTGGACAGACCTTTTCCTCAGAAATTCACAGTCACTTTCCTTGAGCACTTGGATGCTCTGATCCCCAAATATAGGAACATGCATAGGTGCCAAAGTAAAGGCGAGAACTCTTGTACGCCCACTCTCTTTTTTGGGAGGTGAGGATAACCTTGTGCAGTATTGCTGCATTGATTGCTTGGGCAGCAGAGCAGTGAATTGCACTTTGATTTCCCTCACTGAATGCTTGGGGAGTTTTTTGGGGGAAATCCTTCCTTCGCAACAGGGTATTAGCGCCTGGGCTGAGATCCATCACCATGGTGGTTTTCTGCCCTCTGGTCTAGGACCAAGGTATCTTGTGTAAAAAAGAAGAGTCCCCTCATTCCTCTGTCACTGGTTCCTCCAGTTCTGAGAAACCAGCCTGCAAAGCCCCAAGTGGTGTTTCCCCTCAACCCACAGGCAGCATGTGCAGCTGCAGTGGGAACGATGCGCTGCCAACACCAGTTTGGCCTTGGCTGGAGATTTACATGCAGCATGGGCAATGGCTCTCCAGGAAGAAGATGGAGGAAATAATCCTGGCCCCTCTCTCTGTCTTCCATATCCCCATAGTGGTCCAGACAAGAAGAAATGGGACAACATTCGGGCTGGGGATGCACCTAACAGCAATCTAACAGGGAGGTGAGCTGAGCCCAGAGACACTTTGACTTAGCAAATCTCTACTTTGGGCAGTTTGAAGGACAAATATTGAAGAACTACTTAGGCAAATATGCCTTGGGCTGCTTAGGACAAGCTGATACTGCCTTGGGGCAGGAGGGTGATGAGGTGGACCTCCAGATGTCCTGCTCTGCTTCAGTACAACCCAAGGAACAGCTGTCAGTGGTTTGAGTTACAGGGAGCTTTGGGTGGGGCTGTAAGCACTATAGGAGAGCTGAGCAGGGTTCCTACCCCCTGCCTGATCTTCTCCATCACAGGGGCATCCATCTGATGTGCCAGGGGTTGAGAGATGGTGTTAAAGTCCAGCACAGAGTCCCCCGGATCCCTGCTGATGCCTTGCCAGAGCAGAGGAGCAGGGAGGAGGCAACAGAAGAGGACATGATCATGTCTTTTAGCTCAGGCTAGTCCAGTTTCCTAAAGAAAGGAGCAGATGTCTCACCCTTCGAGACACTCAGGAAACAAATTGGATAAAGCACTGAAGAATATCATGTGAGATGATGATGCCCTAAGAACAGAGTAGCAGAGGTGGGACCTGCCCCATCTTCCCACCTCTTGTCCCCTCTCTCTGGCAGGTCATGGGACAGTAACTCTAATGTGACACTGAGATGGCATTTGCATTTTCAAAGCTTCTGCTGTTGCTAAGCAGAGGAGTTAACTCTCAGTTTGTCGTCCTTCATGAACATGGCTCTTAGGAAGGAGGAAAGAGAAGAGAAAGAGAGATATTAAAAATAGATGATGAGAACAAATCAGAAAGGACTGGAAGAGAAGGTTTCACCTCAGATTTACATAAGGCACTGGTGGCATCTTGAGGTCCAGTTTACAGTGACAAGTTCCACTGCTGTGGGCTTGATTAATGGCACGTGTAGCCTTCTCCTCTCCTGGTGAGAATTTTCCTTCCTGGAGCCACACATTCCTACACCAGACACTATTTCTCATTCTTTGAGCTGAAAGAACAAACTGATTCCTTCAGGTGAAAAAAAAATGGAGATGAAGAGGGAACAATATGGTTTGTGGCAGAGCACACCTGTTGTGGTTTAACCCCAGCTGGCAACTCAGCACTACACAGCTGCTACTCATTCCCTGCCCCGTGGGATGGGGGAGAGAATTGGAAGAGAAAGAGTGAGAAAACACGGGGGCTGAGATAAAGACAGTTTAATAGGTAAAGCAAAAGCCACACATGCAACCAAAGCAAAACAAGGAATTCATTCACTCCTTCCCATGGGCAGGCAGGTGTTCAGCCATCTCCAGGAAAGCAGGGCTCCATCACACATAACAGTTACTTGCGAAGACAAACACCATCACTCTGGACACCTCCCCTCTCCTTCCTTCTTCTTCCCCCAGCTTTATATGCTGAGCATGACATTTTATGGTATGGAATAGCCCTTTGGCCAGTTTGGATCAGCTGTCCTAGCTGTGTCCCCTTCCAGCTTCTTGTGCACCTGGCAGAGCACAGGAAGCTGAAAAAGCCCTTAACTAGCGTAAGCACTACTTAGTAACAACTGAAACATCTCCAAATTTCCAACACTGTTTTTAGACAAGTCCAAAACATAGACCCCTACTATCTACTAAGAAGAAAATTAACCCTGTCCCAGCCAAAACTAGGACAAGACCCCACAGAGAGCCCTGCTTGCAAGCAGGCAGTGACCATCCATGGGAGAGCAGCTAAAGGAGGAAGAGGACAAGGCTTCATCCTTTTATTGCATTATATCAGCCCTGATTAGGGGGGAGAAATGCCATATAGTAAATCAAAAAGTTACATCAGCTGCAGGGCAGCGTGGGCTAGGGGAAGGGGACACCAGGCAGAGTAGCTGAGCCTCTCCAATAGCATGGGTGGAAATGCAGGCGGGAGCCTCGTAGGGGGCAAAGTGCTCTGTTGCTTCAATGGTTTCTATTTTCTGTGAGCAGTGGATGTTTTGGGGGGGGGGGAGGCGGGAAGTTGTGGGGAAAATGACCAATATTATCCCTAAAAGCAAGCCTGATGGAAAAATTTCAGCCAACCCTATTCAATACACCAGGGCTTTCTTGCATGATTACCTCTTTCGTTAACATTTGAGACAGGCAGCAGGTGAAGATAAGTCCTGAATAGTTCCAAACTTTGCTTCTCCCATCTCTCCCAGCGTTAGGCTGGTTCAGGCAAAGCCTGCGCTGGAGGCTAGCTGCAAGGAAAGGTGTTTAGATTACCATGGAGACAGGGGCAGCACAATCCCAAAAGGGCTCAGCTCCCACCTGTTGAATCAACCCAACATTTTCCTCTGAGCCTGGGCAAAGCCATGTATCACCAGTGAGATGGGATGCCACGTTAATGGAGCAGAGCAGGCAGGTCCCTGCTGGCTGGCATCGAAGAGGAAGGTCACAGCATGGCATTCCATGTTGGATGTCTTATTAGACTCATTAGCAATGAAAATGGGGCACATGGGGGGGCAGCTGGAAGTGGGCACTTGGGCTGGGTCATTTGGGAATGATGGTGGCCATGACATTAAACCTGGGTGTTTGGGAGGTGGGGATGGAGGTGTGAATGGGGCTGATAAGGCTTGCTGAGCAATGAAACGTGGGCAGCTGGGACTGGGCTCTTGGCAAGAATTGGGATGAAGCCAAAGACTAACTGCTGACCCCTGTTGTGGGGCTGGGCAGGACACGGTGGGCAGAGGTGGAATGCTCTTTCTCTCCTGGAGGAAGCACTGCTGAAAGCATTGTGTCTGGAACCCTCCCAGATGTGGCTCAGATGTTGAGGTACTGAGAAGGGTGGCCGTACCCAACAGTGACATAAGAACCTGCCACCCAGGAAGCCTGGCACCAAAGCCAGACCTTGGCTCCCACCCACATGCCATGGCAGTCAACTTGATCCTGTATTGCTAAAACATCGTATCTGTCAACCCAAGTCATAAATAAGAAGAACATGGGTCTGAGCTCTGGCTAGAAAACACACTCAGCACGGTACAGCCCAGCTACCAAGAAGTTCTTCCAACAAACAACGTTTTGGCCATGCAAGTGTTTGTGATCCAGCCCTCCAGTGCCCAGGCTGAGGATGTGAGAGCAGAATTAAGCAGCTTTCTGTAAGTCTGAGCTCACTCTAGGGTGGTAAGGAGTGAGCAATGGCAGCTGACCTGTGCCTGTATGTACAGGAACACATGCTTTTTTGCAGCACAGCCAGGCAAGCTGGCAATGGATGAGGGATATTCCTCCAGATTATTCACATCGCAGTGAATGAGAGCTCATCCCAGCTCACAGAAAATCCATGCCAGTCTCCGAAATGACAGTTTCTGGGGTGAGGTGGGGTTTTGCCTGTGCCCCTGACATGTCAAGCTGGAGTATTTAGAGTCATAGAATCATTTAAGTTGGAAAGGACCTTTAAGATCATCCAAGTCCAACCAAGTACAGCCTGGAGGCAGTCACAAGCCCTGGAACTGGTACCAGTGCTGGTTCTGGAGCATCTTTGGAGGGGGTGATGGGGACCTCCTTGGGGAGAGTCTAAGAGGCAGGAGGAGGGCAAGCAGACCAGTCGCAGGGATGAGCAGGAGGATGCCATGCTTACTGCCAGGCTGACACCAAATTTGTCCTGGTAACAGCTGGTGCTTGGGGAAAACTGTCTGCCTCCTGCTCTTCTCCCTGGGCAAGGCTCTGGAGAAGGAGCGGTGGCTGCCAAGTGCCAGGTAGAGACTTCACAGTCCATCTGCAGCACAGGCTGCCCCAGACACACAATTCCCCACTAATGGAAGGAGCCCCTGCTGTTGGTCCTGTGCCTTTAGGAAAGTCCATGGCTCTGGAAAAGGCAGATCGGTCTAACCAACCCAACCTTTGCCCACAGGGCTGTCCTTGGGATGCGAAAGCAGTGCGTGATGATGGAGGCACATGTCCTAGTTTTAGCTGGGATAAAGTTCATTTTCCTCCTAGTAGCTGGCACAGTGCTATGTTTTGGATTTAGTATGAGAATAATGCTGACAACAAACTGTTTTGGTTGTTGCTAAGTCCTGCTTGTACTAGTCAAGGACTTTTCAGCTTTCCATGCTCTGCCGGGTGCACAAGAAGCAGGAGAGGAGGGGACACAGCTGGGACTCCTGACCCAAACTGGCCAAAGGGATATTCCATGCCACAGGACATCCTGCTCAGTGTATGAACTGGGGGGAGTTGGCCGGGGGGCAGCAGTTGCTGCCTGGGGACAGGCTGGGCATCAGTCAGCTGGTGGTGAGCAATTTCATTGTGCATCACTTGCTTTGTATATTATTATTATTATTATTATTATTATTATTATTATTGTTTACTACTACTACTATTTTACTTTTTTTATGACAGTTGTGGTTTAACCCCAGTCAGCAACCAAGACCCACACAGCCGCTCACTCCCTCCCCAAACAGTGGGATGGGGAAGAGAATTGGAAGAGTAAAAGTGAGAAAACTCATGGGTTGAGATAAGAACAGTTTAATAATTGAAGTAAAGTAAAAAACGCACTTGGCAGAGCATGGGAAGCTGGAAAGTCCTTGACTAGTGCAAGCACTAGTTAGCAACAAGGGGCAACAAGGGAGGGGGTCAAGGCTGCACAAGGATGTAGGGATGATGGGACACATCATCCAACCTGTTTGTCCAGGGAGCAGTGGACTAAGCCCTGCCATGTGCAGAAGGATGAAAGAAATGCCAGGAAGAAATGGTTTAAGGTATCTTAAACAGGGGGTGCCCAGCGAATCCCATTCCTTTCTACGTCGTAACTGTGGCACTATTTTAGGGTCTACATAAATGTCCTGCCTCTCTGAATGTCGCTGAGTGGTTGGACAGAGTAGCACCAGGCAGCAGTGAGTCCCACAGTCTAACGAAGTAAGTATTCCCTGTTATTAGTTCCTACTTTCTGGACAGTCCCTGTTGACTCTCCCCTTGTTCTTGCTGTCTGTGATCTCTTTGTTCATTTAATTAGTCTCTAAACACTCCTCAACCCCTCTCTATACAGCAGCACCTCAGGGTCTTTTCCCATTTCATTCCTGGACTCCATGTAATCCAATGCCACAGATTTGTGTTAACACCTTACACAATTTTTGTTTGACCACAAGTCCACAGACAGCAGAAATTTCTTTCAAGTAACTCTGACACTGTGGGGGAGACTTTACAATTAATTCAGAGCTCATCACTGCCGATTAGTTATCTAAATTATTCCTGTTAGAACCACATTAATTCTTTAATTCAATACCTCAGCTTTCCTGCCAGGGCCATTACATCCTTATCGTTTCTCCTCTCCTGGCTGAGGTAAGATGCCCAGCTTGCAAGAGCATCCATGCTGGGGATTGCCCAAGCGGCTGGTGGTCCTGCATGCTGACTGATGGGCAGGAGCATGCATTCGTTTGCTGACATGAAACCCAGAGTTGCACCATCTGGAGCTGTGCTATGCTGTTTGTCCTCCTCCCGGATAATTGCTTTGCTATTTTTCTTACAAATAATATTTGCGTTACTCATTACAGACTTGCTAAGGAGCAGGTGCTTGCTCACATTCACAAGTCGATGTACCCTGCAAACATTTTTCCGACCTAACCAGGTCTGGGAACGGGAGGAGGGATTGAAACTGCCTGTAGCAGCTCGCACATCCACGGAGCCCATGAAAATAACACCCGCGGGGGCGGTATGTGAGGGGTAACCGCCTGTTCCTCTCCTAGCGCCGCTTGGGTGTTGCTGCGGGATTTTTAGGGGACGCTGGGACGCAAGGTGGCTCCTCAAAACCCATCCTTTGTACAAAACCGGCTCTTTTTTGACCGTGGGTGCCGGTCAGCGCAGCGCCGTGGGCCGGCCGTGCCCCCGCCTTCCTCCGACCCACTCGCAACCCAGCACGTGGCCTCTCTCTCCCCCGCCCCACCGAGGGGCTGGCATGCTCACGCTCCCGCCCCGCGCCGTAGCAACACCGCGCTGACGACAGCGGACGCTGCCCTTTTAAGCGCTCCGGTAGGGGCGGGGCGTGCAGCGGGGAGGTCAGGCGGGGCGCGGGTGCGTGGGCGTGGCTTTCCGTGCGGCGGGGCGTGGCGCGGCGTGGCGCGCTGAGGTCAGCGGCGAGCGGGGCGCCGTCACAAAAGGAAGTGGCGGCGGCGGCGGCGGCGGCGGCGGCCGTCAGCGCGGGGAGGGGCGGGGGCCCGCGGGGCAGCGCGGCGGGATCGGGAGCGGCGGGACGGGGACGGGGAGCGGGAGTGGCGGGAGCGGGACCGGCACCGGGAGCGGCGGTGGCGGCGGGGGCCGCGCCGCGCCATGGCCCAGCAGCAGATGAGCAGCTCGCAGAAGGCGCTGATGCTGGAGCTGAAGTCGCTGCAGGAGGAGCCGGTGGAGGGCTTCCGCATCACCCTGGTGGACGAGTCCGACCTCTACAACTGGGAGGTGGCGATTTTCGGGCCCCCGAACACCCTCTACGAGGGCGGGTACTTCAAGGTACGGCCTTTCCCCGCTGGGCCGGGCCTCCCGCCGCCGCCGCGGTCCCGGGGAGCCGCCGTGGGGCCTGCGCCCCCCCACAGCCCCGTTCCCGGCCTGCCGGGCCTCTCCGCAGGCTCTGAGGGGCGCCGGCGGGCGCTGCCAGCCCCCGCCGGAGCGGGAGGGAGGAGTGGGGCTCGGCCCCGCGGGTGGTGCCCCGCGGCTGCCCCTTCTCCCGCTGGGGCTGGCGGGGCCTAGCGGACCCCGCTCCCGGCGGAGAGGGGCTCTGGGGAGAGGGGCCGCCCCTCGTCGGTTGGCCCCGGCCCCGGGGAACGGCGGGTGCCCCGTGGCGGGGCGCAGATCCTGCCTTTCCACCCCACGCCGTCCGCTCGCTCGGGTCTGTTGTAGGTTTAGCCCCACGTAAGGGGCTTCCCAGCCGTCCCTCGATCGCTTCCGTCGGCACACTGGAGCATCCTGAGTAGGATGACTAATTCAGGGTAAAGACTCTGTTTTCCTCAAAGCTGCTAGGTGTTTCAGGGCTGTTTTTCGCGATTTCCTTCCCCACTCCCCATTTTCCTTTTCTTCTTCTCCAAACTTTTAGAGGGCATCCTTTAGAGGGCTACGGCAACGCTTAATTGTTGAAGGTAGATAAATTCTTTCAATTCCTCTCTCAACCTTCCTGTTAATCCAAAAAAACTTTTGTGGTTGTTATTTCCCCTCTTGTAAATACAGTAAGTGACAAATCTAGTGCTGCTGTCCCAGAAAGGAACTGAAGGGAGCAGACTTAAATTCTCAAAACAGCTGGAGGAGTAGGAGGAGGAGGCGTTGCACATTTTGCTTAAAAGAAGCAATTAAGAAAACCTTGGTGCCTGCAGAAGGTATGTCTCATTGGGCATATCCCTTAGCACTTGATGTCTGCTTTCTCTCTGGCAAAATATTGTCCCCTTTGGCTTGCTTCTCCCAGGAGTTAGCGTTTTAGTGGTGGCTCCTGCATCTCCCTCTTCATGCCCTTTGGCTTCTGTCAAACTGAAAAAAAATTTTGGATGATCTCTTTGCTTGGCTAACATGCATCTTTGGTGCCTTTTGGCCTCTCCAGGTCAAGGTTTAAGTGCTTTGTTCCACACAATCAAAATAACCTGTAGCTTGGGGAGTAATAGATTTGAGTCACGTTCTGTTTGGCCTCATTGTTTTGAAGGCAGGGAAGGCTTTGGCACAAGGCTTGCCTTTTGTAATGAGTTGGCGAGCTTACTCATGTAGGTGTGATAGGTATATTCTTAGACTCACCTCCATTACTACTTATTCAGGAAGTTACTCTAGTCTTGGGTTGGTAACTGGGTCATTTTTACATCTGAATGGTTTGGTGACCTCTTCCTGCACTTACATTACTCATCCATTCTTTTTAAAGAAATCACAATGGGTCAAATATTTTTTTGTTTGGTTGGGGAGCTCTCTGGACTGTATGTTTGTAATTGTTCCTCGAAATACGCTGAGGCAGCCTGTGAAATAATCTGGGGATGTGTGTTAACAAGTGTAGATTTAGGCAGCCTTGCAAGCTGCCTTGCCTCTGTGTTATGAATCTTTTTTGGTATTTGATGTTCTTGAGCTGTTGTGTGTTTGTTCTAAATTCTTCTGAAAATCGTGATACATTTTGAGCATGGGAGACTAGGGTTTCATGATGCCTTCACCCTTCCACAGCAGAGGGATTCCCTTCAAGCAGCACGGCTGGAGTCTGCCGTATGTAGCTTCTGTCTCCTCTTTTCCTCATGAGGAGCCATGCATAGTTTTTTTTGTTTTGGTAGTGCTTGATTTTTGGTTATGTATCCTCAGTTCTCAGCTACTGGAATAAATCATCTTAGACCCTCATTCTATCCCAAGGGAGAAGGAGTCCTGTTGTCCTGAGGAGTGATGTTCTTGGCTTTCTTTGTATTGGACCTTCAGGCAAACCTTTAGATGGGTTAGACTTGGCTTACTGAATCATTTAGAGATAAGATTAATACCCCAAACTTTATTTGGTGGGATGACTTCTGTGATATATTCATAGTACATGTAAGGTGAGCTCTAGTTCAAAACAGGATCTGATCTATTTTTCAGGTTTATAGGCCTGATGAAATATCTAGCTTCAACTTGGTTTGTCTTTCTAGTTTTCTCCGATTAGGTAAGTGGGATTAGAAATATGCCATTATAGGATGGAACTTTTTAAAAAACATTGTGGTGATGAGTTTGGCAATTTTCTTTGACTTGAAGTGTGGTTTGAGGAGGAAAAGTACAAAGACTTCTAGTTAAGCTCAGGTATAAATAGTTTGAGGAAAACGTGTGCTTAATGTGACCTTAATAAAGAAAGCATTAATGGTGTTTGTTTGGGAATACAAATGCTTGATTTGTGCTCATGGAGCTCTTGGAGCTGGTAACATCAGCTTTTGGCACTTTGTTTATTCTTGGAGAAATATGACCCTTCTCTCTGGGCTGTTGAACTCGCTGAATAAACTGAAATGAGGAAACTGTTCTTTTTGCACCTCCATGACAGGAGCTACTGCTGTTAAAAGCTGGTTCAACATTTCAGCAGATTCTGGTTTCAGTTGCTCATCCTGTAAGGCTAGCATTTGGTAAACTGAAGCAGAAAAAAAGGTCCCTCTGGATGTTTGTTTAAATGGTAGGTTATCAATACCTTAGTGCTGGCTATAATGAATTCAGGGAGTTCTTAAAAATTCAAGCACAGCATCTAAGCATATTTTATCGACTGATATAACATGCACAGATCTGCTGCAGTACTTCACAGTTTTGGGCCTCCCAGCTAGATGGAAAGGGCAGTGGCCTTCAGAAGCAGCTGCGTTGTGAAGAGCAGCTTGAATCAGCGAAGGATAGGAGCAGTCCTGAACTGCAAGCCCCTGCTGTATGATCAGCTCAAGGTGCGCATCTGTAGTCGAGGTCATATCAACCTTCGCCTTAACTAGTGACTTTACATAGCTATGCAGTATGACAGTGAATGATGTTCAGGGCAACTCTTCACTTAAGTTCCAGATAACGACCCTCAAGGAAGGACTTGAGCTATTCCATGTGCTCTTTATGTCTCATTCCTTGCTGGCAAGGCAAAAGTAGTTCAGGGTCAGTGCCGTTAAGTCTTCCAGAGAGGTCCAGTAATAGGAGCAGATGTTTGACCCTCAGCTGCTGCCAGCAAGAAATTGCCAGTTTGACTAAAGTTTCTGGCAGAATCTGTTGTGTTGGGCTACAGGTATTTGATTGTAATAGGTGAACTTCATTTTTGGTCCCTCACTCATTCGGAGTTTAAGGGTGAAAGGCAGGTAGACCTTGTGTGTTTAAGATGTTGATTTGCTCACAGCTGGTTCAGTCAGTGAGTTTTTTTGAGTGACAAAGGGAATATTTTTTCCTCAGAATGAAATGCACCACGTCCCAGTCTTAGATAGTTCCAGTTGCTTCTTTCTTAGGTCAGCTGGGAAGGATATGGTGTGACAAGACAGGTCTTTAGATCTGACAACACTGGGCTGTGGGGTAGTTCTGAAGAGCTCTGGAAACAACGTGAATGTGTTGGGTTTTTTTCTGGTTTTGCAGGCAGTGCATGAGCAGTAGAGAATGAGATTGTGCTGTAACCTGCAGAACTACGTGCGAGCGGTTCATCGATGCCACCTTTATGCCATAGATATCTTCTGTTCAGCTGAGCGAGTTCTTCGCTACATGGCAGGAGAACGTCACCTTTAATTTTGGCAGCTGATACTTCCATGGGGATCACAGCAACAAAGGTTATTAAGCTGTAACCTGGTGATGATAGGTGCTAGTTGGGATAGATGTCAATGCCTGAGGGTTGTGCATGGTGAAACTTTGCCGATCTCAGTTGACTGTTGATTGGTCTCTCTGTCTGCCCTGAAATCCAGTGTCTTTACTTCTATGCTTGGGCCTTCAGAGCCTGGGTGTTGATAAACCTCTCCTGAATGCTTTGATCAAGTGATGTTTTCAGGATACTCGCAGAACTCTCAGGAAGTGTTTCCTGATGACTTAAAGCTCTGTGTGTTTGTTGCAATTGCACCTTAGTGTCACAGCTTTTGATGGTTTTTAAAAAAGGAATTTTTTCTCATTTTTATAGTTGAAGGGTATTCTTGTGCTGGGAGCCAACCTTTCAGGGAAGGTGAGAGCGAGAAATTATACAAATAACTCCATTATTAAACACATAGTGCTGCCCAGAAGCATGGTTTGACCAAGTATGCTGTGTCAAGAAGTGTATTTAATGTAGTGCAAAAGTCAATATTAAAACTCCTTCTGAGGTAGTTTAGGCTGGGTAGATAAAAATGGATACACCTAACATGAAAGGAAACAAGAAAAATTAACTGCATTGTTAGAGCTGTTATTTGATAGTTCTTAAGGCAACTTAATTTGTAAAGTATTTTGCTACTGAAGAAGCAAGTCTTGACACATAAGGTGGAGGGGGGGAAAGAAAAGCATTATGCGTAGTTTTCTCAAGTAATTTGGGGGCTAAATACTTGTCAAGGCATTGTTTTCCTTGCTTTTTGTAACTCATTAACTGTGTGCTGTTTAGGGCTCTGTATTACTGGATCTCAGCTTCTTCCAAGTGATTTGTTGTGATTTCAAAGCTATTTGCAGCATGTGGGAATAATTTTTTTTCTCAGAGCAGGAAATCCGTATGTTGCTTACTTGCAGGTAACTGATGGCAAGAATGAACCCCATGTTTAAAAGTTAGGTATTGTAGGCTACTTCCCAGAAAGCTTAAAATTAAGCAAATAGAAGTTTCTTAAGCACTTAGAATTATGTAACTGGTAGAACATTTAACTCCACAAAAATATTCCTTGGTGTCAAAAGCTGCCTTCCGCAGGCCTCTGCGTTGCAAGGTGCTACAGAGCTTCTTTCTCAGTGTACTTAATCTTCTATTTTTTCTTGCCTTTAGGTATCATTGATGCTAATAAGCACAGGTTTGATGCTGCAAAGGGATATGGAACTGGGGTGAATAGAGCCTGGAGTTGCTTGCTCTGGGTCTGAAGAGCTCCTGTTCAGAGCAGGCTATTTCCAAAGCAAAAGAGCTGCTAAGCTGTCTGCAGGCAGGGAAGCAAGAAACCTCTTCTGACGTTGGTTCACTGATCGTAAGCATGGTTATGCTCTCTGACTTGCAGGCCTGGGGACTACCTGATTGACCCTCGCTCTGCTGTTGCATATAGTTTTTTGGATGTCTACCTTTATGGGTCCCACAGAACCCCCCCAGACAACTCACCAAGCCTGTAGTCTGTTTTGGACGGCAGTCTGTCCTCAGGAGGAAATGGGCAAGGTACTGATGGTAGCCAACTCCCAGTCCTTTCCCTAGGGCTCCTCAGATCTTATATGACACAGATTATGTTTGCTAAAAGCAGAGATAGTGTTTTTCAGTTCTGATACTGCCTGAAAATACAAGATCATGTGCAATTAGGTCCTGTTCTTGTATGGCAAGAGGAGAGCTGTAGCACAGCCCACCTGTGCCATTAGAATAAAAATGGAAAGCTTTCTACTTGGAAAGATTGAGCACAGTTGGCTTGCATAATTTTTCCATTGTTTGGCTCTATTTTCATGAGTTTGCACAGAATGAACCTTGGATAAGGTAAAATACAACATGCATTTTTTTTCCTTGGGTAACAGTGCAAAGAGCTGTGGCTCCTGAAATGTCTTGCTGATCTAGTTCATATTATAGGAATCAGTGGAAGTTTTTTACTCTACAGTGTTAGAAGGGTGTTGTTCTTTTTTTTGTGTGTGTGTAAATCCTTAAGATCTTCAGTATTGTGATGCTATGCCAGTTACTGAGCGTGGGATCACATCTGTAACTTTTCAAAAGCTCAAACATGTTTTTACCGCTCTGTTTCTGAAGTCATGCTTAGGCTGCCTGCTATTTTACATAGTGATTTATTCATACTGGGTGTCTTCTCTTTAACAGCATTTTAGGTCTACTGTATGATGCTCATTTTGCATCTAGAGGGTAGGAAATGCCAGAAAAATATACTTGCAGAGCCATAACTCTGATCTTTGACTTGAAGCTTGGCTGTGCAGTTTATGGCCATCATCAGTGTTCAGTAGTGAACAGTATGGACTAAAAGGTGGACATGATAGGTTGAAGTGTAGCTGAGTTAAAGTTGGAAATGTAGCAGTGTTACAGCTGGACTGCAGTGTGGATGGGTAGAGGTTATGTGACTCATAATACAGCAGGTCCTTGTACAACTTGGGCTGCACCTGATCAGACATGTGCATACACGTGCATGTGCAAAAAAATAGCTTGCTATTTCCAGAGTGCTACTGCATTTTTAAAACCTTAGTGTTTGATCCAGCATCATGAATTAGAGGAATTGCAGTTAGTCTTACTAAGCTTTTATGGTAGCGACTTACAGAGAATGTCTCATCTCACTGGGCCAGTTTTATAGTAATAACTTTGGCATTGTTTACCCTCCTGTGAAGCACTAGTAGCCAAGATGACCGACCTGATTGATTGTCCATCTCCACACTTGCTGTAATATTTAAAATGCATAAATATTTGCCCAAAGTGGCCTACAAATAGGAGAAAAATTATAAAGCTGCTGAATTGGGGTACATGTAGGATATTATGAAGTCTTGCTTGACTTGAACAAATATAACCTTAAGACTTCCTGGGTGTTTGTCTTTTTTTAATGAAGGCTATCACCTGGAGAGCAAGAGGAACATAAAGGCACTGTCTGAAGTGGGTGAAACTCTCAGATATAATAGTATTAGTGATTAACCATGAGAAGGCTGCCTGGCAGGCAGGCTGTATCTTACTCAAAGTTTTAGCACTAAAGCATGACATGATGTGCTCCCATTGGTCTGTTTTGTTGCCTTAAAATTATGCAAGTAATATAGAAATTCAGGTAAAGAGCTTTTGCTTGGGAGATGAAACTTAAGATGATGGTAGTAGGGACGTGTTTGCAATAGGTATGTGACTCTTCCCCAAGTTAAGGTATGTATCCTAGTTAAAGTATTTAAAACTTATCTTTTAATGTTCATTGTAGCAAAATATTTGGAGGGGTTGAGATGTACAACCCTTTGCCAGAGTGTAAGGACCAGTGTTTAGCCAGTTGTGCCACTTGGGTTAATTCTTGTGCAATAGACACTTGTCCATCGTGCTAAAATTCTTTATTTTAAATTAATCCTTAGACATCTCTGCAGCTAGAAATATTTTGCTGTCAGACCTAGGCAAAGGCTGAAATTATAATCTCTTTTGCAGCACCCTCTTTGTCCTTGTCAAAACAGAAGTCATACGATGGAGTAGCTTAAAATACGTACTGTGAAGAGGCATGTGTTCTTGCATGAAGTCTGCTTGTATAAGCCTCTAATTCATGGATGTAAACTACACTGGTGTGCAAGTGTTTGTTTATCTTGTCTGGAATAACTACCTCTAAAAGCACTCACCTTTGTTTAAAGAATGGGCTTCTTAACAACATATTGAAGAAAACTGAATTTCATCTCAGTGCTTCTCTTGCAGAACAGTAACTGTACCCACACTTAGTAGCTCAATGCCTTTCAGTGGTGCAGTAAGCAGCATAACTTGAGAGGCTAGCGCCTCTTCTGTACCTTTTAAATCTCTTGTAGCTGTTATCTAAATATCTTCTAACTTGTCATTCATGTGGTAACAAAATACCCATACCCAAGTGTTTCAGGTGAAGGTGTGTAGCAGCTTTTGGTTAAGGTGACAGAAAAGGCCTGGTAATTCTTAATGATATTGCCACTTCAGTGGGATCTCTGCCTAATGTAATTTTTTGTTGTGGCCACATTACTCAAAAAGCTAAGCGAAAAAGGCACTGAGGCTCAGCTCTTGTTGAAAACTTAGTGTTCAAATTCAGTGGATGATGGTAATGTTTCTTCTCTTGTATACATCTGTGTCAAGTGGCTCTTTCTTGAGACAACCACAGTCATGTTTAAACAATTCTCTGTAGAGGACCTGTTGTCACTTCTTTGTGTAAAGAACTTTTAAATGAAACTAGGCATTTTATATTGCTGTATGATCTCCATTGGAGCATATAAAAATGAAAGCTTTGAGACCAACGTATGGAATGATTTCCATTTCTCAGTGTCTGCCAGAAACCTGAAAGCTTATGTGCTTCAAAACTTGACTAATATGCTTTCTGTGAAATTTAACTGATTTCTGTCCATACACACACACACCCCCCCCGCCCTGCTGCTGGTAGCAGTATTTGATTTGTGTGGAAGATGCTTGGCTGCCTTTGGCCTGAAATACAGTAATAGCAGCACTTCTCAGGGAAGCTGGATAGGTGGGGTAGACTTCACTGAGGCTGTGAACATTTGGGCTTTTACATCTTCTAATTGGTTGGATTATTTTTGAAAATTTGTTAATACTGAAGTTTGTTTTGACCCTTGGAGGTTTATGGGCAGACTCCTCAGGAGCTGAAGACCAGCCTCAGCAGGGTCATTGTGACACATCACTCTGGAGATCAGTTTTAAACGGCAATAACAGCTGAGTTCATGGTCTTGAACCCATTATCATCCATGGCTATTCTCCAGTTGGAAAGAGCTATATTGGCTGCTACTAAGGAGGGATGGGGTAAGAAGGTTGCTGGTCTTGGCCACTTTCTTCTAGATGTTATGGAGTAAGTCTTGCTTCTGGTTCTGTTAGAGGTGATACTCTGATTTCACTGATTTGAAGCAGTCCACTTAATGTTCAACTTGGACAAATCATTGTTAATTTTAATCCAGTTGTCAGACTTATCCTTTGCCTACTAAGTATGTAGTTGTTCACTTTGGTTCATGTCTGGCATGAGTGATACGCTTATCCTGGGGCTCTTCAACTGGGAACTGTATTTTGTCTGCAAGGGACAACTACGTAACATGCTGGCAAACAACAAAAGCTGTGAAGAGCTGTGCTGCTTAATGGTAATGTCCATGGAGACCACAGTTGGCCTGGCGGCTCTAGGTATGTGGTTCCTACCTTATCCAGGGAGTTGCCTGCTGGGAGTTACAAGTATGTTGTGAAGTGGTTGATCATGTCAGATTGGGGTAAGGTTGTGAGTAACCATCCCAAAGCATGGCATTGCCAGTTTCACAACCTCATGGGGGTGCAGCGACATGTCACATGGGGATATCTTCAGTAATCTTCATTATATGCACCATACATGAGATCTTACCTGCTGTCCAGGTAGGTAATGCTGCTGTGGAGTCAGCTCTCTGCAATGGCAGAGGCATGGAGGAAGGCTCTAGTATGCTTGGCCACAAAAGACCTGTCATTGTTACACTACCAGGTCTGTTCATCTGTCTTGGGGTTTCTGGGAATCCCAGCCTGTCTCAGGTACATCTTTCTTCCTAGCCTGGACTGACTGTACTTTGGGTAATGAATGAGGGCTGACATAGGGTCACCACGTGTGACCTGACTAGAGCTCCTGGTGTCTTAGCCTTGTTCTGTTTCATCTTCCCCTCTGCAGCTATCAGCTTTGAGCACGTGGATGACTTTCACCTATTTCCAAGAGAACAGTGAAGTATTTTTTGACCAGCCTACTCCTAACCAAAATTTCTAAGATGGCTATTTTCTGCTATTAAAACAAAAGTAAGCTTGCTAGGGAGGGCCTGTGAGTTATACTTCAGCAAAGCTCTGGATTGAGGTTAGTGGATACAAAGAAAGCCTGAGCTGTTGGAAGGCTGCATCAGTTCTGTATCTTTAACTCTTTTATGCACCAATTTATTTGTGATCTCTTAGCTGTTTGTTCAGCATGCATTAGTTCATAGCTGGTGGTATAAGTTTTGGGGTTTCTCATCCCTTCTCTTGTTAAGGATAGAGCAGGCTTTCTACTCTAGAAAGAATAGGTGCAGTATGTTTCCTGGAACAAACTCTTCATAAACAGTCGGTTTTGCATTGTTGTCATCTAAACTCTATTGCAGATCTCTTTATAGTAAAAAAAAAAAAATTACTGTGAAGGAAGTGTTTTATGGTAGATGAGCATGATAGCACTGGGAAGGAGATTCCCTATTCTCAGAAGGGACTTCGGTTTTGTTAGACTGAAGTTTTATGTACACAACTCATGCAACTGCAGTAATGCAGGAAAACTGAGGATGACAGAATTTAGGCTGAGCCCAAAGCCTACTATTAACACTTGGTTGGCGTGTTGAATTTGGATCTTAATTTGCAGATTAATAACTAGGTGATGTCAACTTGAAATAAGAGGGTTATGGGAAAACAGCATCTTCCTTCCAAGAAAGGTTTGTGTCTATTTGCCAGATGCTGATATAGTCAACCAAATTCTGTCTTCTGCTAGGTAGCAGCCAACAGGCTCTCTTTGGTACATGTTTAGTTGAGCTTAGTTTGGTAAAGCTGTTAAATATTGCTGCGTCGCATTTACCCTGAACGTTAATTGCTATGATCTGATGTTAGACTGGGTGAAAGGGATGCACAATCCAGAATTCATCATCTGTTAGGCCCTTTGTGTGGGTGAAGCATGGCACTTGTCGAGAATAATCTGTGGATGCTACGCAAACAGGATGAGAGCGCCAATGCAATGCTTTGTTCTAGATCTGTTGGTGAATGTAAGAGGTGCTCAGCTGAAGGACATAGGGCTAAGATTGGAAGAGTCATGTAGACATGTGGGGGCTTTGTACACCTTTGATTAAATGTAAGGTAGGGCCAAGATGTTCTTTGACAACAATAAAAGGCAGTATAATTTACTGAACAAGATAGGGACTAAAAGTCTTATCTGTAATGAGTTTGTATTCATCATCCTGGATAGATTAACATTTTTATATAAAATGGGTATATCTTATAATAGCACTGTTGACTAAATCTGTAGGTAGAAAGCGTTTTGCTTTTTATAAATGGCACATGGGAAAGCTTTCTTCCAAAACAAATTCAACTTGTATGTTTACAAGTACAGTATTTAAATTTGGAATAGCTCAAGAAATTGTCAAGTGAATAGCTTTCAGGCTGCTTAAGCGCAAAAGCAAAAAGATTTTTGGAATAAGAACTTCTGCTTATGTCTGATTTTCAAAAATAAAAACCTGAGCAGTTTCCTGAAGCACTCCAGCATAGATCCTGATGTACTGACAAGTCGCACTCCTCTGCACAGACTTTGTCCATGAGGCAGCTGCGGCAATTCTCTAAGAGCAAAAAATAAAGCTGGGGTTGTGTAACCTGGGGGAGGAGGGGGACATTCCTGGTGTTGAAGAGAAAGCCATCAAGTCAAGGCCTGGATATGTAGGCTTGCTGGGGGAGACATATGCTATGCAGACTTCACAAATAGTTCTCAGAAAGAGAGTATCAGGGACAATCTGAGTAAACTTGCTCATTGGAGGAGGCAAAGCTATGCCTTGGCTGCCTCGCTGTTTGAAATGTCAGAGGGATCTGCGCTGATTTCAGAGCTACCCAGCTTTTTTTACCTCCTACCTCTGGGATTTCTTTCTTGTACCATCTTAATTGCTCCAGCTCTTGTGCTCTTCTACTACAGCCACCACGGGTCTTCTCTCCTGTGCTTTGAAGATTAGGTTCAAAATAAAGCCTCTCAGCATAGTGAAACCAGCATGCAGGATTTGATGTTAAGCATGGAAGTGTGGAATGATTTGCAGCTCCACAGCATGGCCAGGGAGAGAGCCTGGTGTAACGCTTCATGGAGCCAATGCGTTCGTAGGGCAAGATTTAGTTTTATTAAGTTAAGGTGAGGTTTAAAGTATATTACTGACATGCCTCTGAGTTCTGTTGTGCTTGTCACCTGAAGTGCCATTACCCAGGCTATGCCACAACACTGAGCTTAAAACACGTGGGCAGAAAGCCAAACTCTACACTTAGCAAGCACTTTAAATAGAAAACTACAGCACAACTGACCTGCAAGTACCTTTCCTTTTATAAGGGAAGCTGGGGTTCCTAACTGCCAGAGCCTTCTTTGCTTTCATTATAAGTGCATTGATAAATGCCATCATATAATGTTTATTTGCTAAAATGATGTTTGATCACAGCTTAATGTGATTGCCATTTAGAGTTTGAGTTTCAGGCAGAAAGTCTTTTCCTGCCCTAGGTTTGCTAACCTTGTATTAATAGGTATGGTGAAAGGAATACTCAGGGCTTTCTCCCGTGACGCTGTGTCAACATGGCAAACCACCAAAGCTCGCAGTACTAAACTGTTGAGATCATTTTATAGTGTTTAGGTATGTATGCATCGCAGCAATGGCACATGCGACCTGTCTCAGGCACAGTAGTTGTCTGGTAGCAACAGCATGATATTTAACACCAGTTATGAATTGACCCAGCTTAGGAGTTGATTTTGCAGCCCATGCTTAATCCCACATTGCCATGTTTAGACCGCTACCAGTAACTGTGCTAATGGATGCAAAGCTAGTACAGTTGCAGCTGTAAATCTGTGTGAGTCACGCTGTGAGGGCCATGAAGACATGAACTTGGGAAGCTGCTCAAATGGCTTCAAATGCTGACGGTACAAAGACACTGGTAGCTTTGGTGGTGGTAGAATTTAATCAGACCTGGCTTAACTGTTATGTCTTATCCCGTATTCTATAAGATGTAAATTCTGATCAAACCTCCTGTTGTGATTGACATTGTGATGCCTTCTTTTTTGGGTCTAAAATAGATGGATTGGGTGAAGGGGAGTGCTGTGCAGTGTCTTATTTTCCTACTTTTACTGTTGGATAACTCCTAGACTACTAGAAACTCTTTTGTATCTTCTGAGAAGTTTCATTAAGGTTGGAAAAGACCTCTAGGGTCAAGTCCAACCGTCAACCCAACACCACCATGTCTCCTAAACCATGACCTGAAGTGCCATGTCTACATGTTTTTTTGAACACCTCCAGGAATGGTGACTCCACCACCTCTCTGGGCAGCCTGTTCCAATGCCTGACCACTCTTTCAGTGAAGAAATTTTTCCTAGTATCCAATCTAAACCTCCCCTGATGTAACCTGAGGCCGTTTCCTCTCATTCTATTGCTTGTTATTTGGGAGAAGAGACCAACCCCCGCCTCGCTACAACCTCCTTTCAGGTAGTTGTAGAGAGCGATAAGGTGTCCCCTCAGCCTCCTTTTCTCCAGGCTAAACAAACCCAGTTCCCTCAGCTGTTCCTCCTAAGACCTGCTCTCTAGACCCTTCACCAGCTTCGTTGCCCTTCTCTGGACACGCTCCAGCACCTCGATGTCCTTTTTGTAGTGAGGGGCCCAAAACTGAACACAGTATTCAGGGTGCAGCCTCACCAGTGCCGAGTACAGGGCCATGACCACTGCCCTGCTCCTCCTGCCCACACTATTGCTAATACAAGCCAGGATGCTGTTGGCCTTCTTGGTCACCTGGGCACACTGCTGGCTCAAAGTTCAGCTGACTTCGCTGCTTGCAGAGCTCAGCTGAATTGGCCACCAGGTTTCAAGGCTGCCATGGCAGGAGAGTCTGACAGCTTAATCCTCACTTAGTTAAAAACACGCATATACTTATGTGGATTATCCACTTAATAGTTTGTGGGAGTTCTGTGATTTTTTTTTTTTTTAAAAAGACGCATATGGGTGTGCATTTCAAGGCCTAGCTGAGTTTGATAAATATTATAAGAAATATCGAGTCACTCTCTGCTTCTCTTGGTAACAGAAAACAAAATAGAAGGATGGTTCAGTGAGTTACTGAAAGCAACAGCATAGGCATGCATAAACCTGGTATGGATGTATATATCTGTGATTGCATCTTCCCCTTCATCACCTCACTGCCTTGGAATTTAAGCTATCGGACTTCTTCCAGCTTTACAGGAAGCCTTGCTTCTGAGGGTATAATTAAAACAAATCTGTTCCTATGAAAGCAACTTGAGATTCTCAGGACAGAAGATCTCAAAGGCTACTAAAAGTTTAAAAAAAGAGGAAAAAAAAGGAAAATCCAGATTTCAAAATTACTGTTTCTGGCAGCTGATTTCCTAGAAGTCATGGTGAACGGAAGGGAAGCCCAAGATAGATGAGCTGAGGTGCTGGTGTTGATGAAGCAGTTGTCTTGGCAACTGCAGGCACTTAAATATCTCTAGGAAAATAGCTAGCAAATGTTAAGATTGAGAAATGGCGACAGGTTGACAGAGAACCAGGAGCAGCGAGGAGCTTGTGGTTTACACAGGGAATTGATTTGACTACAATAGGAAGTTGCTGTTTTCAGTGGTGGGATTCTTGAGTGATGCAACCCTGATGGTTTTTCTCTTGTAATGACAGTGTGTCTGGCTGCCCTCTTGCTGCATGAAGCAAGATCCTTAGCAAGAAACACTGACCTCAGAGTATATTCATTGCCAGAACAGTGGCAGATGAATGTGGTGTGAATTCAGGTACTACTGGAGCACTTCATTTTGCAGCCCTAGAGTTTGATAGAGTCATACAAATATTGCAGAAAAGCCAGTGCAGAATAAACCCTGCACGCAAGCAGATATACTTGTGAGGATTGTATTCCATGTCAGAGCTAAACTGCAGAAGCTGCAACTGTGTCAGGGATTGTTTTGGGCCCTTGTAGTGCTTATGTGGTGAGAAATTGAGATGCATTACCGTGTGTGTTTTGCTAATCCTGAATGTGCATGCTGTTCTGTGGTTCTGTAGGTAAAACTATAAGTTTTAATCTTTTCCTTTTCTTATGGAGCACTTAATTCTCTTTCATGTTGGCACAAAAAGCAAACTCCAGAGAAAGCCTGACTGAATAAAATGAGCGGAGTTTGAGCCAATTGTTTCCTGCTGCCACAAGCATATTTGTAACTGCCAACTATGACAGGTATTTCTACAAGCACTGAATCTTAAGCAGAACACCAGGTGCTTGGAGAAGTTATGGAAAACTAACTGTTATGTTTTCTGCCTCTCATCTAATAGCTGGTTTCTGAGCTTCTTTTTGTGTAGTAACTTGTGCAAAGTTGTGGTCAGAAGCTTTGTTCAAATGCAAGTGGAAAACCCATAAGCTACTTCTTGCTGCAAAGGGCAGTAAGTGGTGAGAATTGGTGGTAGGATCAGCTTCTTATCACATTTTCCTCTTTTTTTCCTAGGAAGAATCCTAGTCTACATATAGAGGAACCGTTACTATAGATACACATTTTTTTTTTACCTAAACGTTTAAAAGGTAGCTGGCTCTACTGGTAGTGGTCAGGATGCTAGGCAGATTTGATGTTTCTGTGATGGAGACCCACTTTGGTACTTCAGTTATGTCATTCAAAGCTTCAGTCATTTGACCAGCTGTTTCTGCTTAGCCACTTGTTTTAGCACAGGCAAAAATCTTTTCTAACTTTCTGTACTAGCAATGTAAGCCAGTGTTACAATTAATAGTTGATTGGACTTCTGAAGCCTTGCCAAATTAGAGGGAAGTTTTGGTTGGTGAGTGACATCAGCTTCTGCAGTACTGAAATGTTAAAGTGAAAAACTGCGGTCCCTGGTGTAATGCAGATACTGATGGTGGGGTTTTCTATATTTGTGAGTTGCTTTTGCCAAAGGAGCAATGACAAAAATACCTTTTTAGGTCTTTCCCCCTTTCTAACTTATAAACTTTTACCTTGTCTCCCATCTACCTCTGACCCTTTAAGGTGTTCCTACACTGAAAGTTCTTATCTCATACAGGACTTCAGACTTCTTAAGGCTTCTGAAACTTCATCTGACACTGATCAGCAGATTAAGGTTCACAAATAATTTCTGGAAGTAGAGTGATACATTTTCAAAGTATTTCCTATCATGGGCAAAGAATATGTAATTACACAAGTGAGGGAGTATGGGATGAAACCTGGATCACCAGGTGTAAACTCTTCTGTACTTACAGTGGGCTGCTCTGCTGTTTGGATTTGCTGTTCTTTATCAGTATACTTTCAGTATTTTAACAGCAAAAAGTTCCAAAAAGGACTGGTACAATCAAAACCACCTTCTTGTCAAAATGAAGCTTGATATAGGGAGCTTTATAAAGTAGGCACATGAGTAGTCTGGGTTTTCTGAAGAGAACGTATGGTAGCTGACACTTCAGCTGGAGATGACTTGGTAATTACAGCTCCTTTGTCTGAATCCCTCTACCATTTCATGGGGCTAATGGCAAATTAAGCTGCTCTTTGTAGGTGCAAGGAAGGCATGCTGCTAAAAATATTTGGTTTCTGCATATTTTAAATACTCTATCAGACTTGCCCTGGGCCAAAAGCTTGGAGTCTAAGGTGTGAGGTGAAAGTGGTTGGTTAAACTCTTCTAAAATGAGTGAATAGTCCTACCACTGGTGACAGACGTCCTTCTGAATGGAGAAGGCTCTCGATTCTTTGGTTGATCTGTTTTAGGACAGAACAAGACAAGCCTGTTTTTAGAGACTTTTGGTTTTTTTTTTTTTCCTCTAGCTTCAGGTAGTAGCTGGTTACTGAAATCAGCAGAGTTGCTTACTTAAGTATTTCATTGTGGTGGTCTGAGTGTTTCATTGTGATGATTGGTCTTTGAGGGTGTGTCACATCAATTTCAGTGACTTAAATGTCTCAATCCTAGTTTAATGTATTGCAAGCATTTGTAAATATAAATCAGCTAAAGTTTGGCTTGAGTTGCTTTATTCCAAGATAAATGTAATATATAGTTGAACAAACTCACTAGAGAAGCTTGCACCTGAACAAGTGAGATCTAGTCTGATTTTGGTTTTTGTAGGCTGATCCTTGGTGCAATTTAGCTAACAGTTGCTAGAACAAGGGGCATGGTTTCTGCTGCTCTATGCTAAGCAAAACAATCAGAAAGAACAATTCATCTATGCGATAATGGCTGACTCATGCTACAAGGCTTGGTATTCCTTTAATCCTTTTATAAACTGTTTTATCCTAGGTAATGTAATTGTGGATGTTCTTATTGCCCATATAATGCCTAATCCCTTTTGAATTCTGATAAACTGTTGGCCTTAATGTTGCTTAGCAATAATTAGCAAAATACAGGTGGTTTGTGTATTGTTTAATTCTTGAGAAAACCTTTGAAATTTTGTTTGTGCTGACCTATTACGCTTTTATGGTGGTGATACTTCCACTGCTGAGCAGTGAGTGGGAACTCATTCAGATGAATACTTGCATCAGGCTGATTACCAGCCCTGAGCTTGCATCTTTTTCTTAAGCTTGTCTGCAAAACTCTGTGTTGTGTTCCCACTTGACATGGCAGGCTTGAAGAGTGCTTGATAGCCTCCTTCCCAAAGGATGGAGTATTTTGTAGACAGCTTCATATTCAAAGAAAACAAAGTATCTGTGTCCCTTTTTATGCAGATTTGTGAGTTGCAAGTTGTGGATCCCATTCTACTACTCTCAGTTTAACCATGCTCTTCTTACATTTGGCTATGATAAAGGAGGAATGGTAGTTAGCATTCAAACATTTCGGGTGTCTGATCTGGAGGTTGTTTAGCTTTGGTAAGATATGGGAGAGGCCTTCACTTTGTGATTTTGATTCCTTGTTCCTCTTTCCTCTGATGGATTTGTTCTAGGCAAATTTGGTTGTTCAAGGTCAAAGTTCTACTTAAGGAATAATATAGGCTTCTTAAATAAACCCTGCTGTGCTTCTGCTGCAATATTTTTATCCCATATGATATTGCCTTGTAACTCTGTCACAGTTCTAGCGCAATCTGTGGTAAGTAGGGTAAAGAGCTAAAATTGTGCAGAGGTGCCCGAAGTGTCAACAACTTCAGTACAGAGAGTGGTGTTACGGGAAGCCCCAATTATTTTAAGTGTCCAGCTTTGTAGTGGTAGTTGGAGGGGTTCTGCAATGTCTTGTCCAGGGCCTTCCCAAGGGCCTTTGGCTTGTGCAAGAAGTTTAATATATGGCTTAGCCAAAAGTACTGGCCAGCCTCGTCTTAATGCTTGGAGATGGGTTCAGTTCCCTCTTTACCTTGAAGAGACTAAGCCCATATCTCCTGGTTTGTTTTTTTTTGGGGGGTGGTGGTGGTGGGTGGTATTGTAGTCATCAGGCTATGAGTTTACTGAGGAATCCTCCTTTCCCTTGTTGAAACTTTTGCCTCCTGGGCTCTTGGCTGCATAGTGGGGTAGTGCCAAAACCCAGCCAGCAGTGAGGGAACACGCATCTGTAGGCTAAGGTGCTCAGCTGGAAGGAGGGATTGCTCCTGTTTATCAGCTCACTTTCCAGTGTGAAATATTTATAATCCTGACAGCTTTTTCCAAGCTCTGAGCTGTCAGCCTCCTTTTGTTTCTGGCTTGGGCTTTTGCATTCCTGTCTGGGCAGTGGCCTGATGCCAAGGCGAAAGCTGGAGAGCACTGTGCTGAATGCCCTTTAGGGTATGGCATCCACCCAGAAGGTGGAGGATGCAAGTTAAAGTGTCTTTGGGCCAAATGTCCCAGTGCCAGACGACTGAATAAGGTGTCCCAATTTAGCTTTTTTTTTTGAGGAAAATAGGAGAATCACTGAATGCATGGTAAGAGTGGTCATGTACAGGATTTCAGGCTCTGAATCAACCTCGTACACATACCTGCACGTGACTTTGATTTCAGTATTAAATTCCCAGAGTTCAAGACATGTCAAGGCATTTCCTTGTCAGTTCTGTTGGGTAGGTCACCAAGCTCTACTGAGAAGGAACATATGGAGAACGCTGGGTTTAGACCTGCAGTTTCCCAGGGTGGGTCCCTAGTGAGCACTGGCTCCTGAGATGCACTTTGCAAGCACCAGACTTGTCATGCTCACCCATGAAATACTTACCATGTCGCTCCTGTTCTAGCAGAGTCTAGAAAATCAAAAGATAAACTACTTGTAAGTAGCTATTAATTAATCTCTTCTGGAGGGTGCAGGATCCTTTCTTCTTGTTTAAACTTCTGTTCTTATCTTTTTACAGGGCACTTCTGTTACGTATGGATTAAGGAGGTAGCCTCAACCCGTACCTGTTCTGTGCTCGGTGCCTAATCATGTATATATGGGAGAAAATCTTTCAGTGTAACAGGAAGATTACTTTGATCCCTCCTTATAAATGCTTGTCATTGGCTGACTCTTCTTTTGCATATTCTTAGGGTTTTTTCTGGTGGAATTTTCTCATTAGTTTGCTGTAGTCGGTTGTCTTTTGGATGAAGCTGTGATTTTTAAAGACATCATTTCACATTGGAAGCAACTTTAATGTGCTATGATAACACATACAAGAATGTCAGATCAGTCAGGGTTTAATTTGCAAATTAAAAATGTTGCTGTTATGGCTTTTTGTGTTAAACTACTTGACTGTAAGGATAATGAACTAGTGATGCAGATCTCATTAATCCGATATTGCACTAGCTGTGTTTAAAGCTAACTGTTCACAGTAAAAAAGCAAATGAGCTATGTGTTACCTTAGATATAATTAGATATGCTGCCTTGTATGTTTATTTTGGAGATTAGAGCAGAAGCATGAAAAAACCCCTACAATACAGGCTGCAGTGCCCAGTGCAGAAGGATTGCACAATGAATTCAAGCTCTGCAGCACATATGGCTTAGTGCACAGTATGGGTTACCCTGCTTTGGATTTACTGAGAAAATTTGCTTTTTCTTTCCCTGCTGATAGGAGAATGACAGCCTTTTAATGCTGATGGCTGCAGCCAGTAAGATGGCCCTATGTGAAACATGAAATCTGGTGTCCACAGATATAGTACCCTGAAAGGTTGGGCAGCATTGCAGCAGGCACGAAGGAGCTTGTGTTGTGTATGTCATTGCTTGGATATTCCTGAGGTCACTTCCCCAGCATCTGACTCCTCGATTTTCCCTCAGAGGAAGATCGGGACTGTTGAGCCTGAAATGCTGTCCCACTTGCTGTTGTTACAGGCTGTAAACAGCCACTGTCTTCAACCTTTGTAACTCTGCAGGCTTTCTGTCTTGAAAAATGACATGACTTCACTGAGCAACACTAAACGATTATGTAGATATCTTCCAGAGATTTGTTTTGAAACACTCTGAAGCCATAAAATATACTGTATCTGCAGCAAAGCTGCCAGAATATTTGCTTCTAGCATGACAGCTTTCTTGCCAGCAGAACTACTTTTGCCTACAAAGCCTAAATTGTCTCAAAGGGTTTTGGTTGGTTGTTTTTGGTGTGGTGTTTTAAAAGCACCTGAAACTGATGTCGTAGCCAGTGTTGTAGCTGTTTGTTTCAGCAATGATTCTTCTTTTTCTGTTTTCATATGTTGATATTTGCTTTGCGTGATGCCCTGTTGGGAAGAGGCTAACTGAAAATATTGCAGAGTAACTTGAGCAGCAAACAATCTGGTATCAAATAGGCTAGTCTCTGCATGGTGAGAGTGGAGGAGCATACTTTGAAATTTGTCTCCTTTTGCAGAAGGCAATCAGTGCTGTTGGTGTGTTTTAGGGACAAGATATGTGTTACTGCTTGTGTCGTGTCCAGTACAATGAGGCTGCGACTTGCTAGGTGCTTGCAAATGTGCAAAGTGAGTGCAGCCCACAGGTGCAATAAGGGGTTTGTGGATACTAATGAGCTGCAAAAATGATGGGTACTGTACAGCTTGTGGCATGCAAACAGAAGTAAATTAGAGCTCTCTTGAAAGCCCAGTATACTCTGAAGGGTGGCAACAGGTGATTCCCCTCCCCCCCCCCCCCCCCCGCCCCGCTGTAACAAGGCTGTGTAAGAGCTAGTTTCTGGTGAATACTTGCTTCTTCTGCAGTCCCAAAGAGTTGAAGATGGGACTTTAATGACATGGTCTGTAGAAGTACCTGTGCTGCTGAAGCTGTAATTTTAAAATCTACATTGTAAATCAGGTGATCACTAAGTCTGGTCAAAAATTGCTGGCTTGGCTATCTTTATTACTAAACAAGCAAGTAGGTCACTGATTTAACTTGCTTAGATTATTTGTCCCTGCTGCCATTCCCCTGTACTACAGCTGCCGAGATACTGCTTGGGCATTAGGATGGGAAAGGAAGGAAAACCCTAGCTGTGTATTTTTTCTTCCCAGAGTAGAGAAGTACTAATAGAGTATACGTATGCATGTATGTATGCAGTCTTCAGATTATCAGTAGATTATTAACACATCAACCCCCAATTGACAGAATATAAAATTGTCCTGCCGTCAGTTTTCTACTAGGAGAGGTGTTTGTGCAGGATTTCAGCAGTAGCCAAAGGCTCCTGGTTGGGATTTTTCCTGCATGTGCAATCCCACACTTACTGAAACAACCAAGTAGCTGCTTGGTCTAAGTGTGTCCTGCCTCAACTGTTGACACTTAACGCCAGGAATAAATGTCTAAGTGGTCACTTCTCCAAAGTAAAGCATTTAAGTTAAAAATTAGGGACTTTCTGGCTAGTTTGTTACCTGGCTGCACAAATGGTGCTATGGTGCCAGGAGGGGTGGGAGGAGGAACCTCTGCTGTGACTTGTGCTGGTTTGTTCTTTACTTCTTGCTTAGGGCTTATAGTGTTGGCATGCTGAGGCATTTCTTAAGCTATAATACTGAGGATTTATCAGACCCATAGTTCAGTGGTAGGAAACAACAGTTTGTTTTTTTAGTTTTAGGGGGTTCAGATGCTAGTGACAATCAATACTTCTCACACTGTCATTATTCATCTGGTTCTTAGTAATCTGTTCGACATGGTAGTTCTGATTGCCACTTGTGTCCTAATGTGACAACACATTCACTGTGGTGCTTGACTGCGACCTGAGCTGTCCTGCTCAGTGTCCAGCTGTTAGCTGCTCTTACAGTACCTGCTAGCCCTCACTTTTTTTAAAGGCTATAAATCTAAACAAGCTCTTGGACTGTTTTGGCATGGAGCTTCCAGTGCTTTGCTGTTTCCCTTAGTGGTTGGTATACTGCAGCTGTTTGTGCGTAAGCATAGCTGTACATGTGAGCATTGTAATAGCTGCTACTTCAAATGTCTGTAGCGGTGGAGAGAAGGCATGTCGATAATAAGCAAGCTTGATACTGAGGAGATATGTGATGTTCTTCAAAGATAGCTGGGGAGGGAGAGCATATTTATTAATGGGAAAATATAGACACAAGTTCATGTTTCTAGAGATATTTTGAACTTAGTTCAGTAGAACTTTATCAGATAGCGGTGTGGAGACTTTCTATCATCATTTCTCCTGGACAAATGTAACAAGGAAGCTTACAAGGGTGCTGCCTGCTCTTTGCAATACCTTGTTGGAATTGAAAAATCTCTCCAACTGAGAAGTCCAAGCCATATCTTTAATCTCCTTTTAAAACTAGTTTCCATCTGTGTCCACCATCCAGTACTCCTTGAGCTTCCTCAGTGCTTTAATGAGTTCACTGTAACGTTTTCGGTTACATTGAAATGCCTCCTTGCTGTTGACAGGCTCTTCATGCTACAGCACAGCGAAGGTGACTGGATGGAAAATCAGCCTGAAAGAATCTCCAAAACTGGTTTTGGCACTAATATGTGATTGCTTCCAAACAGCTCATATTTTAATCAAGCTCTTGATATTTTAATTTTTGATCCTTCCCAGTACTGATTTATGGACTAAATCACAATTCATTATATCTGCTCAGTCCACTGTTTTGTCCCTCATACTGCCTGGTATGTTCTAATAAAAAACACGTAAGGCAGCTGGACTTGCATTGTGTATTTTGGTGGGGAGGAAGAGAGTGACAAAAAGGCTTTAAATATGATTTGGTCATACCTTGTAAATGTTTATATGCAGTTGTGTGAACAACTACTTTCAGTACCTCATCTGCCTGTGCTGTTAATGTGTAGAGTGGCAGCCTGTTCCCCAAAGGTGTACACTGGAGGCTCGCCTGGGGTCTCTGCAGAGCATTTTGGTTGAGAATACCCAGTACAACTTAGTACTTCTAATCTTTCCTGCTAGCAGGAAGATTATTCTCTGAATTTCTCACTTAATCTTGTAAATCTTATTCACCCACAGCCTTTTTTATTTTGCATTATAACAACTTGGTAAGCACCACTTGGACTGTGTAGCACATAGAAAAATAATGTTGTACTAAATACAGCTTTCTGAAGGCATCCTCTGAGAAGAATCCAGGAGTCTAAATGCTGACTTCTAGAGCGTGGGTAGTCTGTTTCGTGTCTTCTTTGCATCTTTCCTGTACAGATAAACACTTCAAGGCTATGAAGTGGCAGACTAAAACGTCACACATAGTACCTGAAATAATTTTGGATTTTAGACTATTCTAGAAGCCAATGATCTAATAGTTCAGTTGGAGGAGACCAGGGCTGTTAAGACATTGAAATTACAAACTAAACACTACCAGGTAGAAAACCTTCCAAGTGATGCTTTTTGATTACGTTTTAGGGAAGGGCTAAATGTGGTTAAGGAAGTTTTCTTGAGTTAGATGACAAGGAGTTGCTGGGGTCAGTTCCAAGGAAGGGAAACGAGTGATCATCTACCTTGTGATACCCTGGAATCCCAAGCTCCCTTACTTCATTCGGCAGCTCTGCAAGTGAGCTGGGTTTTATATTGATGTGTCTGCAAATCTCACGTAGTAAATGTCTGCTGACCTAACCAAAACATTTCTGAGAGGGGAGTGTCCTGACTCCCCAGACATACTGTGCTTCTGCATGTACAGTTCATGCTCCACATTTTATAGAGGAGCTGCTGCTCTGCTTCATAAACACTACTTAGCAGTTGTAGAAATGCTTGTTATTAGAGCTGGATTGCAGACATTTTTGCCATAGTACACAACTTGAACCAAGCAGCTGCAGCTGGTTTCCTGGGATACCCGAGAAGAAGCCATGAATGTATTAGATGTTGTTCCCCTTTTGCTCTTGGACTCATTGACTATGCTGTCCGTGTCTAATAAACTTACCTCGCAGGTTTGCTTGAAGTGTACAATATTTGGAAAGGATTAGAAAAATCATTATGATGTAGTTTATTTTGTAGCACATGAAGGTGAAGGCTGGTGATGCAGTCAAAAGTAGGCATTGTTATCATTCACTCTGGTTTCTACAGTAGATACAGGTCATCTACTTGTGTAGCTCTCAAGTATCCTGTCAGGAATCCTTCCTAACAATGCTGTGTATTAGTGTAAATACTGTCTGTCTTAAAATGAGGTATGGGGGATAACTTGTTGAGCACTCTGATTTTTGTTTAATATTCAGATGAGTTCTATGAATTCAATACTGATGCTGAAATATAGCAGGCTTTGACCTGAGCACTTAAAATGTTGGAATATCAAAAGGTCTCTTGAAGAAAAGTGATCTTTTTTTAGAGCTTCTCTTTCCACGTAGTGAATACTGAACAATAACCTTCAGAACAAAACTTCCATACTTTGTTACAGGTATTTGTAGGAAATCTCTTGCCGTTTGTATTCTGGTAAATTGCAAACTGTTTGATACAGACCCTTACCTTACTACTAAAACCTAATTTGGTTTGAACACATATACAATGTTGGTGATATTGATAATGGAGCAAGTGAAAAATACTCATGCCCAAGTCATCTCCATTTTACCAGTTGGAGAAAAATGGGCAGCCAATAACAGAAAAATAATGCAAATCAACTCTTGGCTGTGTGACTGGTGCTGTTGCAAGGGTTTTGGCCTTTATGGCAATGGGATATTCCCCAGAAACCATAGCCTGTTAGGGAGGGATGGAATCCACCTGTCTAGAAGGGGCAAGGCAATCTTTGTCAGCAGCTGGCCGACTTGAGGAAGTAGGCTTTAGACTGAAGGACTCGGGGTGGGCAGGGCCCAAAGTGGCAAGGCTAAAGGCAAGACATCCAATAGCGGAATAAGCCAGGCCAACCAGAGCAGTGACAAAGTTGTCTGAGCTGCCTCATGAGATGACAATCAGAAGACCAACCACCTCAAGGGTGTGCATGGCTATGGTGGATCCTTGTGCATCCCTCCAGGGAAACCTGTGTGCTCAAGTACCTCTCTGAAATGCCTGTACACCAATGCACGCAGCATGGGCAATCAACAGGAGGAACTAGAGATCGGTGTGTGGTCTCAGGGCCATGATCTGATTGCAGTTACAGAGGCATGGTGGGATAGCTCACATGACTGGAATGCTGTCATGGATGGGGACATACTTTTTAGGAAAGACAGGCCAGCAAGGCAAGGTGGGGCAGTTGCTCTTTATGTGGGGGAGCAACTGGAATGTATCAAGCTCTGCCTAGGGGTGAAGGAAGAATGAGTCAAGAGCTTATGGGTAAAAATTAAGGGGCAGGCAAACATGGATGATACTGTTGTGGGTGTTTGCTGCAGGCCACCTGATCAGGAAGAGGAAGTTTATGAGGCCTTCTACAGGCAGCTGGAAGTAGCCTCACAATCACAGGTCCTGGTCCTCATGGGGCACTTCAACCACCCTGATATCTGCTGGAAAAGCAACACAGCAAGGCATGCACAATCCAGGACGTTCCTGCAGAGCATCAGGGATAACTTTTTGACACAGGTGGTGGAGGAGCCAATGAGACAAGATGTGCTGCTGGGTCTTACTGATGACTCCTTGGCTCTCCAGTCGACAGATGAGCTCGTGGATGGGAATCAGGGAGTCTCTGTTGGTGTGATATTGCCGCACCACTGTTGTGGTGGCACCTGTTGTTCTTTGACCCTCAGCAACCCCACAACAGAAGGGTCCTTCAAGAGACCGGGCAAGGTAGACAGCTGTTTAATTTCCTCCATCTCCAAGGCAGCTACACCAAAAGCCCACCTGTACCCTTTTGGGTCCTTGAAATACCCTCTCCTGAGGCAGTCTATGCCAAGGATGCACGGAGCCTCTGGGCCAGTCACAGTGGGTTGCTTTTGCCACTCATTCCCAGTTAGGTGCACTTCGGCCTCCAATACAGTTAGCTCTTGGGATCCCCCTGTCACTCCAGCAATGCTGATGGGTTCTGCCCCTATACAGTTTGATGGCATTAGGGTGCATTGTGCACCAGTGTCCACTAAAGCCTTGCACTCCTGTGGGTCTGACGTGCCAGGCCATCGGATCCACACAGTCCAGTAAACCTGGTTTTCCCTTTCCTCCACCTGGCTGGAGGCAGGGCCCCTGGAGTCCTGATCATAGTGTTCATCACTGACTTCCTGTAACTACGAATCACAAGTGTGTCTATTAAGATCAGAGAGGAACTCTGCTTCTGCTCCTCTGTCTGGGGAATTGCTTACTGGAAACTGGAGCAGCAGCTTTTCTGGAGAAACCCCCCGCGGTGATTGTTTTCCCTTGCAGCTCATGTACCCATGCCTCTAGGGTCAAGGTAGGTTTTCCATCCCATTTCTTTGTCTTTTCTGTGGTCATGCAGGTAGTACCATAGGGTGGCTCATGGTGTGCATCCTTTCTTTTGAGCAAAGGGATGCTTACTCCTAATGGCTGAGATACTGGTCCATACTGGTGGGGAGTAGGACATGTCTTCTTTGAGTTGCTGGAACTCTGGGACAGTTTGTCCACAGCAGAGACGAGTGAGGACGAGATATGTGCTTTGTACTCCTGGAGTTTATCAATCAACTCCACCACTGTTCGTGCCTCATCCTCTCTCCAGGACACTACTGCCAATGAGTTTGCATACGAGGATGGTGCAGTCTGTACAAACTTCTGCCACATGGGTCGTGTGCACTGGGCTTCATCTGTGTCTTTGGATGACCGTTGATCGTCCAGGTCACTATAAATCACCTCAAGCATGGCTAGTTCCCTCAGGTACTGGATACCTTTCTCCATGGTCGTCCATTTTCCTAGGTGATATACAATATCTTCTTTGAAGGGGTACCTTTCTCTCACATCTGACAGGAGTCACCTTCAGAGGCTGAGGTCTTGTGTGTCTTTTCCAATTGCTTTGTCAATGCCCCCTTCCCTAGAGTGGTATCCCAGTTGTTTGGCTTCCTTCCCCTCTAATTCCAGGCTACTGGCCCCATTATCCCAGCATTGGAGCAGCAATGTGGCAATGTGCTCACCTGAACGACAGCCAAAATCTTTTCATATATCCTGCAACTCAAGGATAGGGATCGGGTAGTTTCCATTTCTTGTACAAGTTTTTCCTCTTCCTCCTCCTCTTCTTGTGATGGCCCTGGTTCTTCCTCATCTCTTTCTAAATGAGTTCACTTTCTCTTCCAAGATTTCTTCTTGAGTATAGGGGAGACTGATACTGGCACGGGTTGGTCCTCTCATTTAGCTGCAACACTTGTCACCAGGGTTTGAGTAGCTGCAGTGTCTGTCGTGGGGGTTTGAGTGGCTGCAGTGCTTGTCGCTTTCCTTGCCTCTGGATCTAAAAAGACAACGACCTTCTCTTCCCCTTGGGAGTACTGAATAGTGTTAAACAGGCCTCGATAGGCATGGGCCAGGCCCCAGCACATAGCAGTGATTTGTGTATCTCTGGAATTGCCTGGGTGACAGCATACTTCCTCCAAATAGTCTACTAATTTTTCAGGATTCTGCACTCGTTCAGGGGTGAAGTCCCACAACACTGAGGGTGCCCACTGTCTTAGGCATTTGCCCATACTATCCCACATACCCTGCCACGCATAGCTATCGAGCCTTGGGGCAGATCTCTGGATGATATTCTTAAAATCCTTATTAACCTTAGACAGAACTGAAACCATCTGCCAAAGCAATACCAACAGATGTATCTTAACTACCCAAGGACGTTCAAGATATTGAAAAGTTGTTGTAATGAAGGAGGAGACATTATATAACATGGGAGCTAAGGTGCCGTTCTGTATTTCCTCCATAAAAAAACCTCTCGGAGGAGGTAAAATTGCTAATTGTCTCCATGAGGCGGTAGCCGAACTACAGTAACAGCTTCTATGCAAGACTCAAATAACCAATAATGCTTAAGGCCAGGGTTTTAATAACAAATCTCCTAGGCAAAACATGTCTAATCACTGCAGAGCACAGCAAACTACAAAAACCAACAGCAATTTTTAACATGTACTTTATAATCAGCACCAGGACTGGACAAACTAATATTGAGAACAGATGAATCAATGCTGTGGCCAGCAGCTGTTATTATCTCAGACCCTTTGTGCCCCACGTTGGGCGCCAAAATGGACTGCGGTGGTTCAGCCTCAGTCGGCAACTAAACACCTGTGGGACGTGGGGGAGAACTGGAAGAGCAAAAGCACAAAACACCAACAAACTTGTGGGTTGAGATAAGCAGAGTTTAATTACAATAAAAAAGTAATGATTATGATAATAACAATAATGATAATATAATAAAATGGAACAGGGAAAAAAAAACAACAAACACAAACAATACAACCGCTCACTAATGCTGCCTGTCCCTGACCCGCGATTGCTGCCTCCCTCCCCCGGCCAGCCCCTCCCAGTTAACATCCTGGGCATGATGTTACGTGAAATGGAATATCCTTTTGGCCAGTTTGAATCTGCTCTTAGCTGTGCCCCTTCCCCTCCAGGCTTCTTGTGCACCAGGCAGTGCATGGGAAGTACTACCCAGCAACAATGAAAACATCTGTGGGTTATCAACATTGTTTTCATACTAAGTCCAAAGCACAGCACTATGCCAGCTGCACTGAAGAAAATTAACTCTATCCCCGCTAAAACCATGACACCTGGACTTCAGGAGAACTGCCTTTGGCCTCTTCAAAGATGTGCTTGGAGGAATCCCACGGGTTAGGGCTCTAGAAGGTGGGGGAGCCAAGAGAGCTAGTCAACATTTAAGTAACACTTTCTCCAAGATCAGTACATCCTTATGAGGAAGAAGTCAGGCAAAGGAGCCAGGAGACCTGCATGGATGAGCAAAGAGCTTCTAGAAAAAATGGTAGAAGGAGGTTTCCAGTATGTGGAAGAAGGGATTGGCCACTTGGTGAGGCATACAGGAACGTTGTCAGGGTACACAGAGATGCAATGAGGAAGGCCAAGGCCCACTTGGAACTCAGTCTGGCAACGGGTGTCAAGGATAACAAGAAGGGCTTCTCCAAATACATCAGTAGTGAAAGGAAGACTGGGGAAACTGCGGGCCCACTGCTGAATGTGATGGGTGCCCTAGTGAGGCAGGATGCAGAGGAGGCAAAATTACTGAATGCCTTCTTTGCCTTGGTCTTTATTGCTAAGGCTGGCCCTCAGGCATCCCAGCCCCTGGAGGAGAGAGAGACAATCTGGAGAAAGGAAGACCTCCCTTTGAGGAGGATTGAGTTAGAGATCACTTAGGAAAACTGGATCTCCACAAAAATTCATGGGCCCTGATGGGATGCATCCACGAGTGCTGAAGGAGCTGGCAGATGCTGTGGCTAAGCCACTCTCCATCATCTTTGAAAGGTCATGGAGGACAGGAGAGGTGCCCAAGGACTGGAGGGTAGCCAGTGTCACTCCAGTCATCAATAAGGGCAAGAAGGAGGACCTGGGAAATAATCACTTCCATCCCCAGAAAGGTGATGGAGCAGTTCATCCTGGAGGTCACTTCCAGGCATGTAGAGGAAAAGAAGGTTATGAGAAGTAGTCAACGTGGACTCAGCAAGGAGACATCATGCTTGACCAACTTGATAGCCTTCTATGATGGGGTGACTGGCTGGGTCGATGAAGAAAGATCAGTGGATGTGGTTTCCCTCGACTTCAGCAAGGCCTTTGACACTGTCTCCCATAGCATGCTCATAGACAAGCTAAGGAAGAATGGGTTGGATGAGTGGACAGTGAGGTGGATAGAGAACTGGCTCAATGACAGACTCAGAGGGTCGTGGTCAATGGAGCAGAGTCTGATTGGAGGCCCATAACTAGCGGTGTTCCCCAGGGGTCTGTGCTGGGTCCAGTCCTGTTCAACATATTCATCAATGACCTGAACGAAGGGACAGAACATCCCCTCAGCAAGTTTGCTGATGATACCAAGCTGGGAGGAGTGGCTGATACACCAGAAGGCTGTGCTGCCATCCAGTGAGACCTGGACAGGCTGGAGAGCTGGGCCAAGGGGAACCTCATGAAATTAAACAAGAGCAAGTGCAAGGTCCTGCACCTGGGGAGGAACAACCCCAGGCACCAGGACAGGTCGGGGGTGACCTGCTGGAAAACATCTCTGTTGATAAGGCCCCGGGATTGCTGGTGGGCAGCAAGGTGACCATGAGCCAGTACTGCGACCTTGTGGCCAAAAAGGCCAATGGTGTCCTGGGGTGCATTAAAAAGAGTGTGGCCAGCAGGTCAAGGGAGTTTATCCTCCCCTCTACTGCATCCTAGTGAGGCCACATCTGGAGTACTGTGTCCAGTTCTGGGCTCGCCAGTTCAAGAAAGACAGGGAACTACTGGAGAGAGTCCAGCGGAGAGCTACGAAGATGATGAGGGCCCTGGAGCATCTCTCATATGAGGAAAGGCTGGGAGACCTGTGTTTGTCCCGCCTGGAGAAGAGAAGACTGAGGGGGGATCTTATCAATGCTTATAAATATCTGAAGGGTGGGTGTCAAGAGGATGGGGCTGGACTTTTTTCAGTGGTGCCCAATGATAGGACAAGGTACAATGGGCACAAGTTGGAACATGGGAAGTTCTACCTGAGTACGAGGGAAAAACTTCTTTCCTGTGCGGGTGCCAGAGCTGTGGAACAGGCTGCCCAGGGAGGTTGTGATGTCTTTTGAATGGAGACGTTCAAACCCCACCTGGACACAGTCCTGTGCCCCTGCTCTGTGTGTACCTGCTCAAGCAGGGGGGTTGGATGAGATGATTTCCAGAGGTCCCTTCCAACCCCTCCCATTCTGTGAGTCTGTGACTACAGTTAATACGCTATAAAGTCCTTCAGCAGCAGTGTGGCTGAGAGATGAGGAGACTGAACATTGAGAAATCAGTAGCTGAGGGTACCCTGTTTGGGAGAGGGAAATCCTTGTTGAGAAAACGTTTTTCACTTCCTCTGATTCTAAATCTGACTTGAATCAAAACCATATATAATTGATGTTGTAGATACTATGTGTGGATTCTGCTACTTCCTGGGGTGGTAATGGCTTTGATTTCCGCTCCTCGGTTCATATGACAGCGGTTAAGGGAGCTGTCTTGCTCTCTGGCAGATTTCAGAAAGCACCACCTTTTGCTGACCTAAATGATGCCAAAGGTGATAATTAAGCTTTCTAAAAAGCTCTGAAGGCAGTCATATTAGAGTAGGTATTCATGACTGTACTATGGGTGGGTGCAAAGTGGGAGTTAAAAGGGATTCTCTTATATTTGTGTGATTGCTTAGCTACTGTTACACAGTAGCTAACATCTCCCTTTAGTAAGGAGACGTTCATAATACAGGTGTTGGATCTGGGTGTGTTCAGGTGCATTAAAGTGGTGTTTTTGTTTGTTTTTTTTTTTTAACCAGAGGATTGGAGGTTTTATTTTTTTACTCCAAGAATCTTGTCCATTTATAAGAGCAGCTTGAGGATTTTCTTTAACAAGTTCAAGATGGTAGTGCTTGTGTGAACATTAAAATGAATGCTGCTGGTGTTTCTTGTCCATGGGTTTGGTGCATAGGAAGAGATGCTGTGTTAACACGTGTCATTTTGTTGAACTGCTTTGTCCTCTAAAGGTCTGAGGGTTGTTGAGTTCAAGGTGCTTGGCATTAAAAAAAGTAACCTTGAGCTTGTTGGCTTTAAGGTTTGGGTAGCATGGTGTAAACTTCTGCTTCCAGTGGGACAGTTAAAGACTAAGTAGTTTTGGACGTAGTGCAGGACATTCTGTATTGTACCAGCGCTAACAATGTTGGATATAAATCAGCATAATGCTGAGCAGGCATGAATAATTTTAATGGTCAGATAGGCAGAGGTCTTCAGAGGCAGTTGTGCTGCTTGCTTGAGCTCTTCATGTGCTTGATGCAGGAAATGAGCGTGGTGGCATGGCCAAGGTCACTGGCTGTTGATCCTTCCTTGCAAGGGGTGTGTAAGTGTATTTTGCACCTATCACCCAAAACCCTGCCTTGGTGTACTTTATAGGCATTGATGGGGCTGTTCCTAAGAGGTGCATAATTGTTTCACAGGACCTGTTCAGGGTTGGAGGGATATGGAGGCAAACTGTACTTTTCTGGGAAACATGTAACCCTTTTCATACAGCAAGGGAGGCTCTTGGATCTGATACTCAACTTCCCACACTGCCTTCAGTGCCAGCTAAGGTTACTGCTGTTGCAGTCTCTGATGGAGACCATTTTGCTCGGCTGAAAATGCTTTTTGTTAGAGGCTATGAAAACTGGAACAAGATGGGGGTAGGAGTGACTGAGTGATAGTTCTAGTGGATAATGCTGAATGTCCAAGAATGGGAACAAAGGGAACTTAGTGGGTAGGGTTTTTTTTCTGGGAAAGCGCTTGGAATTGGTTCCTGGAGTTGTCCCCCATGCCACCACACTTGTAGTGCAGGTACTTCCTCCACATGTTTCTTGAAACTCCTTGCAGCATGACAGGGTGCATAACCTGATGCGTTTTGGTTTTTTTTGAGCTGTTGTGTTCCATTATTGCCCCTTGTATGGCTAGATACTTTTAAAACTGAAAACATAGGTATAGCAGAAGGCTTTTCTTCCAGCATGTAGCTGCTCCTGTACAGAAACACAGCTGAGAACCGCAGAGTGAAATAGCTAGAAGAAAGCAGTTGACTCCTGTCCGTCACCTTGCAGTGTTCTCCCATGTCAGTCAATGCTGTGATCTCCCCCAAAATCTGCCAGGACCTAGAGAGCTCTTAAGTGCATGTCATTGCATGCTTGCTCCACAGTGGCATCTGGAGAACCCTGGGGTTTTTTTCAGGAAATCAATTCCATGCAGAAATATAATTGGAACCAGGTAAAATTATAGCTATTTAGGCTACAAAGGGGGGCAATAAATTGTGTTTGACTTCCAATAAATTTGTACTAGAATTTTCATCCAGAGATCTAACAGAGCAGCATGGTTCATTACATTTATTTATAATTTAAATAATATTTGATGATGCTTAGCTTTTTATGTAGTATTTATTAGGCAGAGAATGCCTTAAGGTTATACTTCTTATTTTACTATATCCAGGTTTTCTAAAGCAAACCCTGACAAGTGGCAATTACTGTGAATGTACCGATCACATATCGATGGCTTTTAAGTTAGTTTGCAAACAGCTGTATAATTTTTGGTAGTATCTGAACAAGAAATTCAACGTCAATTCTGTTAATGATCTGATTTTGGGGAAATTTTACTCTGCATATGACATGGAGACATAAGGAAGATAGAGACCTATAGTTGTCAGACAAATCTTAAAGCTGCTAAGAAACAAATCTCTTAAATACTTGACAGCGTCTAGTCTGCAATTGTTGCAAAGTACCAAAACATCATCAATTTTTTCAGTGGCCGTACCTTTTAACTACCAATAAAATCTGGTTGTTTTGTTCAGTACCTGATGCCAGATGAGCCTTTAACTCCTTCAGTTCTTTAAGGGGTCTTGCTGGAACCTAAATGGTATGTGTGTGGATGCAAGCAAATCACCAAATGTGGTGTTTCTTTGCTTTTCTCTTGTGCTAGGCTAAAGAAAGCATTACATCAGAAATAATACTTATCAAAAAGTGTAATGCTTCAGGACTTCCTGAAAGAGTGAAGCTAGCTTTCCAGTTTTTATGTGCCTCATTGGTGTGGCTGCAACAGGTTGCAAGATTGGAGAAACTGCATAGTTAATGATACCTGCTCTTGGGCTTGCCGAATGGAGTGCAAACATAACTACTTCCAGTTGATACTGTCAAACAATGCTCATGCTCTGCGGAAGTCGTTTTCCAGCAGCAGAATGTTCTCCAGTCTTGGTACCTATGGAGGATACTACTCTAATATTTGTGTAAGGTTGTTCAAAGGGTGTGTTTCTGCAGTGCAAATCTTAAATATCCTTGCTTTCTCCGTGCATAGACACAATTTATTTAAAAAGAGTGGTCTACCTGTGTCAGTATGTAACTTGGTGCATAAATCAGGTACAAACACTGCTCCCTGTTCTAGGAGGCTTTCAGAACTCTACTTGGTTTATGTACTAAATGTTATTACCCGCAAGCTGAAGAGGGCAAGAAGCAAGCTGTTTTGTTCCATTATTTGAATCAAAGGAAGGTAAAACTTGTAGGTAGAGCACTATTTAAATTATCTTACTTGGTAAGTGTGTGTGTGTGGTTTTCAAAGGCTGATCACTGGTAACCTGACTAGGACTAATGCATCTGTAGGCTAGGGTGAATACCAGCAAGGCTGTTAGCCTATAGTTGAGCATTTGTTAATTCATAATCGCATCTACTTTATCACCACTAGAGGCTCCTCCAAGTCACACTTTGGGTACGTTTCTGTGTCAGGAAGCAGCTCATGCTTTAAGTAGCATCCAGATGTCTGATTCTGTCAGAGTAACACCTCTTCACAAACAATGAATTAATTTTTAAAATCAAAATAATCAGTTATCTTCTTGATGGTATAGTTAAATCTGAATCATCAATTTGAAATAGGTGCTGGTCATTAAAGGTTGGACTAGACGATCCCAGAGGTCCCTTCCAACCTGTGATTCTGTGATGTGGACGAGAAGCTTGTAGTGTTGCTTGCTAGTAACTGGAAAAAAACAAGCATGAAAATAGTTATAATAATGAGTGTGGTATTTTATCCCAGCATAGATAAGGCTATAATTAGCAACACTTCCATGTATGTCTGGGGTGAGTTTCCCATAACAGGGCTGTTCTTATGCTTGTATTCTCAAAACACTGTCAACTTTGGCTGCAAACTGATTATTACTGCACTGTAAGATGCCTATACCCTATCAAATTACAAAAGGTACAGTATGTCTGAAATACAGGTTCCTATCAAACAGCCTAACAACATTAAGGCGAAGCTTTCAAGAATTAAGGATTGATTAAGAATTAAGACAGGAACAAACATCATCATGGGATTGTGGCTAGCATACAAATAAGGATTCATTTTCTGTTCTTTGCCATTCCTGGGTTCTGGTAGCTTCATCTTATTCCATATACAAGCAAGCAAGTCCTGTGCTCAGGTCTTAAGTTTTTGCAGATGTGTGGGTATCATTTTAGTCCGAATGAACTAAGAGAGAATGCAGCTCCCAAACTGACCATGTGGATGCCACAATTTTTGAGCATGGTAGCATGCTGCAGCACTGGACTGGAGTTATTGGAGACATAGTGTGCATTTTTGTAGATTAAGCGTCAGTGATCTCTGTAGTCACAGATACTTATATGTGATGTTCCTATTATTTAGAAAGTGGGAGAGCTTTTAGATGAGTCTTTGCAGGAAAGCAACATGACTTGTTTCTGTGGAGGCTTCAAAATAACAAAGTGCTGTGGCATACACATGAGGACCTACTGGAAGGTTATTTTTTACTATCTGTTTCTCCAGCATTCAGCTGGTGTTCTTAAACTTCAACACCTCAAAAAGGAAGGGCGAAGCTGAAAAATAGGTTATTCAAAATTCACCAGAGGGTGGATACCGAAACGGTCTAAGTACAAAGTGATGTCTCACTGTAGAAAACTTGTTCTGTCTTGAAGTTCTATACTTTTTTTCTTGAGATATCACCTGTTCCTACAAATCTCTGTAGCTATAGATGCAGCATGTCTTGCAAGAGTTCCTACTGTCAGTCTGCTACGACAGTTTATCCTGTTGCTCAACTTAGACTGCTCTGGGTTTTTTTCCACTGTTGTGTTTGGAGGCTTTTCATCCACATTCCAGTTCTCGCTAAAAGCAGACTGCTGATCTATCATAGATCTTGTCATCTCTTCCCTGGTATGCCACTAATGGGTGGTTGCTTAACTTTAGAAGAAACTTGTGTGACAGATAAGTCAGATATGCCACTTCAAGAGTAATACCTATGACATGCTTAAATATAGGAAGAAAAATGAAGTGAGTTTTAATTTCCCCCCAGTTCGTTCTTCACACTGGTAGGCAATACTGCATATTGCTAGAGCTATTGAAGGGTTCCTTTTAGTTGCACAGTTGTACACGTTTCCTCTGACTTTCCTACAAGATCCAGCTTTCTCTGTCCAAATTAGATCCCTTGCCTGTATTCTTATCTTACCTTGGTCTCATGAAATTTCTATCTTGACCTTGAAATCCTCTTGACCTGCGGTAGCCTGAAGTGGCTCTTCCTAACTACTGCTTTTATCCTGTAGGTCTTCAAACTTAATGTAAATGGCTACGATTAATTAGATACAAGCTTCAATTTCAAGGATTTTCATTCATGTACTGAGCTTGGCTTGATTGCACTCATTCTGCTTTTATCAGAAATATAAAGGGTACCTTAAGTATCTGTGCTGCACTGCAGATGAATCAGCCTGCTTTGCACCCTTTTGCTGGCTCTTTCAGGAGTTATTTCAGCAAACTGAACATTCTGGTTTTATCTAGATGTCATATTGACATGCTGTGTAGTCATTGACATGGCAACTAGTTGGAACATAGGTAGAAATATCAATGCCAGCTTTCACTTCAGTGTTGTACTTTCTCTTGCATATCTATCTGGCCTGAAAGATGTCATTTTAAGTACCTGTTTATTAATGATGATCAGAAACGACTATTTTGTAGGTGGTTCTAGTCTAGCCATGTGTAATTAGCATTTTAAATGGAGCATGGTCGTACAGCAGGGAGATGACTTCCTGGTGATCTGCGGGAGATGAGGACTGTATGTGAAGGGACATGTTCTTCAGTAGCTGTTCCTTAGGGTCACGTTGGGAGTGTAAAGTCTATATGGCACCTAACGCAAGGCAACTTGAGATGCGGTTCAAACAACAGTAGTACTTCGGAGCCACTGAAGGCCAAAGCAGTTGAATATACTGTCCTTGTGGCTACAGCAGCAGTGTTGTCTGATCTACTTTTTTTTTTTTTTTTAAGCAGATGTTTAGTCTAAGAGTTAGTCGTCTTCCTGGTGTAATACAGCTGTTAAATGTGTTGGCAGGAGCTGGTACTGTGGCAAATTTGGGCTCTGCACTCACTGCCCAGCCCAGGCAAGAGTAGTTTGTAGTGTGAGAGGTAGCAGCTTAGTACTCAGCAGGCCTCAGTGTTTCCATTTTTGACTTAAGGTGGGTGTCTCTGTTTTGAAGTCATTAAGTGATTTAAACATATCATTTGACGGGGCTCCCTTTCCTTAGTAGGCCAAAGCTCAAATCGAGACTTTAGCACTTCAATAATATTGCAGAATCTGGTGGGGGACACACACACGTTGTCTTATTTTGAAAAACTAAATCTGAGATCTGAGTTAGAATTCGTCTTTCTTTAATTTTGATCTCTTGCAGTGCAGTTTACTGGCAACCAAGTCACTGCTGTTCGTGAGTAAAGCTACACTGATTGTAATGCTGTGAGCTCCAAATCATCTAAAGCATGAGACGGGTGAAAAGAGGTAGAGAGTGACAGAATGCTAAATGTCTCTTGAATTTGGCTCCTCGCTAGCAAAAAAAACACCCAAAACCTGTTATCGTAGAAACAATAACCTTAGGAGCAAGGATAGGTTCTTATTAGAACCCATAGAACTTATTCTAGCTTAAATTTTAAACTTGATTGGTTTGAAGCAGCCTGTGGTAATGGAGCTGATGATCATTATGCAATAATGTGAAAATATGCTTTTGTGCCTCAAATGTAGGCTTCTCACTAGCGAATATCTTCCAACAGAGTGCTGGTTCCAGCAGTGAACTGGTCGGTGAGGCAGCTTGCATAGGTGTATCAGACCTCACTGGCTCACACAGGATTATAGACACTTGCACACTGGGACTATGCATAATACACTGTGTCAGTATAGGATTATAAATCTAGGCTAATACAATGCTGATTGTGTCTCCACACTAGGAGATGGTGCCGCTGTACTTAGCAGTTTGGTTGCAAGCGGTACAGCCCAGCAGACTTGCTTATAACTGCTGAGTAAGTGCTACCCGTGTCTGCCTAGATTTACTGCCTGTGACCAGCTCCAAACAACAGGGCTCACAATCACCGATGCAGTGGCTGAAAAGTAAGTAGCAGGGCTGCATAGGTGCTTAGTTGGCTTCTGTGCGGCAGTCAGCGTAGGTGAGATTTCGACTGCACTTCCTAGGTGCCGCCGTTCAGTTTCTAGAAACCTATATTCCTTGCTTAAATAAAGGCTGTTATGCCAGCTTCAGAAGTCTTGTCAGAAGAACTGCTGCCTGCCGTGCTGAGAAAGGTGGAGTTGTGTAACACTGCAGCACAGTGCTATGGTTTACACTTAAAATGCTATAAATATTCCTTTCCCCTTGCTGCTTATGAAAGAGGTGACTGCATCAAGACCTGCCCAGTGTTTTTAGCAGAACATGTGAGTGGCTGTCCCTTGAGGAGAGCTTTCCTCTTGCATCCTGCCTGGCTTGTACATGAAGAGAATCAAGGCAGTTAGTCATTCACTGACTCATGAATGGTGCTTGTTTAAAGAAGTGTCTAAAAATAGTTAAAACAGGCTGAGGCAAAGGGTGTTTGTATACTGAGCTAGCTTGGACATTTTTTTACTCAGCAGCTGCAAACAGTATGGGTTGCTTCACCGAACAGCGAAGCAATCTGCTGTGTTTTGGTGAGTATGCAAATGGGGGAATGAATAGGTGAGTTCACGGAAACTCTCTCAAGCTTGATGCAAAATGCTATGAAGGTGGGATACGCTTTAGTTGTGTTCATTTGAATTTGAGCAAACTATAAAAATGACCAGGATGAGTTTGAAGTATATCATATCATACACTCACATGCTCTACCATTCCATAGACATGCCTGTATGTAAATCTGCTTCAAACATGTAAATTGCTTACCCAGGAAATGAAAATTTGAAACATGAGACTGAATAGGATGCTGAAGGTGTCATAGGCTAATGGAGTTCTTAATAAAAGGGACAATCTTCTGGTCCCTGAAGCCTAGCAAGTGGAGGCAGGTGCCCAGAGTGTCAACCCCCATACACATGTAACTGGAGGACTTCCACACAGGCTACCAGAGATGCCAGTAATGTAGCATGATATTTTGAATAAGCAGCTTCAAATATTCCCAGTAAACCTGTTATTTTTGCAAATAGAAAGACTTGGAAATTGCTTCTTCTGAAGTGGTCGCAAACTGTTTCTAGAATAACTGCACTAGCATTGAGCTTTACCGCTTCAGGTACCAGCATCCTCAGCTATACCTGGAGGAGGACTACTTCAAGTGCCAGCTTCTCCTCTAAAGCAGAGACATAAGAGGAGATGTATGATTTGGAATAAACTCTAAGTGTAGTATCTCCAAGTATCTTTGGCTCCTTCAGCAAATATTGGACACTATAGGCAGATAAGTTTCACACGTTTGGAATGATTCGTCCTATTTTGCCCAAATGGGGAAGTCAGTGTGTTTGTACAGATATAAATAAGAACTGAGTCATCTCTGTTTCTGCCCGGAAAATAGTCACACAGACTAGCCTCTCTGCATAACACATACCCAGTGAGCCTGATTTCAAGCCATACAACTCATGTAGAGTCTGTGAGCAACCAGAAGCCATCAGATCCAAGAGCTCAGTCTCAACACGAGGCATTCTGTGATGAAGCCTCCTCACATCTGGCCTGTCACAATCTCTAATATATTCAATCTTTATTTTTTTCTCTTAAAATCTGGCCTGATCCTGGAGTGAGGGTTGAGTCGGGGCAGAATCTAGTAATACTTCAGCATGGGAATTCCCAGGAAAATACAGAAACCTCAGTATGATGTTAGCTTTCTTGAATGGGAATCTGAAATTGCTTTACTGCTTGGCTCCTGTGGAACTGGTGGGCTTACCATATGAAAGAGAACAAAGTAGTTCTGTTTGGTGTTAGGCCTTACACAGCTGCTGGTAGTTGCCTTTTCTGTGATGAGATGGCAGACAAATGCAAAAACTGAGTGAAAATGGACAGGTTATAGAAGAAACACTTGGATGGCTCAGGATGCCACCGTTTCCAATTCAGTATCTCTTGCTGGATGCTACACCTCCTGCAGCTGTTGCAGTGATGTTTTCTGTAGCATCCTGTAAAGTCAAACTGATGGTAAAAGTAATGGAAGTGAACCTGGCTGCTGTTGGCCTTATGTAGGTGAGTGGTCCTGTAATCTCCTCCTTCATGTGAGCTCTGGGGGCTTTGCCCTGCAGTTTTGGATCAAAAACAACCTACCCAGAAGCCAATCCTTTTGTTTCTTTTGAGTAATAATGCTAGAGGGAAAGGTTTGGTTTCCAGGCACTGCTTGTTCTAATGTCATTTTTTCAGAGCAGTTTTATTTCTTCAGATCCCTTGAGAGATGGCCCAGGCAATAGGAAAGTGAATGTACAGGATAGCAGAAGCTTGGATGCAAACCAGCTTAACAGGGCAGTAGTGAATCCCCCCTCTTCATTCAGCCTAACCCTGGTTTCATGTCTGTTTTCAGTCCTGATTTCAAATCCAAGGAGCAAAGGTGTAATTTGTAACTTTGACCATTGTATTGCAGGCTTTCTGCTTCGGTCCAGGTTGGGTGACGTAGCAGCAGTCCCAGCTTTATGAGCCTAGCTATATGGACAGAAATATTTAATAACAATTTACTATTAAAAGAAGTTTTGGTAAAAGGAAACCTAGTTTATATCAGAGGAGTCTTCCATTGGAAATGACAGCTTTTAGTGATGCCCTAGATACCTAAATTAGGAAGTGTGTACAAGATATCATTTGGTGTGAAACAAGAATGGGCGCCTGCCTGTCAAACCAGTCTCTGATTTTTCTAAGTTAACCTCACTTCTTGACTTATCTTTGGCCTAATGGCTTGTGGCTGTATTTTCTTGCTTAGAATCTTCATGTCCTTTTTATGAGATCTAGTTCACTCTTCACATTCAGGTCTTTGCAATTAAAATTCCTTATGAAACAGCGTAGGTAAAACAGAATATAAGGGGTTTGCTGCTGTTAGTGTTCATATGGCCATCGCAGCAGCAAGGGATTGTTCAGGACTCGCATGAACTAATTTACCTGGTCACTCATCTTCTAACTTGGATCAGAGATGTGGCCCTAGTTCTCTCAAAGCAGAACGAATCTCAATAAGCATTGATATGTTGATGCTGGGAAATGAGGCCAGAACTGGGGCTAAATCACCAGGCTGGTGCCCAGCTCTGCTGCAAAAAATTACTTGTGTTCTAAGTCATAGTATCTGGAGCTGAAACAGCAATGATGGTCCTGCATTCATTTTTACCTTGTCAAATAGCTGACAGTGCAGTGTGCTTTAGCTTGAATGCTGTCTTACAATTCTGAAGCTGGATGGTATCAAGGTGCTTTAAACCTCATTGGTGTGAGAAACAGGCTGCTAGTACTTACTGCTGACCTCTACTGAATGTGTTTTCCAGCACGTAGTATTTAATTCTGCATATACTAATCCAGGCTTAATGTGGAAGAGGAGAATCCATTAGATGGATTGTATAAACGCTTGATGTGCTAGAAGCAGTAAAGGACTTCTGGGATTAGATAGTAACACTTAAGCCCCAGTAGTGGTCTGCAGTTCCTGTTCTTGTTGGCTTTCCTGTATGTTAAATGTACGGTGTTGTTAGCAGCACGATGGCAGGAGCCATTCATTAGGTGTGCAGCTACGAAAAATGATGATGTGCACAGCGAAGAGCCTGGTTATGCCTCTTTCTAAGAAAAATGAGGAGGCCTTGTGCTGTCTGCAAGAGCTGTAACTGTTACTGGGTCGGGGTGGGTGATCTGTAGGAGACCTTGGTGGTACCTGCACACTGAGTCAGTAGCAGCTTGTCTGTGGTCTGTCTGTAGCAGATAAACTATTTTATGCTTTTTTTTGTAATTAAAAACTTGACCACTTCCTTTGTATCTGATCTTAAATCATAGAGTTTGCAGAGGATGCTTAGTTTCACTGATGCTGTTTTCATAGGGCTTGCATTAAGCTTGTGATGTTTTAAAATAGAAAGTACCTTTAACTGGCACTTCCAGAAACACCGAGCAGCTGCAGTTTGGCCACCATAAAAGCTGCCAGTGTTCCTGATTTCCCCAAATCAGGTCAGCTGTGATGCTGGTGGCTTTCTAGGAAATGTGTGCTCTTCCCCCATTGCCTTTCTGCAGTGGGCAGATAGGATGAATTCACCATTCCTACCCTTGCTGCCTAAAAATCAGGGATCTAGGTTTTGTTGGATTGAGAGGAGTAGAAGAAGTCAGTGTCAGACTATAGAAGTACCGTATTCAGCTAGGCTGGAATAAATACTGAATTTCTAGACAGCTGAAGCTAGGAAGGAGTTCTGCTTGTGGTAGTGCTCCTCATTGAGAGGGAGATGATATTAATATGTAAGCATTGAGTCAAGTATATGGCAAGACCTCCAAAAACAAAGTTACTGTAGTAGTTATTCATAGCAACTGAGTCAGGACTTAATTCAGCAGTTGGTAGAAACATTAGGTTTGTATTTTGATAGCATGGTATTTAGTAAGACTTTATTTTTCTGGCTTACATATATTTCACTATGGCTTTACCTTATCCAAACAGAAGAAAAATAACAAACGTGAAGTGCAGTCACTAATGAGGATGCCAGGGAGCAAGGCAGTAAACTAGGAAACAAATAGACCATACTAGTAGCAATATTCTTAAAATGTGTCGTGGTGTAACTTAGTGATTGAAGTTCTTGTGCAATAGCTGTAAATTACTATAAAGGGCTGGATCTTCTGCCAGGCCGGTCTATTCAGTGTAACATCAGAGGAGTTTATACTTTTTTTAGGGACTATAAGTATGACTAGTTGTAAACTGGGGAAGGGGGGGAATGGGTTGTCTCCACCTTCCTGGCTGTGAGTACATTCAGTGGTGTCCAAGAGCCATGGTGAGCAGGCGCTAAAATCAGGACACTGAAATATGATTGTTTCAGTTCAGTTCAAGCTCAGCTAAGCAAGTCAGACATATGGTGAATGCAGTAATGGTTGGGTGCTTGTAGGTGGGGGACTGAGCTGCATCTTTAGTCCACATAAATTTAGTTTGGCTGTAATCGAGCTAACAACAAGCTGCCCTAACACTCTGCCACTCTCTAGCACCTAACAGTGCTTGGTTGAACTTACTAGGAATATGCTAAGATAACTGATTTGCCTTACATCAGTGAAATGGTAGGGGTGAAGCCTTTCTGAGCTACTGCTTCATTTAGAAAAGTTTATTGCCTAATTTGGTCTTTTTGTCTCTTAACATGTTTAGAATTGGCTTTTCTTGAAAACACTGACCTGTAATCATGGCTGTTGCTGCATCTTTGAAAGCAGTCTTGCAGTTTGTCTTTGGAAATTCTTGGCTTGCTTAATCCACTCAGAAACTTGAATAGCATTCAGTGAGAGCAGAGTGGGTTTACATAATTTCCTGTGATTTCTTTCACAGAAGAGATGCAGAGTAATTCTCTGGGACCTCTGTTTAATGCCCTGGAAGAGCATTTGGTTTCACTTCCAAATTCTGAATGATCTCAGCATAGAGACCTGAAAGTGATGCTTTTGTTTTTGTTTGGAAAAAACCCCTGCCTCTAATGTGGGTTTTCCTAGTTCGGTGGCTTTTGGCTCTGAAATCGGTCTGTAGAGAGGCTTTGCTTGCTGTATGCTCCAGTACAGCACCTCCATGTGCTAAACACTAACAGGTTAGTTAGAAATGGCTTATCAACAAGTAATGTGGCTCTGATTTCTGTAAACATGGGACTGACTACAGGCAAGCTTGGGTCTCAGCTGCTCCCATGTGAGAAGAAAAAGTTTCTGTAATTTCTTTCCAGTTGCATTTCCTGACACTAGAGCTCAAGAAGCATCCTTCATGTGGCAAAACACCAGCTTTAATTCCCTAAGGATTGTTATTGCAGGCAGGTAGCCTTTTTCTATCAAAAGAGTTGTGGCTGCAAAAAAGGATTTAGAAGCCTGAAACAGGCTTCCAGGATCCTGCAGCTTCTGCATCAGAGACCATAACTGGTGCTCCAGGCTCAGCATTTGAAGTGGTCTTCCTGAGACTAAACTCTCAGGGTTAGACAACTTGAGAGCAGAGGGCTTTTACTGAGCGGAATGAGACCTGCTTCCTCAGCTCCTTGACCATGAATGTGGGATATAAACACGGTAGTGCTGGTACACTACTGGCATTATGTTTTTTTGATTGCCTAGAAACTATACCTGTGTAGAATACACAGGTTCTGCCAAGAAATCTTGTAGCTAGCTCAGCCCTGAGTTTTGTTGTCTCTTGCATTTTTAATCTCAGTCCTTGGGCTGTTTTGTGTCTTAGATCTTGTGAAACTGCACGTAAGCACAGGAATGGGCTTTCTTGGGAAAACCCCAGTGGTCCGGGGGAGTCTGCAGCTATGCGATGCAAGCACTTGAGCTGAAGTGAATCTGCTCTGCCCTGGGTAGACCTCTGCTCTGCTCCCAGTGCAGGGTGGCATGATGTAGAGCCACGCGTGTCCTTGCTGCAGTAGCCGCTCTCTTCTGTGACACTGTGGTAACAAGAGGCATTTGCTTGCTCTTCTTGGAGCAGTGCTGTTCGTGTAACTGACCTTAAACCGTGGGTTAAGATTGTTGAAGAGGATCATAAATCTTCTGGTTGTGTGTGTGCCATGGCAAATGACTGTGGGATAAGGACTCGGTGCTGCTGTAATATCCCCACGTACAGTCAGTAACATGAGTGGGCAAGTGCAGAACATAAAGCCACATGAGATGCTGATTTTGTTTCACAAAGGTGAACAGAAAACCTTCTTTTCTTGGCTACCTGGCACTCTGGCCCCGTAAAATTTGGGTTGCAAGGCAAATCTATAAGTAAAACTGTAGCTAGTTACTTAATCACTCAGTAATCCAGTTTGTTTGGTTGCCTGCTTCTGTTTCTGGGAATAAAACTTCACATAGTCTGTCCTGTTGAATGAGGTCAGCACCCCGTGTCCAAGTGTCATGGTCAGATGCTTAAGTGGAAGGGGGGGTGACCTGGGATTCTGCTGTCGCCATGTGCACCTTGCTTTTGGCATCTCTTCTTGCATTATCAGTCTCATATGAGCCCAGCGCTGGTGCAGGGGCCAGGAGATGACCCTCTGAGATCCCATGCTAGACTGGTGGTGGGACTTTCTCAGTGGGTCGGGCAACGTCAAGGGAAGGGCTTGTGCTCCACAGTGCAGCAAGCAATGTGCAAGTCACACTGTTAGAGGGGAGTGTTTTGGTATTTAACCAGTCCAGATTCAGCCATCTTTCCTACCGGCTGGCCTTTCTGACTGCTGTGAATGGCAGGACAGTGCAGAGAAGTTAATAGCCAGTGCTGGGATCTCTGCAGTCTTCCCACAACTGACTCAGCTCTGAGAGCCTTGCCCCACAGCTGGCTGCTGATTTCCGAGGCACTGGAAGGAAATGTTTGCTGTCATTGCCCATTAATATTTGGTTCATCAAGTTGCACTGATGTATTAAACAGACACAGATGGTGTTCAGACTTAGGAAATGCTTGTGGTAGCAAGAAATGTAGTGTTAGTAACACAGGTAGATGGACCAGCTTATATCTTGCACAGAGGGGCAAAAAACCTTCAGATTTCAGTAGGGCAAGTATCTAACAACTTTTTTTTTCTGCACAGAAAGAGTAATTTAAAATATTTGTACTGGCAAATGTAAACCAGATCTCTTCAAATTAGCAGGCATTTTTAGTGTGCTTCTGAACCCAGAAAGACAGCAGCAGTATCTTGAGTTCTGGCTTTTTAAATCTATTTTACCCTGTTTAACAACAGTTGTTGGATAGTGCTTCTAAAATTTGGATGCAGTAGATGCCTTTTGGTTTTCTGAGCATTACCATCCCAGGTCAGTCCTGGTGTTTAGATTTCTCTTGTTCTGTTAGTGTTTTGCTCTGAAGAAATTGTGTAGTGTTATACTGTGGTGCAACATGGGAACTGGTATGTAAAATGAACAATTTAATGGCTTTAATTGCAATAGTTTTTTTCCAGTTTTTCACTGGAATGGTGGCTTGTTGATCTTTTTTTTTTGTTCTGTTTCATAACTAAAATATTTTGCTTTCTTCCAGGCTCACATTAAATTTCCTATTGACTATCCATATTCACCACCTACCTTCAGATTCCTGACCAAAATGTGGCACCCCAACATTTATGAGGTAAGGTGTTTTTCAAATAATAATTTTCTCAGGCATGTGAGAAGGCTTTTTACTTCCTTAAACTTCTGGAAGTACTGAAGGTAGTGAATGTCTCTAGCCATAACTAAAGTGGTTAGCCCTTGATGTTAAATACCAGCTTTATGGTTGAACAGTTAAATCTAAACATTGGCTCCATCCCTGCCTACAAGAACAGCATTTCCTACATCCTCCTCCCTGCAAGTGCAACAGGCAGCTCCAGCTGAAGTGCCATGCCATGAGTGTTGGCAATTTTAGGGTATTCCTGGATCAAGGCTAGTGGGGGGTGTGTCTCTTGCCCTACTGTGATACTTGAGCAACTAGTCATTGTTTGTACACAGTTCAAGTACACTTTAATTTAATTTGAGTATATCCTACGAAACTGTGTGCTGAGACAAGAAATAATGGCAAACAGTCTTCTGCAGCAGTCAGCCTACAAATGAAGGGATTTGGACTTGGGGTGCTCTGCAGAAAGAACCAGAGCTGGGCTGGAGTCCAGCTTCAGGAGTTGTCACCCTGGGACAGAGTGAACAGATAACTCCAGACTTGATGTCTGTTAGCCAGTTTGAAGTAGCCTTTAGTTCAGTGTGTGTATGGGTCACATTCAGAGGGTAGTGCTCTGGGCTGTCAGGTCCATAACTGGGTCATAGTACAACTACATAACAAGTCCAGAAGGGGAATGGTTTTATATAGAAGCAATCTGTTCAAAATTACTAAATTTCATAGAGCTGTATTTGAAAGCTGAAGGCCTGTTTTGGCTCAAAACTTGACTTCTAGTGGAGGCCAGTCAAATCCTTGCTAAATTTCTAGATATCCTAGACAAGTGTCACCCTGCTAGCATTAGTGGTTAAATAGTTTGAGGAGTGTAAAGACCTTTAAAAAGATTCCTGTTGGTGCAGCTCTGTCACCTTACAACAGGTCTTCCTGTGAGAGGCTCTGCAGGTTTCCTTTGGGCCCACTTCAAAACAGGAATATCACTTTTCTTCCTTGCTGTGAACGAACGATGGCTTCGGTTGATGCCTTGTGCTTGGGAGGCCCTTTTCTAATAAGTTGTTGCTCCTAAAGGTCCAGCCTGAAATGAGCGAGCTTCAAATGTCATGGTGAAAACCTGTACTGATGGCTTAGTAATAAACGGCCAAAAGCCTCTCCAAACTTCAGTGCAAAACAGGATGGTAATCAGCTTTAATTACTGGATACGCAGGAGGATTGTCCTAAGCTCAGGGACACCCTGAAATCACTCATCTGGCAGTCTTCCGTCTTGAGTTTTGACTTTGCACAGCATCTTGCACATAGCCAAGGATGGTGTTTCTCTTTAAGGCTCTGTTTCAGTTACATAGGAGTTTGATCTATAAATAAAGACAACTTGGAGACCTGCAGATTATTGCAGATCCATACTGTGGATGTTGATTCTGAATCCAGAAACTCTCATGCAGGAGGAGAGTGGGAAAAGGTTAGCAAAATGATATGTACAAAATGAGTCTTGGAAAGGATGTCTCCCAGTCCTGGTGGGAAAGATGAAAAATTGGCTCTAGAAACAACTGAAGGTAGGAGGAGAAACTAGCACAAAACTTGATGGGTGTATTTTGGGGTTACTCTTCAAATACTCCAGCTCTCAGCTTTGTACTTTGTATTTGTAGCAGTATTTCTTGGAGCTGAGGGAATCTAAAGCAGCTTGCAGGCTGTTTTGGAAACAACACTCAAGCAGTGAAGATGAGGCACTGGGATAACTCCAAACGAAACTGAGAATAAATCAGCAAAGGGCTTGAGGTTTGAGGGTTTGTCAGGAGGAGGGGAAAAAAAAAGTCTTTCACTGTAAAGAAGATGAAAGAAAGTACCAGTCTACAGAATCTGCTGGTGGGACCAGATGGAGAGGTTGGGGCTGATGTTCCAGTTCTGAGCAACAAGACCTGAGTAACTTCTGTGTCTTCTGCATCTCCAGCTTCCTTGGGTCATCTAATTGAATTTTGGTAAAACTGCATTCACTTGGGTTTTATTTTTATTACATAAGTTCCCAGTCCATATATATATAGCCTAATAGTATAGGTTGTTTCCCATTGGCAGGTGAATGCTCCATCCTCCTTGTTTATATCTTTCAAAAACTTATGTAGGGAAAGGCTCTCCCCTTGACTACACTGATCCCTAAAAGTTTGTGATGACCTCATCACACCCCATGACACCTTAACCCTTCCAGACTCTCTAATGCAGTGCTGCCCTGGTTGAATTTCCTAACATGTAACATTTACTGTTGCAAGAGGGAAGCTTCTCACATTCTTGCTTCCCTCTATATTTTCTATTGCCAAGTACCTGCTCGTCCACACACTGCTGACCTGATCAGTCAACAAACTTCACCCAAGTGCTGTGGTGCTCTCTCCTGGCCACCAGCACTGCCTTCTCCCAGGAGATGTGTAAACTCCTGGAAATTACTAATAAAACCAGAATAGGCTGTGAACATTATCTAACATTAGTATGGTTAACTTCACCTTAAAATGATAAATTTCTATGGTGCACAAGCCTGTTGGAGTCCTAAAAAAGAAACTGCCTTGTTACGGCAAACTATTCCAGCAACGTAAGTGCATGCTTTGGTATTCAGCGGCTCCAGGTGCTACGTTGTTGTGCGTAGTTGTGTTCTTGACAAAAGCCTGCTTCAGAATGATGAGGACTTGCTAGATTAGCATACCTGGCAGGGTTGATGAGCCGCTGAAATCTGGATACCGATCACAAGCCTCCAACGTTGAAGTAGAATCTTGTTTGGCTATAAAACAAATGCCTTTGTTAATCAAGGTGAGTTGAAATATTTGGGAGGCCCTTCAGGTGAGTTGCTGCTATCTGTAGCTGTGATCACTGGCTCGGGCTCAAAGGCATGGATGGTATCGCTGTGAGCGGTGCTGCTTTACGCTCTGGCTCCTGTATGTTTAGCAGAGTTGGAGGGTCCTCAGGATGTAGCTGAGACCAGGTGTGTGGGGAGCTGCCAGCCTGCAGTCTCAAACAAAACTGACCTGCTGCTCCTCTCTTGTTCCTGTCATCAACCTGTGCCTTGGATCAGGGTGACAAGGGGTAGTATGAGTGCTGGCCATCAGCTGAGGCTGTGCCACCTGAAGGTGTGCGGCTGCCTCAAGGAGGTTGTAAGTGATCCCAGCAGCCAGCTGCAAGAGGCAGCAAGCCAGCAGGGCCTGGAGAGGCCAGTATCTGCTGGCCAGCCTCAGGCCCCATCTGCACCTTCACCCCATCCTGCAGGAAGGCATTGGGACCCCATGAGTCCCTGGAGTCAACTTCAGTGGAGAATATCAGCTGTGCTGGGTACTGCTACAACATTCCTACAAAGCAATAATGTCAGAGTGCTGTTGCTGATGGAGAATTGGTTTTCCAGGCTTCTTAAAGTGTTTATAAATGGTAGGCATTATGGAACTTTAAATGTATATTCAGGCTGTAATGCTGGTGAGTAAAACACAGATTGAAGATTACATGGCTGTATGGCTTCCATATGCTGCCAAAATATTCTTCCTCTTGCATGCTGGAAGGGATTTTCAGTGAATCCTTCAGAGAGTATCTCCTGGTTTTTCACCTGATATTTCGAGCAGCTCTGTCCTAGGGGAGTGGCGTAAGCCTGCCCTGCTCCATCTGTTCAGCCTGCTTGTGTCCCGGGAGAAGCATTGTTTTGATACCTGAGCTAGCAGAGTGTGCTAAACCCTTCAATTCAAAAATTCCTGTAGCTAACTCAGCTACCTCTGGGAACAAAACTTTTTTTTAACCCTACTTTGGGTCTCCTGTGACCAAAGCTCATTTCTGTCACTGTGACAGTACTTGCTATCGGGAGAGCCATTTAGTTCTGTGTGACTTTATTACTGTTTTTGCTTGCTTTGCTACATTCTTTAAACCTCTTGAGATTATTTTATACTAATATGCAGACTAACTCTGTTTAGCAAGGGAAACTTTTGAACATATACAAACAATTGAGAATGGTTTCCAGTTCTTGCATAGTTTTACCTGAGGTGTTCATATCAACAGGGTTGAACTACTCAGAACATTAGCTAGATCAGTGGATTTGAGTTGTCAGACCTCTACTTCTATTCTCAGCTTTTGTTTCTGTCTTGCAGAATGGAGATGTATGTATTTCAATTCTTCACCCACCTGTAGATGACCCACAAAGTGGAGAGCTGCCATCTGAGAGGTGGAACCCTACCCAAAACGTCAGGTAACAGTGTGAATCCCTGATGCACAACGGTGCCCTCCAATGCCTGTTGTCTCTTTCAAAAACTAAGGCCTGTGTTGGGAGAGGTTTGGAAGGGAATTTAAGACTTTGAGGATTTTAGGGCTTCAGTCAAGTGGGAACCAGACTTATTAAGCTGCATAAAGCTACTGGAGTGCTGTGTGTCCTGATGCTGGGCTAACAATGTGGAGACTGACCTTATTCACAGTGTTTCATGTTCTTAAAGCAAATGTTCTCAAATGTTCTAGCATTTCCCAGTCCCTACTGTCCTACACCTTGGTTTTTCAAACTCCTCCAAGATACCACTAGTGGAAAAGAACGTTTTTGAGTATTCAGGCCCATTCAGGTAGGCATAATTCTACCTACTGCTTGCCTTCAGCAGTGTGCCAGGTGGCATTCTTCCTGCCAAAAAAATGGTTACTAACTGCCAGAGGCATTCAAGGCTAATGTCTCCACTTGTTGAAACACCAGCTGAAATTTCATTCTCATTACAAAACTCATCAAGTAGCAATTCACTCACCTATGCAGCTGGAGTAGTGAGTGACGTAGTGGAAAACCTTTAAAGTAAGGTGTTTCCTGTTCTAACTCCTTATTTGGATAATTAATCAGATTAAAGTTAAAGTAATTGCCTCTAGATTTTTAGCATATCATATGCGGATTATTGCTGCTTTCACAGTGGTTTATTAGATCTTGGTTCCCCAACTTGAAGTCTTAGTTATTTATTGATAAACCCAGTTAGGGATCTCAGCACACATAGAATCATAGAATGGTTAATGTTGGAAAAGACCCTTAAGATCATCAAGTCCAACCGCTAACCTATCACTGCCAAGTCCACCACTAAACCATATCCTCAAGCACCACATCTACCCTTCTTTTAAATACCTCCAGGGATGGAGACTCCACCACCTCCCTGGGCAGCCTGTTCCAATGCCTGACAACCCTTTCGGTGAAGAAGTTTTTCCTAATATCCAACATAAACTTCCCCTGGCGCAGCTTGAGGCCATTTCCTCTCGTCCTATCACTTGGTACTTGGGAGAAGAGACCAACCCCCACCTCACTACAACGTCCTTTCAGGTAGTTGTAGGGAGCGATAAGGTCTCCCATCAGCCTCCTCTTCTCCAGGCTAAACAACCTGGCTCTCTCAGCCGCTCCTCATGAGGGAGTGCAGTGATTTAGAAAAGGTTGTCTGGTAGTTTGACTCGTCTTTCATTTAACTTGGCATCCTGAAATTAATTTGAAAAGGGCCTTTTGTCAAAGCAAAGACCTACAAGGGGGATTTACTGGATTCTTGACCCTTGGAATAGGATTGTAACACACGCACTCTGCAAAGTGCGGAACTAGAGCTAACATGGCAAGAGACTAGGAATTGTAACAGTCAGGAAATTACAAGAAGTGGTGTTCCTCCTGGAATGTGTGCTTCAAGGTTAAAAAGGCTCAAGAGATATGGTATGTCTTACCTGTGTGAGGTCATGAAGGGCTGGGAATCTGACCTTCTGAGCTTGAGGTAAATGTTATCCAATCAATCTGAACCAAGTACAAGAGAGTGGGAAGCAACCTCTCAAAGTTCTAGTTCAGATTTTTTAAAAAATGAAAAAAGCTTAAATACTACTTTAAGCTATGTATTGCTGAGTTATGTTGACCGGTCCCTATGCTGACATGGCTATTAAACTTTTTTTTCATACGTCTGATATGGTTAGGACTAGGTGACAAGCCTCAATAGTTAGGAAACAGCTTGAGGCATTTATTACTTACATCACACAGACATTTTGAATATTGCATTATGTACAACTCTAAAGATTGACATGAAACTTCTCATGGTGCTAGGTCTCTGATTTCTGCTCTCCCTTACCACAGTGCAGTTTTTGGTGCTTACTCTCTTGGAACATGTTGGACTTAAGGGTGACATCTGGGGAGAAAACATTCCTCACCTGTATCAGCAAACAGAAATAAAACTTGTCCTTAACTGATAGCCTGCTACCAGCATCACCCGTTGGGCTAAGTGCCGATAGAAGCGCATCCTGCTGGGACCCCATCTGGCTTTGCAGAGCTCCAGAGTGTCGCATGGGAGGCGGCAGGGCTGAAGGTGTGGGAGGGGAGCATGCCTGTGATGAGCTGGATGTGTAACCTCGGGCTTCTCTTAGGTGCTGAATTTTGTAAATCCTGCTAAGTATTGACTGTTTACTACAGATGACTGTGGTTGATGTGTCTGAAGGGAGGAATGTCATTCTTCAACTTGGAGAGCAGCTGTGGTTCCAGCTCTAACAATGTCAAGCATGCTCATTAATTTTTTTAAACACTGTCAATATGGATTTTCCGATCACTCAGAGCTAGATGAGGCAGGCATAAGTAAATATGGCAGACATCCTGCGAGATGTGAAGGAATGCAGCTGTGATCTGTGTGGCAGAGAATACTGCTTTTCTTACATGTTGAGTCCTATAAAGCTGAGGAATTGGTGGTAGCACCTAGGGTTGAGGCTCTTTGATCATTTTACTTGCCCTTCTCCATATCTCCCATCTCCCTTCAGTCCTTTGAGGTGCACAGGACAGAACTCTGCACAATATCCAAGATGTTGATACACCTGTATCTTGCAAAGATAGGTGATGCCCTGTCTCAATATTGCCTTGTTTCCTGAGGATGCCCATTTTTGTTGGCTTTTTTGGCTGCCTAAAGTCTGGACAGTTTCTGCAACCAGCTTAATGCGCTAACGTGACTGTCAGTACAGCCTAAGCCAAAACTTTTTACTTTATACTGGAGAGCAAAAATATCCTAGGACAAATGTATACCTACCTCTAAAGGTGGCTCTGGGAGGCTACAATATGGGTAGAAGCTGGAACAGAAAAAAAAACAACAAACCTTTTCCAACAAAGTATATAATAGGATGTGCTGGTTGGGAGCCCCAGCCAGCCTTCATAATGTCTGTTTTGGATGAAATACATCTGTGTCTGAGGCTTCTGTTAATACGTGGAGAGAAAAAGGCACTTAACAGGTCTGCTTCCTTGAGCCTCTGCCAGCTGCTCTCCCTTGCTGGTAGAGGGGTGTAGAGAGACTCACTCTGAAGGCAACAGTGCCGTGAACACTTAAAACAGCTCACTGTTCCCCAGAATGTAGTGGGGGATGTAAGAAAGCAGAGGGCAGGCTTGAAATCCCCGCTCTTCATGTAATCAACTCGAATGAAACAACATACTAGAACAACCTTGCCTGAGAGAGAAACACGTCCCTGACAATATTGCAGAAGGTCAGTCTGTATCCAGTCCAGTGCAGTGAGGATGTTTTCAGTCCCACGTAGTTCAACTTTTTGTGATTTTGGTCCCGCCGGAACCCACGTGCTGAGATCCCTTCCTGTTACTGTACCTTGTCCACCTTGCTTACTCACAATAGCAGGGTTTAAGTCAGAGCAGGCTGTCCAGCTCTTAACACATTGGCAGTGATGGAGCTGATCTAACGTGCTGGTTGGGAATGAAGAGTGCACAGAGCCTCACCTCTAATAGACAGTTGCCTTTTGTGTTTAAGTAGCTTTGCAGTGACTTTGGAGTCTGGGTCACCACAGGGAAATCAGCTTCTCCTCATTTTGTTGATGGAAGTGTGGTAAAGTAGATGCTAAATCGAGACACAAATTCCTGTCCTTGACCTTCCCTAGACTTTGCTTGCTCTGATGTAAAGCTGCTGCAATGATGCTGGAGCTGACATGCTGGCTTTGCAGCCTGTTTGCTGAGAATCAGAGGCTTTTAAATGAATTCTTGAGATGAAGTAGAAGACTGTCTCTCTTCTGCCCATCAATCCAGTCTGACCAGTGTTTTCCAAAGCTGCTGCTCTCTTTTCCTACTCAATTATATAATTTGGAAAATAAATTGTGTAAGACTCTCCTGATAGCTGTGCTGAACAGTCTGGCCAGACACAAGTGTTTAGTTTCAAAACCTTTCAAGAAACTGAACATCCAAATGACCAAGCACTTCCTGGAATTGTGTCCTAGATGTATGCTCTGGTAGATGTGCTCAGCATGCGCTGCCCTGAATGTGCCCCTAAATCAATACAAGAACAGCTGGGGCTGTAGTCTTCTTTAATCAAGTTCTGCAAAGCAGTTGCCATATACTGCTGTATTTCAAGACTTATTCCATGTCTCGTCTGATAGGACCAGGACCATCTCGGACATGTGAAGCTATGGTGGTGGTAGCTACAGCCAGGTGGCTGGGTGTGTAGAGCTGCCTGATGTGACGCGCTGTTGGGTTTTGTGCTGGTTGTGGGTCTGTGTGAGGAGCAAAGGGCTGAACCTCTGAAGCACAAAGGGTTGTAGGAAATGCAGAAGGGTCTGGGTGAGGAAGGTGGTATTTGCCCCTGGTAAATGCTAGCAGAGTGGGGCAGCGAGCAGCTCTGTGCTCCTGCTAGAAATCCAGGAAGGCCCTCTGTCTGCTGCAGGTTACATGACTGGCTCATGCTGGCTTTGCTGAATACCAGCAGCCGAATGCTGCTGGACCCTTGGCGCCTTGCCTGGGTTTTGAAAAACATCTGCACTGTCTTCCCCTTGCTGTGCTCATATACTGTTACAGCAGCCTTAGCTGTGCATGGGCTGAGGGGAGACCCAGCCAGAGCTCTAACCTTCTAACAGCCAGCGGGGCAGGGAAGGCAGTGCAGCCTCATCTCATGGTCATGGGTCGTAGTGGTTGCCCTCCCTATGCAGGGGGCAGCCGGAGAGCCTGGCTTTCTGCTGGGGTGTCAAATATCACCAGGAACAGGCTCACCAAGCAGGTTTCCAGCCCTGCACCATCCGCGGGCAGTGTGGACAAGCTGAATTCAGGTCTGATCTGAGCTTTAGCTGCCACCCCTTCACAAGCATGTGCGTGGTCAGATCAGATCCTTGATGTTTGTACTGTGCCACCTTCCCTATGCTGATGGCTGGGATCTGAAGTTCATTTAACCTGCTCTCAATTCAACTGTTATCCTTAGCTATCCTTAGCTTGTTTTGACTTTAAACAAGTTTCTGATGTATCACGTAAAGAAGCTGTCAGCATCCAGAACCTGTGAATGCGTTAGCTCTGACTCTGCTGTTGTGGTTACCTTTTTCAGGACTATCTTATTGAGTGTAATCTCTTTGCTTAATGAGCCCAACACATTCTCTCCTGCTAATGTGGATGCATCAGTCATGTTCAGGAAATGGAGGGACAGTAAAGGAAAAGACAAGGAGTATGCTGAAATCATAAGGTAAGTTTCATAATGTGTGATGCTGTGCTGCCAGCCTCCTGCTTTGAATCCTATAGAACAGGCTGCTTGCAGAATTCGCTGTAACCAGCTTCTTGCTGGAGCTGCTTCTTTGGCAATGAATTTAACCATTTTATTCCAAGTCCACACTTTGGACCCTCTTCTTTTCAGCACACAGAAGCAGTGCACACTTCTGGAGCACGAGGACTGGGCTGATCTGTCTTTAAATTGTTCTTTTTTCAGACTAATCTGGCATGATGTTCTGCAAAACCTATTGACTGTTAGTAAATCCCAGCTGAAGTCCCTGCTTGCCTTTCAGTGCTGCCTGCGTTGCTTGGGATGTGATTGAAACTGACTGCATCCTACTAATTCTGTGCTTAATGCACTCACGAATCATAATCTTGTCCCTCCAATTCGGAGGAATATCAGCAGGATTTGGCAAGCATTTGCAAAGCTGGATTTGATTAGCTGGAAGCAGGGTTCAGTCTTGACTGTCCTTTGCTGAGAAGTTCATGGTTCATCAGGTGCTGTAGGGAGATGATGTAAACTTGAGCCAGGGTTGCTGCAGAGCAGTGGATGGGCAACCCATACTGCAGTGGGATTGCTGTCAGGCTTGGCTGGCAAAGGACCACATCTGCATTGACTCGGCTAGCTGCATGTGCAGGATATACCCCTGGTTGGAGCTACACAGGGTAGTCAGTCTGTCAAAGAGCCTCGCTGGGAGGTTATCTTAGTCCCCTCTGGCTCCCTTGGCCTCCGCGGAGCTGGATGTGCTCCATAAACAGAGTGTGGCAGACTGACAAGCAGGCGGGTGGGAGTGAAGGGGCAGGCTGCCATCTGCTCGCCTCCCGACAGGGAGGCAGCACAGGCCAACAACAGTTCACAGCCTGCGTGCTGCTGAGAGGCAGCAGCCACAGCCTGTCTTGAGGTGGTGGGAAACACTTGTCTCCTGCCAGCCGCAGGCAGCGCTGGGGTTGTCGCTGTGTCTCAGGCTGCAGCCACGTGCTCCAACTGCTCTTACCCTCCAGTGGGAGCTCAGAGCCGCCAAATGTTTGTGGGAATTGCAGTTCTGAGCACGCTGGGGAAGAGTCATCCATGGTGGAGTCAGTAAGTCATCTTAGGAAATCCCTGACCATCTCTTCTGCAGCAAATTTAATGATATTTGCTCTGAGCTCTGGCAGGTCTCTAATGTGCAGGCCTGTAGAACAACAGATTTCATATGTTGCTGAGAGCGCGTGTGCTGCTAACACTGTTGGAGTGCTCCCAAGCCTGGGGCTGCAGGAACTAAATCTGTTTCTAGTGCTGCTGTGGTGCTTCAGCCAAACGTCAGCTCTCCTGAGTCTGAGCTGCCCGAGGGCTGGGCTGGGGCTGGGGCTGGCCAGGAGGTGGGACTTGAGCCACGCTGCTGCTGGCGCGCGGCCCTGCTCACGCTGCTGTGTCCTCCTCCCTGCAGGAAACAGGTTCTGGCTACCAAAGCCGAGGCAGAGAAGGATGGTGTGAAGGTCCCCACTACGCTGGCAGAGTACTGCATCAAAACTAAAGTGCCTTCCAATGACAACAGTTCAGATTTGCTTTATGACGACTTGTACGATGACGACATTGATGATGAAGATGAGGAGGAGGAGGATGCCGACTGTTACGATGACGATGATTCTGGCAACGAGGAGTCGTGACCTGCTCCCTCTATGCCCCTGTACTGCCCTGCCGACTCAGGCCAGAAGGGAGCAGTGGTAACCTAGCAGCAGTCCAGCAAAAAAGTGTGGGGGGGGGATCAAAAAAAACTTTTTGTCTCCTGCTGTCTCCTGTTGTATGGATCTGTTCGCTCCTTTTTTATGGACCTCTTAGAGACCCTCCACAGAATGTCTGAATTCTTGCATTCTTAACCCTTTCATCACTGTATTACGATTTCTTTTTAAAAAAGAAACTCCCCTTTTCACTTCTACGAAACGCTCACAGCGAAACAGGTTTGCTCGCGTTTAGATTCTTGAATTAAATACAGTCTTGCATTGAGGTGTTTATTGTATTTAAAGCTGGAACAAATCCATTGGAAGCTGGGTTTTCAGGAGCTCAAGTGCTGCATTTACTGGGAAGAAAAAAAAATCCACACAAAGCAAATTGCCAAGGTTTAGCTGCTCCATTTAAAATAATAGCGTGTGTACATTCGTTTAGCTTTGTGGTGGTGGCTTTTCCTTTATAAGGTGTGGGGCGGAGAGTGTAAAGCTAATGTGTGTTGAGCTTGATGGGATGTTACTGAAAGGTACAGTATTCCTTTTCAGCCTACTCAAGTTAGGAAATAGCTGGCCCCTGGAGCCCCAGAGGGCACAGCCAGCTTTGTTGCTGAAAAAGGCTTGTGATATGAACCCTAAAATAAACACTTAACACTTCATGTCTGTACAACTGACCCCTGGGTTGCTATTTATTTTTTTTTTTTCAGACTAAGTTGAGGTTGAAAAAGTTCAGTTTAGCCGTGCTGCTGAAATCTGCTGCATGCTGCCCCTCTCCAGCAGGCCAGCATTCCTCCTGAACTGCTGTTTGGCAGTGGGAGAGTCCAATGGCCTCCTGCCCCAGTGCTCAATTCCTGCAGCCCAAATCCAGTACTGGCTTGAGCCCTCTTCCTGTTGGTTTTGTAGGTCACACACTGGTAAATGCAGCTCTGCTGCAGCCCTCTGGGCTCTGCAGGGTTGGCAAAAGTCAAAGCTGCCTTTGGTGCTTACCGGGGGTGGCCAGGCTGACCCTGTGCCCACAGTGGCTGCTGTGGCTGGGGCAGAGGGGGGATGTATGTGAGCCCTGCCTGGCTGGGGCATGGGTGAGTGTGTGCAGCCCCCCAGGAGGGGGTTACTCAGTGCTTTCAGGATGGAAGAGAAGGCCAGGGGCAAGGTTTGACAGGCTGTTGAGCAGCATGCTTCAGCCAGTGCACTGAGCTTACCCTCCTGCATGTTTTTGGCAGCTCTTGGCAGAGCTTAGGGCCTTCCCTTGTGGGCAGGGGGGATCCTGCATGCTTGTCTCTTCAGAACCTTCTTTCTCAGTCCCTCAGTACCCTCACCCTGTTGCAGTGTGCTCTTGTTCAGCTGTGGTGCAGTGGCCCAAATTCATCTTTCGCATGATCCCTTGATCAGCAGCCAGCCCAGCCCTCCTGTGCTGAGCCCTGGCACCTCCAACAGGAGCAGATCTGAGGCGCTGGCCCTGCTTGGGCAAGACCCGCCCCTGCCAGAGGGTACAGAGGCAGTTACCCTGGAAAGAGCTGTGGGCTTGGGCATTTCTTCATGCCTCCCCTTCATATATCTCAGGGCTTTCAATGGTACGTCACCAGCTGTGGTCCCTTGAGGGGTACTTGGTGGGAGTAAAATCTGTTCTGTGATCAGCTCTGTGTCTGTGTCCTGGGGCGAGAAGTGGGATAAGACTGAGCAAGCTTGAACTGTGCTGCCTGGAGGGAGAGGAGGGGAAGGCAGCCCTTGGGACAGGGAGGAAGGCTGGTGGGGCTCTGAAGTGAGCAAGGCAGATGTGTTTTCAAAATGTTGCTTGGCTGGGATTTGCTGGAGCAGGGCCAGTCCCTGCTCCTCTGCCCCAGGGTGTGCTGATGCTGCATCCCTCTGCCCCTGGCAGAGTAAAGGCAGCCCAAGTGGTGATACCTTGTCCCCCAGATCTCCCTCCACTGGTCTGCCCTCCTGCTTGCATGTTAGCTGGGGAGGCAGCTGGACCCCTCCTGAACTGTCCTACATGGGCTGCTTCAGCTCGCCATTCCAGCAAGGACTGACTCAGCCCCTGGCAGCAGGGCTCCCCTGCACCTAGTGATGGCGCGGGGCACCCTGCAGCTTCACTCCAGCCCTGGGAGGGCAGTGCCCTCAGGTGGCACATGGGTCCCTGGGCCTGGGGCTGCGGGACTGGTCTTGGGGCTGCACCAGGACAAGGGCACCAACCCACAGCTTTCAGGGGGCTGTTGGGGGGGGGCTTGAGGAGTAGCAACATCGCAATGCTGGCTGTGCTGATGAGTTGGTTTGAAATGAGGATACTGCATCTTTCAGGATTTCCCTTGTACTTTTGACCGTCTTCACTGTATACTCTCCAGTGACTTGTACTTTCAAGCTTGATGTTGTAAGATGCATTATCATGACTTTTCTGTTACCCTTTTTTAAAGACAAAAGCACCCTATTTTGAGAGCTCCTACAGTAACCAGACTAATTTCTCTTCCCCACTGTCCTGTGCAGTGTCATTGCTTGTTGACTTGCTGGTTTCCTTTTTTTTGAGCTACAAACTGAAGGTATAAGGGTTTTTTTTGAAACTATTTAAGAGATTGCAGGAAAATGTTTACCTGATCTGGGTATTCTGGATTTTTTTCTTAACCTTTTTCTCCTGTCTCAGCCAATATTAGCGTTTACATTTGCAACCACACACCCCTTCCAATGCAGTTTTCAACCATTCTGAAACCAGCAGGGTACACTAGATTTCTTAGTAGTTTTCTTAGCTGAAATCCCAGATGTTTTCCTTTTTTCTTCAGTATAATTTACCAGAAAGAATTAACTGATGCATTTTTGTGTTGTCTTCCCCTTCAGTAGTTATATTTTGTCTTTTCTGCACATCTGTCTACTAATAAAAAATGTGAAATGAAAATATCCCTGTACTGTTACTTCCCTGTTAATTGAGCTGCTTTATTTGCATGGGTTACTTAAAGCTTTGAATAACAGCTATTCACAACTTCTCCAGTATCATTGATGTAGCGGCACTAAGAATATTGGAAAAGAAGGCTGCGGTTTGACAGCAGCCTGCGTGAACCCAAGACTAAAGCGTGAACTGATTTAGAGAAGTGCTTTGGCAAAAGGCTACAGGCTTTGCAGTTATAGTTAGTCTTCATAACTGAGGAAGGGGGAGCTGGTGGGGGGCAAGGCGGTTCCTGGTCTCATGACCACAGCAGGGCTGCAGGACTTGGGCCAGAGCTGCTGCCACTGGGGGCTGGAGGTGCTGTGGGCGGCTGGTTCCCTGGCAGAGCATGAGCACAGCGCTCCTGAAATGGTCAGACAAGGCAGTGGGGGAGCTTGTGGGCTGCGGCAGGGGCTGTGACCTCATGTGGAAGGCTGGCAGAGGAATTGAGGTCCTCACTGCCAAGCCGCCAGGGTGCTTGCCCTGCCTGGCCCATGCTGTTCCCTGCAAGCGCAAGAGTGAGGTTTGTTTTTGCAGCGCTGCAGTCATGCTAAAATTAGCAGGACAAGTGTACAGGAGCTACATTTGGCATCGTTTGCAGCGCAGTGAACTGCTGAGTCAAATGTGGTTGTGGCCTCAATGCTTTGGCTTCACAGCTGTGCTGGAGGAATGCTGACAGTATTTCAGAGCCGCTTTCCCAAAGCAGCCTCCATAGCGGGAGTTGGAGGGTTGGTGATGTTTGGGCCACCTGATGTGGATGAGGAGTGCTTATAGCTCCTGCCTGGCTCCTGCAGGCCCAGGCTGCCCAGAGCAGCTCATAGTGTTTCATCCAGCAGTGTGGTACCAAAGGCAGGACAAATCTGCCAGCCTGTCCTGCACTGGATAAATGTTGTTGCCACTTGTGCAGGATGTATGGTTTTTTTGTTTACACCCCCTCCCCCCTTGGAGCTGCTCTGCAACAAACAAAGGCTCGGGGCTGCTGAGTGCTGGCACCAATGCTCATGTGTTGCCTTTTGCCACTTCCAACTGCTTCTGGACGCAGACATGCAAGCCAGGACTAACCTACCCCTGTGGGGCAGCACTGGGTTTCTATAAACAAGGAACTCGATGTGTGAAGAGGGCTGTGGGGGAAGTTTCTTTTTCAAAGAATAGCTCCTGTGAGGCAGCAGCTCTGACAGCGGGCAAACGAGGGTCCCTTGCTGTGGGCTCAGCTGACTGGTGCAGCCCCTTTACAGGCTGGCAGCAAGTCCCCCACCTGCAGAAACATTTTTGCCCTCCTTGACCTTCAGGCCCCAACGCCAGTGGCAGCAGGACAGCAGCTGCCGAGGGCTTGCAGCAGCAGCTGCTGAAGTCTGACCAGTATCAAAACTTGAGCTGGGGCAGAGGAGGGCCAGCACAGTTCATGTCATGCTACCCAGAGGCAGGGGAAGGGCTGGGTCACACACTGACTTCTTCCAAGCCACCTGGGTCCCAAAGGACCTGAGAGCTGGTAAAAGTGTGACTCTAAGAAAAGTGGTTCTCATGGTAGAAACAGGTATTTTTTTTCTTGTGGGTCTTGAAGCAGAATTGGGAAGTACAAAAAAGGCATTTTGTACTGCTGCATGGATGCAGATGGCTTCACTTTTACCCACCTCTTCTGCTGCTGAGGAGGATGAGGCTGGGACAGGAGCCAGTACTCAGGACTGACCTTCCTCCTGGTGGAGGCCATGGCCCTCATGGGAAAAGCAGGGCAAGGCAGTGCTGCAGCTGTGCTCCCTCCTTACCTCTGCCAGCTGCTCCGCAGGGACCCAGACCACAATGCCAGAGGAGACCAAAGGCAGATGTGATGCTTATGGCAGGAGGCAGGGTGCTGCCCTGGATCTCATCCCCACTGTACTGCTGTGCGCTCACCTTTGCCATGGTTCAGCTTCCCCAGCAGACCCATCTGCCGCTTTTACCCTCCCAGCTGAGCTTTTGTTGCAGGAGCAGGTGGAAAGGGACAGGCTGTAAAAGCAAAATTCTCCTGGAGCCTTTGAAAATGCAGACAAACAGCAGTGATATGCTCAGATCTTTATTAGGTGGGGGGAAGGGCTAGTAAGAAATTAAACTCCTAGAACATTCACTGCACTGGTGCAGGACAAGAAGGACCAGGAGTTGCCTTCAGGGTCTTTGTTTTAGAGTAAAGTTTAAATCCAGTAACTCTGGCTTTCCTGGGTAGGGTGGCTCAGGGCAAAAAGAGGTACAAGACACAGCTTATACTTTTATTTAAGAAACCGCTACATAGTTTTTGTCTCTAATGATGCAAAGGAGGTTCCAGGACACACTGAGCCATCTGAAGTCTCTCGCGAGAGAAACATACAAAGAAAAACCAAACAAACCCCCCCAACCAAAAAAGAAAACCCTGTCTTTTAAAATTTTTTTTATTATTATTCAAAAATTAAAAAACAAAAAGGTGAGGCTGCAGCTCAGGCCCACAGTGACCAAACTGTCCACGAGAGTTCATCTTCTACAGCAAGAGGGAGGGGGGAGACAAAAGAAAGGGGAAGGCCCACAAAACATTTTTTTTCCCCCTCTTTAAAGTAACAGCTATATTGGGGGATGGGGCAGAAATCAAACCAACAGAACACATCTTGATTCTTCTTTTTTTTTTTTTTTTTTGGGGGGGAGGCCTCCTTATTTGCCTGAATTTAGAACTGCATTAAATAAATGGGCTCCAGCTCCAAAAAAAAAAAATGGTGCAGTTTGTCTTTGACAGAGTTATAAAGCCCACAGAGCTTAAAAAACAAAAAGGAAGGATGCCCTGGTGCAAATGGGAAATGATTAATTAGTTTTCCTAAAAAGAAAATAAAACAGGCTGCAAGATGCAGAAAACCACATTTAGGCTCTATTACATTTACAAATACATACATAAATATATTACATACAACAGCAACTCAAAGAGGAAGCGGGCGAGTCACACAGAGGATGGCTGGCTGGCTGCAGTTCTCCCCGCACAGACATTTGGCTGAGCAGTTACTTCTCCTAATAATTCCAAGAATGGGCTTTGTCTTTTCTTCTTTTTCTCTTTTCTTTGTTTCTTTTGGGTTTTGTTTGGTTTTTTTTTTCCCCTCCTCCTCTCCTTTCATTTTCTCCCCCCTCCCCAGTTTCAGATTTAGTTTGTCCAGTATGGAGAAGTGCCATAGGCGGTTTTGGTAGCCTGAGACTTTTGCTGCATGGCGCTGGGTTGGTTGCGTTGGCCAGATCCACCCTAGAAATCAGAAAGGAAGGAGACATGGGCATCAGCAGTCCCAGCAAGATGAGCCCACCTGAACATCATCAGACCTGCTGCCCCCAGGGACAGCCCTGACACCCACCAACATAGCGATGCTCCCCCCTGAATGGATCTGTTTCTGCTCGGCAACGTTTCTGCATCTCACAACAAAGGATGAGCAGCCACTGAGACACCAAGCAGGGGCGTGGGGATGCACCATCCCACCGCCCCCCACCCAAGACAGGTTCACGCGCAAGGAGGGAGAGGCTCAGGATTGGGGACAGCAAAGGAGTTCCCTCAAGGTAAACAGAGGTGGTGCACCAGCCAAGGATGTCACACATTTGGAGAAAGAAGACATTTTCTATTTCTGGACTTTTAAGGCAGAACACTTTTTTTTTCAGGGAATGTTTATAGCGAGGAAGGAAATGCATCAGCTGGTGACACCAAATCAGAAATTGGAGCCAACAAGCAACGTGCAAGGGGATCCTTGATTCTTCCCCCAGAGCTACAGTACAAGTGCTTACACCCTGCTCTCCCACTGCAGCCAGGGGACAGCACCTCCTGCCTTGGCTTCACACATCACAGACAATCTCTCCACACCCCCATCAGGATGGCCTCTTCCCAGAATCACAGGCTGGCCGAGGCTGGCAGCGACCTCTCAAGGTATCTTGTCCAACCTCTCTGCTCAAGCAAGGTCACCTAGAGCCAGCTGCCTAGGACTGTGTCCAGACAGCTCCAAGGATGGACACTCCACAGCTTCCCTGGGCCACCCGTGCCAGTGCTTGGTCACCATCCCAGTAAAGTGTTTTCCTGATGTCTGGAGGGAACTTCTGTGTTTCAGTCTGTGCCAATTCCCTCTGATCCTGTCACTGGGCCTCACTGCAAGGAGCCTGGCTCCGTCCTCCTTGCATCCCCCCTTCAGGTATTTATATACATTAATGAGCTCCCCTCTCAGTCTTCTCTTCTCCAGGCTGAACTGTCCTAGCTTTCTCAGCCCTTCCACACAGGAGAGCTGCTCCAGTCCCTTCATCATCCTTGTGGCCCTCTGTTGGACCCTCCAGTACATTTATATCTCTCTTGTACTGGGGAGTCCAGAACTGGACACAGGACTTGAGCTGTCGCCTCACCAGTGCTGAGCAGACGGGAAGGCTCACCTCCCTTAACCTGCTGGCAGTACTTTGCTTAATGCGGACATGGGTAACACTGGCCGCCTTTGCAGCAAGGCATTGTTGCAGCCTTGTTGGCTCATGGTCAGCTTGGTACCCACCAGGACCCCCAGGGCCTTTTCATCCAAGCTGCTTTGGACCCCAGCATATATTGGTGCATGGGGTTGTTCCTCCCCAGGGGCAGGACTTTGCACGTTCCCTTCCTGAACTCCATATGGTTCCCTCCCCAAGCTGGTCAATGACATCAAGTCTGTCAGTCTGCAATCCTGGTCAAGACCCTTTCCCAGTGAGCAAAGCAAAAACCAGAAGGAAGCAAAAGCCTTCAAGACCCCCCAAGTGTGAGAGTGAGCAATCTGCCCTCAGGCACACTGCAGAGGCAGAAGGGCCCAGCTCACCTGCCCATCCTGCTGGAGATGGTGATGCAGCATCTGGGAATGAGGCTGCTGATGCGCAGGCAGGATATGGAGAAACGGGGCTGGAGCATAACCTGGGGCAGCACCAGGGTTCAGGGGCCCAGTCGATCCAAGAGCAGAGGGCAGGCTGAAAGGAGGTGGTGTGCCAGCGTGGAATCCCTGCTTGTCAAATGTCTGCATGAAAGGTGAGGGGGACAGGATCAGGGACTGGTGTGAGCAGCCCCACGGTGACCAGACAAGAACAAGAGCAGCCCAAACACACATCACCAGAACATTTCACCAACCCCATGAGCAAACCAAGTCACATCTGCAAGCACTTCAGCAGATGAATTTCAGCTCCTGTTTTCACCCATATTTCTGCACTAATGCTTTGATGTTTTATTTCCACAGCTACTGTGTTCCTTTCTTCTCTGACCTGTTTTTATTCAGTGGGACATGGGATGGCAGCAGCTGCCTGAAGACAGTCCATCACACATTGCAGGGCTCAGCCTGGAATTACTCAGCCTACCCAGAGCGGCCCAACCATAATGCAAGAAGAACTTGCAATAAGATTTTCCTGCCCGTGGCCAAAGCTTGATCCCTAATGTTAAGCATGTGGCCGATAACCAGCTTCCTACCTGTAAGCATGGATCACAGCCAGACACTAACTGCCCCAGCTCAGGGTGCAAAGAGGAGAAAACAGGAGCTGGACATCAGCCCAGTGCACACCACAGCTTGTCAAAGCACCTTCTGCTTCCCTGGAGGCTGTATGCTGAGCAACAGCTACAGGAGAGCATGGGATAGGGACCCTCAGGTGACTGGTCTCTCTGGTGAAGAGCAGCCAGCCTCTCAACTTACCTGCTTTGGGAGCTGTTTTGACTAAAATCATCAGCTTGTGTGGAGCAGTGCAGGCAGCCCCAGCAGAGTAGGGTGCTGCACCTACGCCAGCAGCAGCCATCGGGAGCTGACATGGCAGAAATGGTGGGACAGAGGTCAAGACTCCACTCCAACAGCAAACAGAGCCAGTGTGAGAAATGCCACAGCCTCCTGACCCAAGACTGACTGGCCATTGGCCTGATCTCAGGCCATGAAAGAGGAAGGTCCAGTGTTGCTCACCTGAGTCTTGTTATAGACTGAGCCACTGATATCAGGCACACCTGTGTTACTTGAGGTCACAGAAACACCTGGAAAACAAAAAAGCCACTGACAATGAGAAAGTCAACCACCACCCAGCATGAGCCCCATGCTTTGCCCCTGGCACCTCCAATGGCCTCAGTGGATGCACCTTTGTCTGCCGCTGCTGCACACACCACACACCCTGCTGCTGCTGCCTGCCAGCCCAGTGGGGTTCTCTGCGCTGTCAGACCCACAACACTGCCAGAAAAGACTCAATTCCCCAATCCTGCTGCAAAGCAGGAAACAAGCCTACTGGGATAAATCACGCACATCCACGACCCAGTGGTTACTACTTGGATTCAAATGCACTTGACCAGGCAACAGCTGGCTGCACTGAATACTCATTTAAGCTCATGAAAAGCCAGCTTTCCCCTAGGATTAGGGATGCATTTGGCTCCATTGCAGCATTCAAGGGCTTTCCAGCAGTGTACTGAGCAATGAGACTCAGCATCTGCTATACATTTAAGCCCTTGTCCTTTCACATCCTGCAGAAGGGTGAGCTCTGCAGTGCTCCTCTGCCCTGAGAGAATTAATACCATTGATTCAGGCTGGCTTCCATCTGGACCAGCTGGTGCCTCAACAGGCTCAGAAACACTCATTTACCAGTGAGGTGGCTCTCAAACCAGCCACTTATTCACCATCTTATAAAGACTGGCTCTAATAATTTCCCTTGGATGACAGTAAAACCTTTGACCAGTGAATCAGAGGGCTGGACTCAGAGGGTTTGCACTGCTCTAAGGTTGTACCTTTCCTAGGACATTGTTCCTTTTTGGATTGCTCCCCTGGAGAGGAGAGCGTGATCAGTTCTTGGCTGAAGCCAGTCCAGTTGGTGTTTCAAATGCACAGCAAATGCTTGGTATTTGCTTAAGCCCAAGGATGAACTAGTTAGTGCTAAGCAGTTCAGTATATATTTCTCAGGTCTAACCAGCACGTACAGAATAAAGCTTTCATTATAAGCTGTATAAATTCTTCAGCCTTTACAGTCACAAAGGAAACATTTCCAGGCATGAAACAACGCAATGAGTTACAGGGTGTACAAAAGCAGCTGAAACAACAACCCAGAGATATGTGAACTGCCCTGCTTGCCCCTAGCACATGGCTATCTCACGTGCCTACCAAGAAAATCAATATCTTGCCATCTTTTGGCAGAGGACCATTTCACCAGCAGTATGCAACTACTTAGGTTTCAAAAACATGGCATTGCTGCAGGACCACTGTTCTTCAGCAAAGAAAACTTAGGCAGAGGAAACAGCTCACCATTTCTTCCATGTATAATTGTGGACGAAACTGCGCATCAGCCACACAAATCCTTATGCAAAGTTCACCCATGAAGTTTAGAAGGAACACTTGGGCCATTAAAAAAGCATTTTGTATACGGGAGATGGAGAAACAGCTTGGATTGTGACCCTCTTTAGAGCTGGCTGCTGAGTTGACTGCACAGCAGTTTGCCCTACAAAATCGCACTCAAGAGCAACCTCAAGTCTCATGTGTTACCTTTCCCAGGTCCAGTGCCAGCAGATTTGTTTTGTGCTTGAGATGACCCACTGTAGCCTCCTTTGCTGTAATCTCCACCTGCCGTTCCCTGCGTTAAGTCATCATAGCCTGCCGGTGTGTACAAGACAAGGTGTTACAGTGTGCAAGCAGCTCTGCAGACGCTCACATGAAAAGCGCAGTGGCAAGCCTACCTCCTCCATAGCCGTGCTGCCCATAACCACTCGCTTGCTGGAAAGGAGTCGACGCGGTGTTCAGGTTGACTCCATGCTGTTTAGCAGATGCTGGAGGTACCTGGACAAAGGAAGGGAATGGAAGGCCTATTAACTAGGGAAGGACATAAAAAATCCAAGCTCCCTCTGCCATCTAGTGGGGAAGGCACCTTCACCTCACATGAGAAATTTAATCTGGAGTGGGGAGCACTGGGATGGCATAGGAAGTGACACTCACACTTACAGCAGTAACTTGCTGTAGTGGATTTGTGTAAGCCCCAGGTTTTCTGCTAGAGCCACCCCTCTGAATGCAGTACAACCCTCTGTCAGACCAGCCTGTGTATTTCTTTCACACAGTGAATGTAAACTGCAAGTTCTTACCTACAAACCCAAGAAGGAGCAACCACAGTGCTCTCCCTCCAGAATAAAATAAAACATCAATTCCTGCCTGAGGCTGTTTCATAAAACACTGTCCTACAGGGCCCTAAAACAGACTCATCTACCCTTCTGCCTGGAGTATCACCTCTTCCCAAATAACTTTTTTCCTCCTGAGACTACCAGCACTGCTCTCTACCTTAATGGGGTCTGCTCCATCCTCAGAAGGATTTTCTAGGCACTCTCAGCTCACTGACCCAGCTTTGGGTCTCTCCTTGATTCTCCACCCACTGGTAAGGGCTTTCAGGAACACTGATTCCATGAGCTGCAGCTGCCTGCTATTTACAGTAACCTCGGCAAGAGTCCATGAGTTCTGGCCTTTTAAATTCCCTGTTTTCTTGGGAACGAAACTGCAGCTATTTTCTCATGCTTGCACATTGTTGGAGATCCCTTGCAGACTGGGGATGACTCTACTCTTCTCATGCGACCTGACCTGAGCCCAGCTCTGGAGTCCCCAGTATAAGAAACACATGGACCTGTTAGAGCAGGTCCAGATGAGGGCCATAAAAATGATCTGAGGGCTGGAGGACCTCTCCTATGAAGCTGAGAGAGTTGGGGTTTTTCAGCCTAGAGAACAGAAGGTTGCAGGGAGACCTTACTGCTGCCTTTCAATACTTAAAAAGGGGCTTATAAGAAAGATGCAGAAAATCTTTTTACCAGGCCCTGTAGTGACAGGATAAAGGGCAATGGTTTTAAACTGAAAGAGGGTAGGTTTAGATTGGACATAAGGAAGAAATTTTTTATAACGAGGGTAGTGGAACACTGGAACAGGTTGCACAGAGTAGTTGTGAGCGCCCCACTACTGGAAGTGTTCAAGGTCAGGTGGGACAGGGCTTTGAGCACCCTGATCTAGTGAAGGCGTCCCTGCCCATAACAGATGGGTTGGACTAGATGATCTTTGAAGGTCCCTTCCAACCCAAACCATTCTATGACTCCCAGATGTAGAAACTTTGGGCTGAAGAGAGCAAAACCAGAGAGGCATGAAGGGAGGGTTACAGTTCAGGCTGTCACACTTACAAACATGGTTGGCCCATACTGGAATGCACTGGGTACGCCAGGCACACCAGCATAGTAAGGTAACCCAGTGTAGCTGTACCCTGGGGGCAGGGTCGGGTTGAGGAAGGGCTGCTGAGTTGTATGGTGAGTCTGTGTCTGGTTCTGCTGTGGCTGGGCAAGCGTGGTAGCAGGAGCAGGGGAGGCAGAATCCCCACGGCCAAATTTTGTTACATCACCTGCGGAAGAAAGAACTGATCAGAAAAAGCTATCAGAGCTACCCCAAAAGCGGAGGACTCAAAGGATTCAAATCCTCTGAATACAAGTAAACAACTACAGAAGAGAGCACACCCTACACTTGAAAGCCTGCAGTTGTTCATGGGAAGTGCTCTGCTGTTCTCTCTCTTCCTTGATGGCCACAGGGACATTACCTGATCATGGCACAGAACTCCATGCCTTGGCTAATCCATTGATAAAATGGATACCAGTACTTACCTATCTCACACAGTCTGAGGAGACTCATTACTATCAATCATTGCAATAAAATGTGCTAAAAGCAGAATTATGGTAAATAGCCAAAGAGCAAATGGTTGTTGGGTTAAAGTGTGACTCCCCTGGAGGTTAAACTGATTAGCTAAGCTTCATGGGCTGAAAGCAAGTTAGGTTTTACAGGCAGTGATAGGTATATTTTTGTCAATGTCTGTTTATAATCAAGCATGACTAGTTAGATGTCCGGTTCCTCACACCACCAAAGTTCTGGAGACAGTAGCTGAAGGCCAGGAAAGCAAGGCTTGCATCGTGGGCCACCTTATTGAAGAAGTAGGAAGGGAAATTTGGTTATTAAACCAAAAGCAGCCTCCCAGGAGAAGTGATTATGAAGCAGAAAACTCCTGAACACTTGCATTTTCTGGCAACCTACAGAGCATCATATTCACGTGTGTTTTAGGGAGGTGACATACATCAATCACATCTATCTCATTCCCAAGCAGTATTCCTTTTTGTTGGTTACCAATGACAACACTTAATATCATCATTATAGGAATTACAACACCTATGGCTACAGTTTTAAGCTGTAATCTGATGGCAGTGGGTGAAAAACACTGGCTGAAAATCCTGGATGGCATTCATGTCATCTTTGCACAATGACAATGGCAGAGCAAGAGTAGGAATGAGGAAGGGCTTCTTAAACCACACGCTTTGGGAATAAAGACCATTAGATTTGGAAAGGGTGAGGGAGAGCTTGCCAGATGCAGCTCCTGCTGGGAACACACATGTGCAAAAATAGCAGTAACAAAGTATGGGAAGCTGCTGAGAGGGGTCTATTCTGGCACTTACCATCCTTGTCTTTAAATAGCACTCACCTGAGTACGGGTTGTTAGCAAGGCTCCCATCTCTGCCTGTCAAGGTTGCAGGAGCAGGGAATGTAATTCCATAGTAATCCTTGGAAAGAGACAACATTATTAATAGTTGAAACCATAACAGAGCTGGACAGCTCTTATGAATCTTGTATTATACGCATAAGAAAATTTAAAAAGAAGGAACTAAAGGAAGTTTGGGTTGGAACTGACGTTATAGCTTATAGCAGAGCTGAAGATTTACCTCGATCCTCAACTTCAGAATAAACCTACTTTATAGACATCTTTAATGCTATATACAACTACTTAATCCCTTAGTGGTAGGCTAAAGGCAACCACTAAATACCTTCCCTTCCCAGCCCTCAGCTCTGAGCTGTCATCTTCCAGTGAGACTGTACCTGGAAGATTAATAGACCATGAGGGGCCGAAGACCTGGGGTCAGGCCAGGACTGTAATCACAATGTGAATGTAGTCTAAAGGTTTTAACCCTTGTACCATGGCTTGTTTTATAAAAGTGGAAACGTCAGCTAAGAAAACAGCACAAACATTTTAAAAAAACCATGGAGACAAAGAGTTACTTTTGGATGACTGGAAAATGTATTTAAACTATGTTACAGGAGAGCTCAGATCAGTAGTCTCTAAAGTGGGGTGTGCAAGACAATCCATTGGGGTGCATGAAGAAAGTGGTTTTGGTACCATTAATAAATAAAATACACAAAAAAAAGTTTTTGTTTAACCTTTCTCCCAATCTTTTCCAATTTTTATTTTTGTAAATGTTTTATAACATACCTGTTACAACTACAGTAGTATATGTATATAAAATATATTGGAGGTGAGTCCTCACAAAGTTTTTACTGGCGGGGTGTGTGATCAAAAAGGGTGGACACCACTGCCATAGATAATTTTCTAGGTCCTCTAGAGGAAGGTAAGACAGTCCTCACCCTGGAAAGCTTGCACTCTGAGACAACAGGACGTGCCAGCAAAACCAAAGCAGCATTTTGTGTTCAGTTTGGGAGACAAAGAGAAAAGTTTGACCTTCCCTATCTGGGTGAACCCCACATGTGGGGCTGGTACTCTGCTGTGCTGGTTTTGGCTGAGAAGGGGTTAATTCTCCTCACTGTGGGGGTCGGCTACCTTTCCAGCTTCCCGCGCTCTGCCATGTGCCGGGGGGGCTGGGAGGGGCGGGGCCATGGTGGGGGCGGCTGACCCCGACTGGCCAATGGCAGGTTCATTCCGTACCATGTGACACCGTGACCAGTATATTGAGGGGGGGGGCAGTGGCAGCGCGGGGGCGGCGCGGCGTCGGGTCGGCGGGCGGCGAGCAGCTGCGGCGCGGCGGTGCGGTTCATTTCGGCGGTTCATTCCCCCTCTCCCCTCCCTTCCCCCCTCCCCCGGGGCTTTGCACCTCTCGTTGTTCTCCTTTACATTGCATTTCTGTTGTTGTTTCTTTTAATTTTAAATATTAAACTGTTCTTATCCCAACCCACGAGCGTTACCCTTCTGATTCTTTCCCCCATCTACCGGTGGGGGAGTGAGCGAGTGGCTGTGTGGGGCTGAGCTGCCGGCTAAACCACGACATCTGCTAAGCATTTTTCCTCCTAATTCTCATGGTTTACTCCTCACCACTTCCAGTCCGTGAAGAATTAATGCTTTAACCACTAACATATCCATTTCCACACACTCTCCAACAGTGGAAAAACATCATCCATACCCCTCTCTGCAAATTCCCCAGCATTTCAGATGCTTTCTCAGAGTTGATGGGACCTTCCCCCTTGCTGCATTTCTGCGCGTCACCCTGCTGTTTCCTATACCCAGTCCTCCATCACTGAACATGAAATCATTCAGCAAAGATTGAGTATTACAGGTCCTTTCTGTAACTTGAAACAGTGCCATATTTCATCACCCTTTCCATCCCAGGTAATTCCACCTCATCAACTCAGGCATGAATCACTTAACAAAACACAACTGCATTCACATTAGAAGTTTTAGCAGGTTACTCAAAAGCAGTTCTCCTCTCTCCTTCTGAGGAAAATGCCACAAAAATCAGATTTGGAGAAGAGATCTGAACAGGATTCAGTGGATATGAACTGGAACTGACACACTTGCATTTTCCCCTAGACAAACTGAACAAAATAAAACTGAATTCGCAGGAGAACAGCAGCTGAGGATTGCAATTATTCCCACTGTCCCTCGGGAGGGGGAAAACCACATCAACACTGCATATCCCTATGCCATACACCTGTGCATACACACATTCAAAACAAAAACTCAAATACTTTTGTTCTTCAAACAACATGGATATTTCCTGACCTACAGAAGGCATGCAAGAGAAGGTGCTTAAAGTCAAAACTGAAATATCAGGAACAGACTCAAAAAGTGACACAGAATATGACTGAAAAATGGTAAGTGATCTGACATAATAGATTTCAGCTACACCAAGCAGCTTGCTAGGCACCACGCACACCAGCTTAGGCATCTGTAAGATCTCTGCTACACAGGCAGCTTGCAACAGACTATAGAAAAGACAGCATATCCCGATGTAATACACACACCAAAAAAAACCCACAGTGAGAATTTACAGCATCAATATGCACATTAATTCACCGAGTTAAACTAAAAAAGAACCCCCTCCCAAACCTCAGGAGAAAGCCCTATTCTCGCTGTCTCAGCAGCCACCGCTGCTTCTCGCTACTGGAAGCTTCCCAGGAAGCACTGATGTCTTGCACTTGGTACTCTGCCCACTTTCACTTTCTAGATGTAAGCAGACCAGCATGTCAAAGAAATATTCCAACCCACTCCTGCCTCCCAAATACCCAATGTTGCCTAATTTCTACAACAAATTCAAAACACAACAAGAAAACCAAAATCTAAAAATGACAATCATTACATGAAGAGTTGATGAAAAATCCTTCATAACATCGATGCATTTATTTCTAAATATGAACACACCAAGGACAAATAACTCGGGAGGTGGGGGGAATGACAGATGACCCCAAAAATATTCTGCAAGATATTTGCAGAGGGATGAAAAACTTGCACAAAACTTGGAGATGTCACAAAGAGAAAAAAAACCCAAACAACACACCACTAACTGACAAACTAAAAATATTTGTCAATAAGAAATAAAGGAAAACATACATTAACTCATATACAAATAATATCAGAGCATGAAATAAGAAAAATAGATATTGGTAGGCAGAGAAACTTGAAAATAAAAACCAAGAAAGAAAACCCCAAAATGGACAAAATTAAAACTCTGAAATGCAACCCCAGCACAGCTGCCCAGAAACCTCTACCGCCACACTTTCACATCCCCCACTGGACCCTAACAGCACAGGAGCCGGGCTGCCCCTGACAGCAGCCCTGGGAAAGAACCAGCTCCGGTACCCTAGAGCAGGGCTATCTCCCGCTCACACTTAGACAAGCACAACAAAAGCCCTCAGGAGAAAGTAAACGAAAAGCAAAACTGAAAATGGAAATAGGGAAATTCTGTCTAGATGATGATGATGAAAGGAAAGCTGCAGCACCACATAAAGCCCGCCGCCCGGCAGCACCCCAAGCACAGCGCCCACCCGCACCACCACCAAGCCTGAGCGGGCTCCTGCCCAGCACCACCCACGCACCACCCGCAGCCCCGCCATGGCCGCGCCCGCAACCCCACAGCCCCGCCTGCGCCACGGTGCCGCCGTGCTCCTGATCCTCCGCACGGCTCTCGCCACCGCCCTCGCCTGCCACCACCTCCGTCCCCGCGACGCCACCTTCCCCTGGGACAGCACCCACCTCCTCCAGGCCATGGCTCCCAGCCCCACACCGCCCTGCCACCACCTGCACGACCCCTTCCCCTTCCCCGACACCCTCCTCCACACCAACCACCCACAGCAAGCCGCCGCCGCCGCCCACCGCCTCCTCCAGCGCCTCTTCGACACCCTCAGCAGCCCGACCATCCCCCAACACTGGGACGCCCAGGCACGCCACCGCCTCCTCAACAGCCTCCAGCATTACAAACATGACTTGGAGCAATGCCTGACAGCCAGCAGCAAGCTCTTCCAAGGCCAAGGGCTCCGCAAGCTGCTGCTCAATGTCAACAAATACTTTGGGCGCATCCAGGACTTCCTCCGCACCCACAACCACAGCCCCTGCGCCTGGGACCACGTCCGCCTCGAAGCTCGCCTCTGTTTCCAACGTGTGGACATACTCATACGGCAAATGAAGAGCCGAGCCGCTCCTGCCCTCCACCAAAGCCACCCGCACCAAATGCCCATCCTGGGCCAGCGCCGGAAGCTGCTGATGCAGTGGAGGCAGCAGCAGCCGGGGGTGGGATTGCTCAGTGCTGCTCACACCTCTGCCCGTCAGGAGCCTGGGCTGATGGGGAAACGGGCATGACTGCAGCAAGGCTGGGGCCGGGCTGTGGCAGAACCTGCACACCCGCACCGTGGCCACCGCCTCATTGAGAAGGAAGGAGGAGGAATTTGCTTGCACGCTCGCAGACAGCTGTGAGGTGATGGGGAGAGGGCTGGTATTTATTACTCACAGCATTGTGTAGCCCATCAAGACCACAACCTCATCTGATGGAGGGGAAGGTCCCCATGGACACTGCAGGACTGTCACACCAACAACTATTTATCACAGAACTCTATTTATTTATTTATTTATACAGCTAGTTGTTTCTATATTTCTATATTTATTTATTTACTTGTTGGAAATAAAGACTTTTTGCAAAAAAAAAAAACAACCCAATAAGAAGAATAAAAGAAAAGAGGTCGTCATCATGCATATACCTGACAGGCAAGGACACGGCCTCTGTAGGCAGGCAGGGATGGGCCTCCCTCCTACAGCCCATCCCACCGATGCCTCCTGCCCCAGTTGAAGTGTTTGGAAAGCAGGCCACTCTCAGGGACCCACTATGGTCCTTCAAGCCTGTAGGCATCTCCCACTGATGCCAGACCCTCAGAGCACACACTCACCCAGACAACACGATGCCTGGCCTGCATGCTCCTCCTCTACCACCACCCAACCTTTCCCTTCCTAACCCGCTCCCACTGTCAAGACCTGAAAGCCACCTCCAAACAGTGCACGTTGACCTAGCCCTTATTCACCCCAACACATCATTAACAAACAATCATCCTACAAATACCACCACCCAACGTGGTCCAAATCAACCAGCACAGCCCCGCACAGCATACCCCATGAAGGAAACTGCCCATGCACCACCAGCACCAGCTGCTCCTTCATCCTCTATCCAGCACCCCAAAAATATCTGCCCTGGGTGCTTCACCCTCCCCAGGTAAGCCCAAGCAAGACAATACAAACGTTCAACAGCCTCAGCCTCCCCCTGAACAGGACAAAGAGGTTGTCCTCCATTCTCAGTCACATCACCTCCACCAGCACATCGCTACAAAGACACTGCTCTGTGCAAACACAAATGAGGACTACTTCTGCAGCTGGAGAGCAAGAAACCAAGTGGGACCAAATATATTCAGGTACACAGCAGGATCCCTCAAGATGTAACGTGCAGGTTGTACTATTGTCCTCCTGATGTTCCTTCTAACCAGAAATGACCTGTAATGCCAAGCATGGAGGACCTCATAGAATCATAGAATGTCCTGAGTTGGAAGGCACCCACAGGGATCATCGAGTCCAACTCCTGTCCCTGCACAGGACAACCCCAAAATTCACACCATGTGTCTGAGGGCATTGTCCAAATTCTTCTTGAATATTGTCAGGCTTGGTGCCGTGACTGCCTCCTGAGGGAGCCTGTTCCAGTGCTCCACCCCACTCTGCGTGAAGAACCTTTTCCTAATATTCAACCTAAACCTCCCCAGGCACATCTTCCTGCCATTCCCTCAGGTCCTATCACCGGTCACCAGAGAGAAGAGATCAGCACCTCCCCTTGTGAGGAAGCTGCAGGCCGCGATGACGTCTGCCCTCAGTCTCCTCTTCTCCAGGCTGAACAAACCAAGTGACTTTAGATGCTCCTCATATGGCTTCCCCTCTAAACCCTTCACAAACTTCGTAGCCCTCCTCTGGACACTCTCTAGTAGCTTTGTATCCTCAGCGTACTGTGGGACCCAAAACTGCACCCAGCACTTGAGGTGAGGCCGCACCAGAGCAGAGCAGAGCGGGACAATCCCCTAGCTCCACTGGCTGCAATGCGGGGCTTGATGCACCCCAGGGCAGTTGGCCCTCTTGGCTACCAGGGCACACTGTTGGCTCATGTTCAACCTGCTGTCGACCAGAACCCCCAGGTCCCTCTCTGCAGAGCTGCTCTCCAGCTTCTTGCTCCCCAGTCTGTATGTACATCCAGGGTTGCTGGGCCCCAGGTGCAAAATCCGGCACTTGCCCTTACTAAACTTCATACGGTTGGTGATTGCCCCGCTCTCCAGTCTGTTCAGATCCCTCTGCATGGCCTCTCTGCCCTCGAGAGTGTCAACAGCTCCTCCCAGTTTTGTGTCATCAGCAAACTTAATTCCTATTCCTTCCAGTCCTGCCTCCAAGCCATTTATGAAGACACTAAAGAATACCCGCCCCAAGATAGATCCCTGCAGAACCCTGCTAGTGACTGGCCACCAGCCCCATGTAACCCCATTTACTACGACCCTTTGAGCCCGGCCCATCAGCCAATTGCTCACCCACTGCGTCACGTGTTTATCCAGCTGTCTGCTGGACATTTTGTCCCGCAGGATACTGTGAGAGACAGTATCGAAAGCTTTACTGAAATCCAAAAAGGTCACATTGACTGGCTTCCCTTGGTCAGCTAGGTGGGTGACCTTGTCATAGAAAGAAATTAAGTTTGTTAAACAGGACTTTCCCCTTGTAAACCCATGCTGGCTGGGACCAATGACTGAGTTGTCTTTCAGGTGTTTTTCAAAAACGCCCAGATTAATCATCTTCGTAATTCTGCCAGGCACAGAAGTGAGACTGATGGGCCTGTAGTTACCGGGGTCATCCATCTTGCCCTTCTTGAAGACTGGGACAACATTTGCCAGCTTCCAGTCAACTGGGACCTCTCCAGATTCCCAAGAGCATTGAAAGGTCATTGAGAGAGGTCTCGCTATGACACCAGACAGCTCTTTAAGTACCCTTGGATGAATCCCATCAGGCCCCATTGACTTACAGGGATCCAGCTGGAACAGCAGTCCTGCACAGGTTCGGGGTTTATTGGGAGTTTATCATTCCCACAGTCATGGTTCTCTAGCCCAGTGTTGAAGACGAAGGCGAAGAAAGTATTAAATGCCTCTGCTTTGTCTGTGTTCCTGCTTGTGAGGCAACCGTTCTTATCAAGCAATGGGCCAATGTTATTTCTGTCCTGCCTTTTGCCATCAATGTGTTTTAAAAGCCCTTCTTATTGTCCTTCCTTCACAGTACTGGCCAGCTTCAACCCCAACTGAGCTTTAGCCACATGTATTTCCTCCCTACAATGGTGAGCAGCATCCCTATACCCTCCCATGTTGCCTGACCTTGCTTCCACTGGCCATACACTTTCTTTTTTTTGCCTTATTTCAAGAAGGATATCCCTGGTAAGTCAAGCCAGTATTTTGCCTTGCCTGCTTGACTTCCTTCTACACTTTGGAATTACCTGATTCTGTACTTTTAGGAGGCGGTACTTAAAAAGCAAACAGCACTGATGGACCCCAGCACCTTCGAAAGCTTTTTCCCAGGTTACCATGGGAAACCTCATTGGCTCAGTTTTCTCTGAGGTGGCTAAAGAAAGCAAATCCTCTTCAGACATCAACAGAGAAGGAGAGGTAACGACACATGCTAGAACACAGGGAATTAAAACATGAAAGAATAAACACATTGTTATTATCTTTACCACGAAGATGACACAACACCAGAAGAGAGATCGGGGAGGTTTGGAATGTCCATTCCTGGACACCACCTACCATAAGTACCAGACTGCACTTCAGACCTCCAGAGAAAAATAGACCATTGAAAAAAAGTTTAAAAAATTGAAAGAAATTATGCTTAAACAAAGATTAAAAAAAAAGGACAGGAACAAATCAGGAAGTTCCAGTACTTTGAGGGCATAACATAAGACACAACCATTTCACCAGGCAAGTAAGAGAATTGCAAAACTGGAATTCTTTGTACAGGACCTTTTATTCTGCACAACACAATGAGAGAGTATTCACATAAAATATCCAAAAAGGCAAAAAAAGCAAAAATCACTCTAGTAAAAAAAATTCTGGCTACATCTCCTTCATTATTCAATAACCACCAGTATAGAAAAGACTACTTATCCACCATCAGTATGAGGTTCAGACTAAGGAAAGAGAAGCAAAGGGATTGTACAACAGAAGTAAACAACAGAGCTGAAGCATGTACACGCATTGTCACTTCCTTAAATGACAGGGGGACTTAAAGAGCTCCTGAGAAATTAATAATATCACACATCTCCCATATTACATTCAAAAATCATGTATTGATATTAAAAAAAGATTAAAAACATAATGAAAGGAAAATATCCGAAAGCAATAATGGAGTACTACACAATGAAAAGAGATTTGAGCACAAAGAAAAATTTAAAAGAACACAACATGCAAGAGCGGTAACCCGGGAGAAGAAGGAGAAATGAAAAAAAAACCCACAACAACCCGACAAGGACCAAATATATTCCTACCCCAAAGGGGTATTACTTTCACATCCTACATTAAACCCAGAGAACTAACAACCTCCAGAGACACCCCTAGTCTAGGAACAAGAACAATCCATTGGGGGAGGAGGAAAACATCTCCACTCAACACCCACTCCAAGCCCTGCTCCAGACGGGGCTCCGCGCGTCCCGTGCCCACGCTTCTCTTTGCCGCCTCCCCAGGGAGGCCCTTTCCTCGACCTATTCCCACAACCTCTGACAGGGTGTAGCCGTCGTCATCAGGATCATCTCCTCGGCCCTGCTCTCCTCAACATTTTCCACCTTCCGTCCCGCTTTAGACCCACCCCTGACCAGCCCCGGAGCCCTCACTACGAGGGCGACACGGACCTGTTGGCTGGAGCGCGTCCCGAGGAGGGACACAAATACGACCCCAGGGCTGCAACACCCCTCCCACGAGGGAAGGCTGAGAGAGTTGCGCCTGTTCAGCCTGCAGAAGAGAAGGCTCCGGGGAGACCTTCTTGCCGCCTTTCAATACTTTGCAGGGGCTTAGAAGAAAGATGGGGACAGGCTTGCTGACAGGGCCTCTAGCCACGGGACAGGGCGTCGTGGTTTTAAACTCAAAGGCGCTACCATTCAGGCTAGATGCAAGGAAGACTTTTTTTACCCATGAGGGGGGCCAAACACTGCAACATGTTGCCCACAGAGGTGGTCGATGCCCCATCCCTGCAAACACTCACGGTCACGTTGGACGGGGCTCTGAGCCACCTCATCTAGTCCAAGATGCCCCTGCCCGTTCCCTGCGGGGGCTGGCCCAGGTCACCTTTGAAGGTCAACCCAAACCGTTCCATGATTCTACAGAGGAGAGGCACGGCACACATCCTCGCTCGGGTTAGGCTCAGCTCCGCTACTCTTGCCGCTACTTCAGGCATTCTCCACGACAACTCTCTCGGTGCGCTGCTTGAAAACACCTCGCAGCACCAGCCATTCTAGGGCAACGGGGACAAGGTCCAGCCACGGACCTCCAACTGCCTCCTCCAGAGGCAGCACCTAGCTACGCCACGTCATCGTGCACGTGCCAGCACCCCAACCACAGCGCCCACCAGCACAACGCTGACGGACAAGACCACGGCTCCCAGCCCGACACCGACACGCGCACCTTTCCCCCGCTCCAACAGCTTTCGGGAAACACGTGGCAGCATCTCTCACACAAGCAGAACGTGATCCTCGCTGCTGCAACGGACCCGAAAACCTCAGCGCGACTGCAGCCTCCACCTCCTCCTCCTCCCACTCAGTGCTCTACGGCTGCAGCAGCTGGCTCAGCTCCACCGCCAGGCGACTCTTGGACACCCCTCCTCTAGGGCCGCAGGGGCTCACGCCAGCCCAAACGCAACACCCTGCGCTTACGGGGGACATCATCTGCTTTGCTCTCCAGGCACCTCAGGCGAGAAGCCACAGAAAACACAAGACGACCCCTGCCACAGGGGCACGCGCGTGGGACCGCAGCCAGGGACCCAGCGCAGCACCAGCACCAGCACCAGCACCAGCACCAGCACGACGAGCAAAGCTCTTCCCTTCTTCCTCTTCCTTTTCCCTCAAGCCTTGCCGCCTGCCTTTCTTCCCCATTCTCATCAGCTTCTCACGCGGGAGCTGGGGCAGCTCCGTCCACCAACACACCCAATGCCCAAGTGCCCACACCCAGAGCCACCCCCAGGCCCTCGCTCCGGGAGGCGGCTCCCCAGGCTCTGCCAAGTGCCATCGCTTCACAACCCTTCTTCCCAACGCAAAAAGAAAAGACCAGCGGAGATGAAAACAAAGGCGAGCCACAAGCAAAAGGGAAACAGACCACAGCCAACACCAGGGCACTACAGACGGAAAACACGCTTGGGCAGGAAGGGAAACTTCAGCTCCACAAAAGACGCACCACAGCTCACCCTGCAGCACCAACACGGAAACCCTCACGCACCTCCCCGGCACAGCTGCCCCCAAGGGCTCTGCCCCAGCGCTTTCGCATCCCCCAGCCAACCGCTCCCGCCAACCTCCCCCCAACACACCGCCGCCCTCCCCACGCACGGACACCCCACCAACGCGCTTCCCCAACACCACCACAGCCACCAGCCAAAACTGAAAGCCACAGCCGGAAACTCGCTGCGATCAGAAAGCGAGGAAGGGAAGGACGCGGCACCACATAAAGCCCGCCGCCCGGCAGCACCCCAAGCACAGCGCCCACCCGCACCACCACCAAGCCTGAGCGGGCTCCTGCCCAGCACCACCCACGCACCACCCGCAGCCCCGCCATGGCCGCGCCCGCAACCCCACAGCCCCGCCTGCGCCACGGTGCCGCCGTGCTCCTGATCCTCCGCACGGCTCTCGCCACCGCCCTCGCCTGCCACCACCTCCGTCCCCGCGACGCCACCTTCCCCTGGGACAGCACCCACCTCCTCCAGGCCATGGCTCCCAGCCCCGCACCGCCCTGCCACCACCTGCACGACCCCTTCCCCTTCCCCGACACCCTCCTCCACACCAACCACCCACAGCAAGCCGCCGCCGCCGCCCACCGCCTCCTCCAGCGCCTCTTCGACACCCTCAGCAGCCCAACCGTCCCCCAACACTGGGACGCCCAGGCACGCCACCGCCTCCTCAACAGCCTCCAGCACCACAGCCGGCAGCTACAGCGATGCCTGACAGGCAGCGGCACGCTCCTCCAAGGCCGAGGGCTCCGCAAGCTGCTGCTCGACATCGAGATATACTTTGGGCGCATCCAGGACTTCCTCCGCACCCACAACCACAGCCCCTGCGCCTGGGACCACGTCCGCCTCGAAGCTCGCCTCTGCTTCCAACACCTCCAAAACCTAACCCGCACCCTGCGCGGTTAGCCCAGGCACCCCCACCAACCCCCACGGCCCCAACACCACTTCTGCACCACCGCCCCCTCCCCAACTCTCCTCTCCCGCCTCCCCGACCCATGGCAACAGCCGCCCTGCACCCCCAGCCTCCACTCACTGCTCCGCTATGTACACCGCTTACTCTATTTATCGGGACAACTGTAGGACTTACTCTATTTATCGGGACAACTGTAGGACTTACTCTATTTATCGGGACAACTGTAGGACTTACTCTATTTATCGGGACAACTGTAGGACTTACTCTATTTATCGGGACAACTGTAGGACTTACTCTATTTATCGGGACAACTGTAGGACTTACTCTATTTACCGGGACAACTGTAGGACTTACTCTATTTATTGGGACTACGCTGTCTATTTATTCACCTAATTATTCACCAGAAAATAAAGACCTGTTGCAAAAAGCTTGCCACTACCTCTTGTCTCCAAAGCACAGGAACCAGCCATTGGGGTGGGGGGAAGACACCTCCACTCAACACCCACTCCAAGCCCTGCTCCAGACGGGGCTCCGCGCGTCCCGTGCCCACGCTTCTCTTTGCCGCCTCCCCAGGGAGGCCCTTTCCTCGACCTATTCCCACAACCTCTGACAGGGTGTAGCCGTCGTCATCAGGATCATCTCCTCGGCCCTGCTCTCCTCAACATTTTCCACCTTCCGTCCCGCTTTAGACCCACCCCTGACCAGCCCCGGAGCCCTCACTACGAGGGCGACACGGACCTGTTGGCTGGAGCGCGTCCCGAGGAGGGACACAAATACGACCCCAGGGCTGCAACACCCCTCCCACGAGGGAAGGCTGAGAGAGTTGCGCCTGTTCAGCCTGCAGAAGAGAAGGCTCCGGGGAGACCTTCTTGCCGCCTTTCAATACTTTGCAGGGGCTTAGAAGAAAGATGGGGACAGGCTTGCTGACAGGGCCTCTAGCCACGGGACAGGGCGTCGTGGTTTTAAACTCAAAGGCGCTACCATTCAGGCTAGATGCAAGGAAGACTTTTTTTACCCATGAGGGGGGCCAAACACTGCAACATGTTGCCCACAGAGGTGGTCGATGCCCCATCCCTGCAAACACTCACGGTCACGTTGGACGGGGCTCTGAGCCACCTCATCTAGTCCAAGATGCCCCTGCCCGTTCCCTGCGGGGGCTGGCCCAGGTCACCTTTGAAGGTCAACCCAAACCGTTCCATGATTCTACAGAGGAGAGGCACGGCACACATCCTCGCTCGGGTTAGGCTCAGCTCCGCTACTCTTGCCGCTACTTCAGGCATTCTCCACGACAACTCTCTCGGTGCGCTGCTTGAAAACACCTCGCAGCACCAACCATTCTAGGGCAACGGGGACAAGGTCCAGCCACGGACCTCCAACTGCCTCCTCCAGAGGCGGCACCTAGCTACGCCACGTCATCGTGCACGTGCCAGCACCCCAACCACAGCGCCCACCAGCACAACGCTGACGGACAAGACCACGGCTCCCAGCCCGACACCGACACGCGCACCTTTCCCCCGCTCCAACAGCTTTCGGGAAACACGTGGCAGCATCTCTCACACAAGCAGAACGTGATCCTCGCTGCTGCAACGGACCCGAAAACCTCAGCGCGACTGCAGCCTCCACCTCCTCCTCCTCCCACTCAGTGCTCTACGGCTGCAGCAGCTGGCTCAGCTCCACCGCCAGGCGACTCTTGGACACCCCTCCTCTAGGGCCGCAGGGGCTCACGCCAGCCCAAACGCAACACCCTGCACTTACGGGGGACATCATCTGCTTTGCTCTCCAGGCACCTCAGGCGAGAAGCCACAGAAAACACAAGACCACCCCTGCCACAGGGGCACGCGCGTGGGACCGCAGCCAGGGACCCAGCGCAGCACCAGCACCAGCACCAGCACCAGCACGACGAGCAAAGCTCTTCCCTTCTTCCTCTTCCTTTTCCCTCAAGCCTTGCCGCCTGCCTTTCTTCCCCATTCTCATCAGCTTCTCACGCGGGAGCTGGGGCAGCTCCGTCCACCAACACACCCAATGCCCAAGTGCCCACACCCAGAGCCACCCCCAGGCCCTCGCTCCGGGAGGCGGCTCCCCAGGCTCTGCCAAGTGCCATCGCTTCACAACCCTTCTTCCCAACGCAAAAAGAAAAGACCAGCGGAGATGAAAACAAAGGCGAGCCACAAGCAAAAGGGAAACAGACCACAGCCAACACCAGGGCACTACAGACGGAAAACACGCTTGGGCAGGAAGGGAAACTTCAGCTCCACAAAAGACGCACCACAGCTTACCCTGCAGCACCAACACGGAAACCCTCACGCACCTCCCCGGCACAGCTGCCCCCAAGGGCTCTGCCCCAGCGCTTTCGCATCCCCCAGCCAACCGCTCCCGCCAACCTCCCCCCAACACACCGCCGCCCTCCCCACGCACGGACACCCCACCAACGCGCTTCCCCAACACCACCACAGCCACCAGCCAAAACTGAAAGCCACAGCCGGAAACTCGCTGCGATTAGAAAGCGAGGAAGGGAAGGACGCGGCACCACATAAAGCCCGCCGCCCGGCAGCACCCCAAGCACAGCGCCCACCCGCACCACCACCAAGCCTGAGCGGGCTCCTGCCCAGCACCACCCACGCACCACCCGCAGCCCCGCCATGGCCGCGCCCGCAACCCCACAGCCCCGCCTGCGCCACGGTGCCGCCGTGCTCCTGATCCTCCGCACGGCTCTCGCCACCGCCCTCGCCTGCCACCACCTCCGTCCCCGCGACGCCACCTTCCCCTGGGACAGCACCCACCTCCTCCAGGCCATGGCTCCCAGCCCCGCACCGCCCTGCCACCACCTGCACGACCCCTTCCCCTTCCCCGACACCCTCCTCCACACCAACCACCCACAGCAAGCCGCCGCCGCCGCCCACCGCCTCCTCCAGCGCCTCTTCGACACCCTCAGCAGCCCGACCGTCCCCCAACACTGGGACGCCCAGGCACGCCACCGCCTCCTCAACAGCCTCCAGCACCACAGCCGGCAGCTACAGCGATGCCTGACAGGCAGCGGCACGCTCCTCCAAGGCCAAGGGCTCCGCAAGCTGCTGCTCGACATCGAGATATACTTTGGGCGCATCCAGGACTTCCTCCGCACCCACAACCACAGCCCCTGCGCCTGGGACCACGTCCGCCTCGAAGCTCGCCTCTGCTTCCAACGCCTCCAAAACCTAACCCGCACCCTGCGCGGTTAGCCCGGGCACCCCCACCAACCCCCACGGCCCCAACACCACTTCCGCACCACCGCCCCCTCCCCAACTCTCCTCTCCCGCCTCCCCGACCCATGGCAACAGCCGCCCTGCACCCCCAGCCTCCACTCACTGCTCCGCTATGTACACCGCTTACTCTATTTATCGGGACAACTGTAGGACTTACTCTCTTTATCGGGACAACTGTAGGACTTACTCTATTTATCGGGACAACTGTAGGACTTACTCTATTTATCGGGACAACTGTAGGACTTACTCTATTTATCGGGACAACTGTAGGACTTACTCTATTTATCGGGACAACTGTAGGACTTACTCTATTTATCGGGACAACTGTAGGACTTACTCTATTTATCGGGACAACTGTAGGACTTACTCTATTTACCGGGACAACTGTAGGACTTACTCTATTTATTGGGACTACGCTGTCTATTTATTCACCTAATTATTCACCAGAAAATAAAGACCTGTTGCAAAAAGCTTGCCACTACCTCTTGTCTCCAAAGCACAGGAACCAGCCATTGGGGTGGGGGGAAGACACCTCCACTCAACACCCACTCCAAGCCCTGCTCCAGACGGGGCTCCGCGCGTCCCGTGCCCACGCTTCTCTTTGCCGCCTCCCCAGGGAGGCCCTTTCCTCGACCTATTCCCACAACCTCTGACAGGGTGTAGCCGTCGTCATCAGGATCATCTCCTCGGCCCTGCTCTCCTCAACATTTTCCACCTTCCGTCCCGCTTTAGACCCACCCCTGACCAGCCCCGGAGCCCTCACTACGAGGGCGACACGGACCTGTTGGCTGGAGCGCGTCCCGAGGAGGGACACAAATACGACCCCAGGGCTGCAACACCCCTCCCACGAGGGAAGGCTGAGAGAGTTGCGCCTGTTCAGCCTGCAGAAGAGAAGGCTCCGGGGAGACCTTCTTGCCGCCTTTCAATACTTTGCAGGGGCTTAGAAGAAAGATGGGGACAGGCTTGCTGACAGGGCCTCTAGCCACGGGACAGGGCGTCGTGGTTTTAAACTCAAAGGCGCTACCATTCAGGCTAGATGCAAGGAAGACTTTTTTTACCCATGAGGGGGGCCAAACACTGCAACATGTTGCCCACAGAGGTGGTCGATGCCCCATCCCTGCAAACACTCACGGTCACGTTGGACGGGGCTCTGAGCCACCTCATCTAGTCCAAGATGTCCCTGCCCGTTCCCTGCGGGGGCTGGCCCAGGTCACCTTTGAAGGTCAACCCAAACCGTTCCATGATTCTACAGAGGAGAGACACGGCACACATCCTCGCTCGGGTTAGACTCAGCTCCGCTACTCTTGCCGCTACTTCAGGCATTCTCCACGACAACTCTCTCGGTGCGCTGCTTGAAAACACCTCGCAGCACCAACCATTCTAGGGCAACGGGGACAAGGTCCAGCCACGGACCTCCAACTGCCTCCTCCAGAGGCGGCACCTAGCTACGCCACGTCATCGTGCACGTGCCAGCACCCCAACCACAGCGCCCACCAGCACAACGCTGACGGACAAGACCACGGCTCCCAGCCCGACACCGACACGCGCACCTTTCCCCCGCTCCAACAGCTTTCGGGAAACACGTGGCAGCATCTCTCACACAAGCAGAACGTGATCCTCGCTGCTGCAACGGACCCGAAAACCTCAGCGCGACTGCAGCCTCCACCTCCTCCTCCTCCCACTCAGTGCTCTACGGCTGCAGCAGCTGGCTCAGCTCCACCGCCAGGCGACTCTTGGACACCCCTCCTCTAGGGCCGCAGGGGCTCACGCCAGCCCAAACGCAACACCCTGCACTTACGGGGGACATCATCTGCTTTGCTCTCCAGGCACCTCAGGCGAGAAGCCACAGAAAACACAAGACGACCCCTGCCACAGGGGCACGCGCGTGGGACCGCAGCCAGGGACCCAGCGCAGCACCAGCACCAGCACGACGAGCAAAGCTCTTCCCTTCTTCCTCTTCCTTTTCCCTCAAGCCTTGCCGCCTGCCTTTCTTCCCCATTCTCATCAGCTTCTCACGCGGGAGCTGGGGCAGCTCCGTCCACCAACACACCCAATGCCCAGGTGCCCACACCCAGAGCCACCCCCAGGCCCTCGCTCCGGGAGGCGGCTCCCCAGGCTCTGCCAAGTGCCATCGCTTCACAACCCTTCTTCCCAACGCAAAAAGAAAAGACCAGCGGAGATGAAAACAAAGGCGAGCCACAAGCAAAAGGGAAACAGACCACAGCCAACACCAGGGCACTACAGACGGAAAACACGCTTGGGCAGGAAGGGAAACTTCAGCTCCACAAAAGACGCACCACAGCTCACCCTGCAGCACCAACACGGAAACCCTCACGCACCTCCCCGGCACAGCTGCCCCCAAGGGCTCTGCCCCAGCGCTTTCGCATCCCCCAGCCAACCGCTCCCGCCAACCTCCCCCCAACACACCGCCGCCCTCCCCACGCACGGACACCCCACCAACGCGCTTCCCCAACACCACCACAGCCACCAGCCAAAACTGAAAGCCACAGCCGGAAACTCGCTGCGATCAGAAAGCGAGGAAGGGAAGGACGCGGCACCACATAAAGCCCGCCGCCCGGCAGCACCCCAAGCACAGCGCCCACCCGCACCACCACCAAGCCTGAGCGGGCTCCTGCCCAGCACCACCCACGCACCACCCGCAGCCCCGCCATGGCCGCGCCCGCAACCCCACAGCCCCGCCTGCGCCACGGTGCCGCCGTGCTCCTGATCCTCCGCACGGCTCTCGCCACCGCCCTCGCCTGCCACCACCTCCGTCCCCGCGACGCCACCTTCCCCTGGGACAGCACCCACCTCCTCCAGGCCATGGCTCCCAGCCCCGCACCGCCCTGCCACCACCTGCACGACCCCTTCCCCTTCCCCGACACCCTCCTCCACACCAACCACCCACAGCAAGCCGCCGCCGCCGCCCACCGCCTCCTCCAGCGCCTCTTCGACACCCTCAGCAGCCCGACCATCCCCCAACACTGGGACGCCCAGGCATGCCACCGCCTCCTCAACAGCCTCCAGCACCACAGCCGGCAGCTACAGCGATGCCTGACAGGCAGCGGCACGCTCCTCCAAGGCCAAGGGCTCCGCAAGCTGCTGCTCGACATCGAGATATACTTTGGGCGCATCCAGGACTTCCTCCGCACCCACAACCACAGCCCCTGCGCCTGGGACCACGTCCGCCTCGAAGCTCGCCTCTGCTTCCAACGCCTCCAAAACCTAACCCGCACCCTGCGCGGTTAGCCCAGGCACCCCCACCAACCCCCACGGCCCCAACACCACTTCTGCACCACTGCCCCCTCCCCAACTCTCCTCTCCCGCCTCCCCGACCCATGGCAACAGCCGCCCTGCACCCCCAGCCTCCACTCACTGCTCCGCTATGTACACCGCTTACTCTATTTATCGGGACAACTGTAGGACTTACTCTATTTACCGGGACAACTGTAGGACTTACTCTATTTACCGGGACAACTGTAGGACTTACTCTATTTATCGGGACAACTGTAGGACTTACTCTATTTATCGGGACAACTGTAGGACTTACTCTATTTATCGGGACAACTGTAGGACTTACTCTATTTATCGGGACAACTGTAGGACTTACTCTATTTACCGGGACAACTGTAGGACTTACTCTATTTACCGGGACAACTGTAGGACTTACTCTATTTATCGGGACTACGCTGTCTATTTATTCACCTAATTATTCACCAGAAAATAAAGACCTGTTGCAAAAAGCTTGCCACTACCTCTTGTCTCCAAAGCACAGGAACCAGCCATTGGGGTGGGGGGAAGACACCTCCACTCAACACCCACTCCAAGCCCTGCTCCAGACGGGGCTCCGCGCGTCCCGTGCCCACGCTTCTCTTTGCCGCCTCCCCAGGGAGGCCCTTTCCTCGACCTATTCCCACAACCTCTGACAGGGTGTAGCCGTCGTCATCAGGATCATCTCCTCAGCCCTGCTCTCCTCAACATTTTCCACCTTCCGTCCCGCTTTAGACCCACCCCTGACCAGCCCCGGAGCCCTCACTACGACGGCGACACGGACCTGTTGGCTGGAGCGCGTCCCGAGGAGGGACACAAATACGACCCCAGGGCTGCAACACCCCTCCCACGAGGGAAGGCTGAGAGAGTTGCGCCTGTTCAGCCTGCAGAAGAGAAGGCTCCGGGGAGACCTTCTTGCCGCCTTTCAATACTTTGCAGGGGCTTAGAAGAAAGATGGGGACAGGCTTGCTGACAGGGCCTCTAGCCACGGGACAGGGCGTCGTGGTTTTAAACTCAAAGGCGCTACCATTCAGGCTAGATGCAAGGAAGACTTTTTTTACCCATGAGGGGGGCCAAACACTGCAACATGTTGCCCACAGAGGTGGTCGATGCCCCATCCCTGCAAACACTCACGGTCACGTTGGACGGGGCTCTGAGCCACCTCATCTAGTCCAAGATGCCCCTGCCCGTTCCCTGCGGGGGCTGGCCCAGGTCACCTTTGAAGGTCAACCCAAACCGTTCCATGATTCTACAGAGGAGAGGCACGGCACACATCCTCGCTCGGGTTAGGCTCAGCTCCGCTACTCTTGCCGCTACTTCAGGCATTCTCCACGACAACTCTCTCGGTGCGCTGCTTGAAAACACCTCGCAGCACCAACCATTCTAGGGCAACGGGGACAAGGTCCAGCCACGGACCTCCAACTGCCTCCTCCAGAGGCGGCACCTAGCTACGCCATGTCATCGTGCACGTGCCAGCACCCCAACCACAGCGCCCACCAGCACAACGCTGACGGACAAGACCACGGCTCCCAGCCAGACACCGACACGCGCACCTTTCCCCCGCTCCAACAGCTTTCGGGAAACACGTGGCAGCATCTCTCACACAAGCAGAACGTGATCCTCGCTGCTGCAATGGACCCGAAAACCTCAGCACGACTGCAGCCTCCACCTCCTCCTCCTCCCACTCAGTGCTCTACGGCTGCAGCAGCTGGCTCAGCTCCACCGCCAGGCGACTCTTCGACACCCCTCCTCTAGGGCCGCAGGGGCTCACGCCAGCCCAAACGCAACACCCTGCACTTACGGGGGACATCATCTGCTTTGCTCTCCAGGCACCTCAGGCGAGAAGCCACAGAAAACACAAGACGACCCCTGCCACAGGGGCACGCGCGTGGGACCGCAGCCAGGGACCCAGCGCAGCACCAGCACCAGCACCAGCACGACGAGCAAAGCTCTTCCCTTCTTCCTCTTCCTTTTCCCTCAAGCCTTGCCGCCTGCCTTTCTTCCCCATTCTCATCAGCTTCTCACGCGGGAGCTGGGGCAGCTCCGTCCACCAACACACCCAATGCCCAGGTGCCCACACCCAGAGCCACCCCCAGGCCCTCGCTCCGGGAGGCGGCTCCCCAGGCTCTGCCAAGTGCCATCGCTTCACAACCCTTCTTCCCAACGCAAAAAGAAAAGACCAGCGGAGATGAAAACAAAGGCGAGCCACAAGCAAAAGGGAAACAGACCACAGCCAACACCAGGGCACTACAGACGGAAAACACGCTTGGGCAGGAAGGGAAACTTCAGCTCCACAAAAGACGCACCACAGCTCACCCTGCAGCACCAACACGGAAACCCTCACGCACCTCCCCGGCACAGCTGCCCCCAAGGGCTCTGCCCCAGCGCTTTCGCATCCCCCAGCCAACCGCTCCCGCCAACCTCCCCCCAACACACCGCCGCCCTCCCCACGCACGGACACCCCACCAACGCGCTTCCCCAACACCACCACAGCCACCAGCCAAAACTGAAAGCCACAGCCGGAAACTCGCTGCGATCAGAAAGCGAGGAAGGGAAGGACGCGGCACCACATAAAGCCCGCCGCCCGGCAGCACCCCAAGCACAGCGCCCACCCGCACCACCACCAAGCCTGAGCGGGCTCCTGCCCAGCACCACCCACGCACCACCCGCAGCCCCGCCATGGCCGCGCCCGCAACCCCACAGCCCCGCCTGCGCCACGGTGCCGCCGTGCTCCTGATCCTCCGCACGGCTCTCGCCACCGCCCTCGCCTGCCACCACCTCCGTCCCCGCGACGCCACCTTCCCCTGGGACAGCACCCACCTCCTCCAGGCCATGGCTCCCAGCCCCGCACCGCCCTGCCACCACCTGCACGACCCCTTCCCCTTCCCCGACACCCTCCTCCACACCAACCACCCACAGCAAGCCGCCGCCGCCGCCCACCGCCTCCTCCAGCGCCTCTTCGACACCCTCAGCAGCCCGACCGTCCCCCAACACTGGGACGCCCAGGCACGCCACCGCCTCCTCAACAGCCTCCAGCACCACAGCCGGCAGCTACAGCGATGCCTGACAGGCAGCGGCACGCTCCTCCAAGGCCAAGGGCTCCGCAAGCTGCTGCTCGACATCGAGATATACTTTGGGCGCATCCAGGACTTCCTCCGCACCCACAACCACAGCCCCTGCGCCTGGGACCACGTCCGCCTCGAAGCTCGCCTCTGCTTCCAACGCCTCCAAAACCTAACCCGCACCCTGCGCGGTTAGCCCAGGCACCCCCACCAACCCCCACGGCCCCAACACCACTTCTGCACCACCGCCCCCTCCCCAACTCTCCTCTCCCGCCTCCCCGACCCATGGCAACAGCCGCCCTGCACCCCCAGCCTCCACTCACTGCTCCGCTATGTACACCGCTTACTCTATTTATCGGGACAACTGTAGGACTTACTCTATTTATCGGGACAACTGTAGGACTTACTCTATTTATCGGGACAACTGTAGGACTTACTCTATTTATCGGGACAACTGTAGGACTTACTCTATTTATCGGGACAACTGTAGGACTTACTCTATTTATCGGGACAACTGTAGGACTTACTCTATTTATCGGGACAACTGTAGGACTTACTCTATTTATCGGGACTACGCTGTCTATTTATTCACCTAATTATTCACCAGAAAATAAAGACCTGTTGCAAAAAGCTTGCCACTACCTCTTGTCTCCAAAGCACAGGAACCAGCCATTGGGGTGGGGGGAAGACACCTCCACTCAACACCCACTCCAAGCCCTGCTCCAGACGGGGCTCCGCGCGTCCCGTGCCCACGCTTCTCTTTGCCGCCTCCCCAGGGAGGCCCTTTCCTCGACCTATTCCCACAACCTCTGACAGGGTGTAGCCGTCGTCATCAGGATCATCTCCTCGGCCCTGCTCTCCTCAACATTTTCCACCTTCCGTCCCGCTTTAGACCCACCCCTGACCAGCCCCGGAGCCCTCACTACGAGGGCGACACGGACCTGTTGGCTGGAGCGCGTCCCGAGGAGGGACACAAATACGACCCCAGGGCTGCAACACCCCTCCCACGAGGGAAGGCTGAGAGAGTTGCGCCTGTTCAGCCTGCAGAAGAGAAGGCTCCGGGGAGACCTTCTTGCCGCCTTTCAATACTTTGCAGGGGCTTAGAAGAAAGATGGGGACAGGCTTGCTGACAGGGCCTCTAGCCACGGGACAGGGCGTCGTGGTTTTAAACTCAAAGGCGCTACCATTCAGGCTAGATGCAAGGAAGACTTTTTTTACCCATGAGGGGGGCCAAACACTGCAACATGTTGCCCACAGAGGTGGTCGATGCCCCATCCCTGCAAACACTCACGGTCACGTTGGACGGGGCTCTGAGCCACCTCATCTAGTCCAAGATGCCCCTGCCCGTTCCCTGCGGGGGCTGGCCCAGGTCACCTTTGAAGGTCAACCCAAACCGTTCCATGATTCTACAGAGGAGAGGCACGGCACACATCCTCGCTCGGGTTAGGCTCAGCTCCGCTACTCTTGCCGCTACTTCAGGCATTCTCCACGACAACTCTCTCGGTGCGCTGCTTGAAAACACCTCGCAGCACCAACCATTCTAGGGCAACGGGGACAAGGTCCAGCCACGGACCTCCAACTGCCTCCTCCAGAGGCGGCACCTAGCTACGCCATGTCATCGTGCACGTGCCAGCACCCCAACCACAGCGCCCACCAGCACAACGCTGACGGACAAGACCACGGCTCCCAGCCAGACACCGACACGCGCACCTTTCCCCCGCTCCAACAGCTTTCGGGAAACACGTGGCAGCATCTCTCACACAAGCAGAACGTGATCCTCGCTGCTGCAACGGACCCGAAAACCTCAGCACGACTGCAGCCTCCACCTCCTCCTCCTCCCACTCAGTGCTCTACGGCTGCAGCAGCTGGCTCAGCTCCACCGCCAGGCGACTCTTCGACACCCCTCCTCTAGGGCCGCAGGGGCTCACGCCAGCCCAAACGCAACACCCTGCGCTTACGGGGGACATCATCTGCTTTGCTCTCCAGGCACCTCAGGCGAGAAGCCACAGAAAACACAAGACGACCCCTGCCACAGGGGCACGCGCGTGGGACCGCAGCCAGGGACCCAGCGCAGCACCAGCACCAGCACCAGCACGACGAGCAAAGCTCTTCCCTTCTTCCTCTTCCTTTTCCCTCAAGCCTTGCCGCCTGCCTTTCTTCCCCATTCTCATCAGCTTCTCACGCGGGAGCTGGGGCAGCTCCGTCCACCAACACACCCAATGCCCAGGTGCCCACACCCAGAGCCACCCCCAGGCCCTCGCTCCGGGAGGCGGCTCCCCAGGCTCTGCCAAGTGCCATCGCTTCACAACCCTTCTTCCCAACGCAAAAAGAAAAGACCAGCGGAGATGAAAACAAAGGCGAGCCACAAGCAAAAGGGAAACAGACCACAGCCAACACCAGGGCACTACAGACGGAAAACACGCTTGGGCAGGAAGGGAAACTTCAGCTCCACAAAAGACGCACCACAGCTCACCCTGCAGCACCAACACGGAAACCCTCACGCACCTCCCCGGCACAGCTGCCCCCAAGGGCTCTGCCCCAGCGCTTTCGCATCCCCCAGCCAACCGCTCCCGCCAACCTCCCCCCAACACACCGCCGCCCTCCCCACGCACGGACACCCCACCAACGCGCTTCCCCAACACCACCACAGCCACCAGCCAAAACTGAAAGCCACAGCCGGAAACTCGCTGCGATCAGAAAGCGAGGAAGGGAAGGACGCGGCACCACATAAAGCCCGCCGCCCGGCAGCACCCCAAGCACAGCGCCCACCCGCACCACCACCAAGCCTGAGCGGGCTCCTGCCCAGCACCACCCACGCACCACCCGCAGCCCCGCCATGGCCGCGCCCGCAACCCCACAGCCCCGCCTGCGCCACGGTGCCGCCGTGCTCCTGATCCTCCGCACGGCTCTCGCCACCGCCCTCGCCTGCCACCACCTCCGTCCCCGCGACGCCACCTTCCCCTGGGACAGCACCCACCTCCTCCAGGCCATGGCTCCCAGCCCCGCACCGCCCTGCCACCACCTGCACGACCCCTTCCCCTTCCCCGACACCCTCCTCCACACCAACCACCCACAGCAAGCCGCCGCCGCCGCCCACCGCCTCCTCCAGCGCCTCTTCGACACCCTCAGCAGCCCGACCGTCCCCCAACACTGGGACGCCCAGGCACGCCACCGCCTCCTCAACAGCCTCCAGCACCACAGCCGGCAGCTACAGCGATGCCTGACAGGCAGCGGCACGCTCCTCCAAGGCCAAGGGCTCCGCAAGCTGCTGCTCGACATCGAGATATACTTTGGGCGCATCCAGGACTTCCTCCGCACCCACAACCACAGCCCCTGCGCCTGGGACCACGTCCGCCTCGAAGCTCGCCTCTGCTTCCAACACCTCCAAAACCTAACCCGCACCCTGCGCGGTTAGCCCAGGCACCCCCACCAACCCCCACGGCCCCAACACCACTTCTGCACCACCGCCCCCTCCCCAACTCTCCTCTCCCGCCTCCCCGACCCATGGCAACAGCCGCCCTGCACCCCCAGCCTCCACTCACTGCTCCGCTATGTACACCGCTTACTCTATTTATCGGGACAACTGTAGGACTTACTCTATTTATCGGGACAACTGTAGGACTTACTCTATTTATCGGGACAACTGTAGGACTTACTCTATTTATCGGGACAACTGTAGGACTTACTCTATTTATCGGGACAACTGTAGGACTTACTCTATTTATCGGGACAACTGTAGGACTTACTCTATTTATCGGGACAACTGTAGGACTTACTCTATTTATCGGGACAACTGTAGGACTTACTCTATTTATCGGGACAACTGTAGGACTTACTCTATTTATCGGGACAACTGTAGGACTTACTCTATTTATCGGGACAACTGTAGGACTTACTCTATTTATCGGGACAACTGTAGGACTTACTCTATTTATCGGGACTACGCTGTCTATTTATTCACCTAATTATTCACCAGAAAATAAAGACCTGTTGCAAAAAGCTTGCCACTACCTCTTGTCTCCAAAGCACAGGAACCAGCCATTGGGGTGGGGGGAAGACACCTCCACTCAACACCCACTCCAAGCCCTGCTCCAGACGGGGCTCCGCGCGTCCCGTGCCCACGCTTCTCTTTGCCGCCTCCCCAGGGAGGCCCTTTCCTCGACCTATTCCCACAACCTCTGACAGGGTGTAGCCGTCGTCATCAGGATCATCTCCTCGGCCCTGCTCTCCTCAACATTTTCCACCTTCCGTCCCGCTTTAGACCCACCCCTGACCAGCCCCGGAGCCCTCACTACGAGGGCGACACGGACCTGTTGGCTGGAGCGCGTCCCGAGGAGGGACACAAATACGACCCCAGGGCTGCAACACCCCTCCCACGAGGGAAGGCTGAGAGAGTTGCGCCTGTTCAGCCTGCAGAAGAGAAGGCTCCGGGGAGACCTTCTTGCCGCCTTTCAATACTTTGCAGGGGCTTAGAAGAAAGATGGGGACAGGCTTGCTGACAGGGCCTCTAGCCACGGGACAGGGCGTCGTGGTTTTAAACTCAAAGGCGCTACCATTCAGGCTAGATGCAAGGAAGACTTTTTTTACCCATGAGGGGGGCCAAACACTGCAACATGTTGCCCACAGAGGTGGTCGATGCCCCATCCCTGCAAACACTCACGGTCACGTTGGACGGGGCTCTGAGCCACCTCATCTAGTCCAAGATGCCCCTGCCCGTTCCCTGCGGGGGCTGGCCCAGGTCACCTTTGAAGGTCAACCCAAACCGTTCCATGATTCTACAGAGGAGAGGCACGGCACACATCCTCGCTCGGGTTAGGCTCAGCTCCGCTACTCTTGCCGCTACTTCAGGCATTCTCCACGACAACTCTCTCGGTGCGCTGCTTGAAAACACCTCGCAGCACCAACCATTCTAGGGCAACGGGGACAAGGTCCAGCCACGGACCTCCAACTGCCTCCTCCAGAGGCGGCACCTAGCTACGCCATGTCATCGTGCACGTGCCAGCACCCCAACCACAGCGCCCACCAGCACAACGCTGACGGACAAGACCACGGCTCCCAGCCAGACACCGACACGCGCACCTTTCCCCCGCTCCAACAGCTTTCGGGAAACACGTGGCAGCATCTCTCACACAAGCAGAACGTGATCCTCGCTGCTGCAACGGACCCGAAAACCTCAGCACGACTGCAGCCTCCACCTCCTCCTCCTCCCACTCAGTGCTCTACGGCTGCAGCAGCTGGCTCAGCTCCACCGCCAGGCGACTCTTCGACACCCCTCCTCTAGGGCCGCAGGGGCTCACGCCAGCCCAAACGCAACACCCTGCGCTTACGGGGGACATCATCTGCTTTGCTCTCCAGGCACCTCAGGCGAGAAGCCACAGAAAACACAAGACGACCCCTGCCACAGGGGCACGCGCGTGGGACCGCAGCCAGGGACCCAGCGCAGCACCAGCACCAGCACCAGCACCAGCACGACGAGCAAAGCTCTTCCCTTCTTCCTCTTCCTTTTCCCTCAAGCCTTGCCGCCTGCCTTTCTTCCCCATTCTCATCAGCTTCTCACGCGGGAGCTGGGGCAGCTCCGTCCACCAACACACCCAATGCCCAAGTGCCCACACCCAGAGCCACCCCCAGGCCCTCGCTCCGGGAGGCGGCTCCCCAGGCTCTGCCAAGTGCCATCGCTTCACAACCCTTCTTCCCAACGCAAAAAGAAAAGACCAGCGGAGATGAAAACAAAGGCGAGCCACAAGCAAAAGGGAAACAGACCACAGCCAACACCAGGGCACTACAGACGGAAAACACGCTTGGGCAGGAAGGGAAACTTCAGCTCCACAAAAGACGCACCACAGCTCACCCTGCAGCACCAACACGGAAACCCTCACGCACCTCCCCGGCACAGCTGCCCCCAAGGGCTCTGCCCCAGCGCTTTCGCATCCCCCAGCCAACCGCTCCCGCCAACCTCCCCCCAACACACCGCCGCCCTCCCCACGCACGGACACCCCACCAACGCGCTTCCCCAACACCACCACAGCCACCAGCCAAAACTGAAAGCCACAGCCGGAAACTCGCTGCGATCAGAAAGCGAGGAAGGGAAGGACGCGGCACCACATAAAGCCCGCCGCCCGGCAGCACCCCAAGCACAGCGCCCACCCGCACCACCACCAAGCCTGAGCGGGCTCCTGCCCAGCACCACCCACGCACCACCCGCAGCCCCGCCATGGCCGCGCCCGCAACCCCACAGCCCCGCCTGCGCCACGGTGCCGCCGTGCTCCTGATCCTCCGCACGGCTCTCGCCACCGCCCTCGCCTGCCACCACCTCCGTCCCCGCGACGCCACCTTCCCCTGGGACAGCACCCACCTCCTCCAGGCCATGGCTCCCAGCCCCGCACCGCCCTGCCACCACCTGCACGACCCCTTCCCCTTCCCCGACACCCTCCTCCACACCAACCACCCACAGCAAGCCGCCGCCGCCGCCCACCGCCTCCTCCAGCGCCTCTTCGACACCCTCAGCAGCCCGACCGTCCCCCAACACTGGGACGCCCAGGCACGCCACCGCCTCCTCAACAGCCTCCAGCACCACAGCCGGCAGCTACAGCGATGCCTGACAGGCAGCGGCACGCTCCTCCAAGGCCAAGGGCTCCGCAAGCTGCTGCTCGACATCGAGATATACTTTGGGCGCATCCAGGACTTCCTCCGCACCCACAACCACAGCCCCTGCGCCTGGGACCACGTCCGCCTCGAAGCTCGCCTCTGCTTCCAACGCCTCCAAAACCTAACCCGCACCCTGCGCGGTTAGCCCAGGCACCCCCACCAACCCCCACGGCCCCAACACCACTTCTGCACCACCGCCCCCTCCCCAACTCTCCTCTCCCGCCTCCCCGACCCATGGCAACAGCCGCCCTGCACCCCCAGCCTCCACTCACTGCTCCGCTATGTACACCGCTTACTCTATTTATCGGGACAACTGTAGGACTTACTCTATTTATCGGGACAACTGTAGGACTTACTCTATTTATCGGGACAACTGTAGGACTTACTCTATTTATCGGGACAACTGTAGGACTTACTCTATTTATCGGGACAACTGTAGGACTTACTCTATTTATCGGGACAACTGTAGGACTTACTCTATTTATCGGGACAACTGTAGGACTTACTCTATTTATCGGGACAACTGTAGGACTTACTCTATTTATCGGGACAACTGTAGGACTTACTCTATTTATCGGGACTACGCTGTCTATTTATTCACCTAATTATTCACCAGAAAATAAAGACCTGTTGCAAAAAGCTTGCCACTACCTCTTGTCTCCAAAGCACAGGAACCAGCCATTGGGGTGGGGGGAAGACACCTCCACTCAACACCCACTCCAAGCCCTGCTCCAGACGGGGCTCCGCGCGTCCTGTGCCCACGCTTCTCTTTGCCGCCTCCCCAGGGAGGCCCTTTCCTCGACCTATTCCCACAACCTCTGACAGGGTGTAGCCGTCGTCATCAGGATCATCTCCTCGGCCCTGCTCTCCTCAACATTTTCCACCTTCCGTCCCGCTTTAGACCCACCCCTGACCAGCCCCGGAGCCCTCACTACGAGGGCGACACGGACCTGTTGGCTGGAGCGCGTCCCGAGGAGGGACACAAATACGACCCCAGGGCTGCAACACCCCTCCCACGAGGGAAGGCTGAGAGAGTTGCGCCTGTTCAGCCTGCAGAAGAGAAGGCTCCGGGGAGACCTTCTTGCCGCCTTTCAATACTTTGCAGGGGCTTAGAAGAAAGATGGGGACAGGCTTGCTGACAGGGCCTCTAGCCACGGGACAGGGCGTCGTGGTTTTAAACTCAAAGGCGCTACCATTCAGGCTAGATGCAAGGAAGACTTTTTTTACCCATGAGGGGGGCCAAACACTGCAACATGTTGCCCACAGAGGTGGTCGATGCCCCATCCCTGCAAACACTCACGGTCACGTTGGACGGGGCTCTGAGCCACCTCATCTAGTCCAAGATGCCCCTGCCCGTTCCCTGCGGGGGCTGGCCCAGGTCACCTTTGAAGGTCAACCCAAACCGTTCCATGATTCTACAGAGGAGAGGCACGGCACACATCCTCGCTCGGGTTAGGCTCAGCTCCGCTACTCTTGCCGCTACTTCAGGCATTCTCCACGACAACTCTCTCGGTGCGCTGCTTGAAAACACCTCGCAGCACCAACCATTCTAGGGCAACGGGGACAAGGTCCAGCCACGGACCTCCAACTGCCTCCTCCAGAGGCGGCACCTAGCTACGCCATGTCATCGTGCACGTGCCAGCACCCCAACCACAGCGCCCACCAGCACAACGCTGACGGACAAGACCACGGCTCCCAGCCAGACACCGACACGCGCACCTTTCCCCCGCTCCAACAGCTTTCGGGAAACACGTGGCAGCATCTCTCACACAAGCAGAACGTGATCCTCGCTGCTGCAATGGACCCGAAAACCTCAGCACGACTGCAGCCTCCACCTCCTCCTCCTCCCACTCAGTGCTCTACGGCTGCAGCAGCTGGCTCAGCTCCACCGCCAGGCGACTCTTGGACACCCCTCCTCTAGGGCCGCAGGGGCTCACGCCAGCCCAAACGCAACACCCTGCACTTACGGGGGACATCATCTGCTTTGCTCTCCAGGCACCTCAGGCGAGAAGCCACAGAAAACACAAGACGACCCCTGCCACAGGGGCACGCGCGTGGGACCGCAGCCAGGGACCCAGCGCAGCACCAGCACCAGCACGACGAGCAAAGCTCTTCCCTTCTTCCTCTTCCTTTTCCCTCAAGCCTTGCCGCCTGCCTTTCTTCCCCATTCTCATCAGCTTCTCACGCGGGAGCTGGGGCAGCTCCGTCCACCAACACACCCAATGCCCAAGTGCCCACACCCAGAGCCACCCCCAGGCCCTCGCTCCGGGAGGCGGCTCCCCAGGCTCTGCCAAGTGCCATCGCTTCACAACCCTTCTTCCCAACGCAAAAAGAAAAGACCAGCGGAGATGAAAACAAAGGCGAGCCACAAGCAAAAGGGAAACAGACCACAGCCAACACCAGGGCACTACAGACGGAAAACACGCTTGGGCAGGAAGGGAAACTTCAGCTCCACAAAAGACGCACCACAGCTCACCCTGCAGCACCAACACGGAAACCCTCACGCACCTCCCCGGCACAGCTGCCCCCAAGGGCTCTGCCCCAGCGCTTTCGCATCCCCCAGCCAACCGCTCCCGCCAACCTCCCCCCAACACACCGCCGCCCTCCCCACGCACGGACACCCCACCAACGCGCTTCCCCAACACCACCACAGCCACCAGCCAAAACTGAAAGCCACAGCCGGAAACTCGCTGCGATCAGAAAGCGAGGAAGGGAAGGACGCGGCACCACATAAAGCCCGCCGCCCGGCAGCACCCCAAGCACAGCGCCCACCCGCACCACCACCAAGCCTGAGCGGGCTCCTGCCCAGCACCACCCACGCACCACCCGCAGCCCCGCCATGGCCGCGCCCGCAACCCCACAGCCCCGCCTGCGCCACGGTGCCGCCGTGCTCCTGATCCTCCGCACGGCTCTCGCCACCGCCCTCGCCTGCCACCACCTCCGTCCCCGCGACGCCACCTTCCCCTGGGACAGCACCCACCTCCTCCAGGCCATGGCTCCCAGCCCCGCACTGCCCTGCCACCACCTGCACGACCCCTTCCCCTTCCCCGACACCTTCCTCCACACCAACCACCCACAGCAAGCCGCCGCCGCCGCCCACCGCCTCCTCCAGCGCCTCTTCGACACCCTCAGCAGCCCGACCGTCCCCCAACACTGGGACGCCCAGGCACGCCACCGCCTCCTCAACAGCCTCCAGCACCACAGCCGGCAGCTACAGCGATGCCTGACAGGCAGCGGCACGCTCCTCCAAGGCCAAGGGCTCCGCAAGCTGCTGCTCGACATCGAGATATACTTTGGGCGCATCCAGGACTTCCTCCGCACCCACAACCACAGCCCCTGCGCCTGGGACCACGTCCGCCTCGAAGCTCGCCTCTGCTTCCAACGCCTCCAAAACCTAACCCGCACCCTGCGCGGTTAGCCCAGGCACCCCCACCAACCCCCACGGCCCCAACACCACTTCTGCACCACCGCCCCCTCCCCAACTCTCCTCTCCCGCCTCCCCGACCCATGGCAACAGCCGCCCTGCACCCCCAGCCTCCACTCACTGCTCCGCTATGTACACCGCTTACTCTATTTATCGGGACAACTGTAGGACTTACTCTATTTATCGGGACAACTGTAGGACTTACTCTATTTATCGGGACAACTGTAGGACTTACTCTATTTATCGGGACAACTGTAGGACTTACTCTATTTATCGGGACAACTGTAGGACTTACTCTATTTATCGGGACAACTGTAGGACTTACTCTATTTATCGGGACAACTGTAGGACTTACTCTATTTATCGGGACAACTGTAGGACTTACTCTATTTATCGGGACAACTGTAGGACTTACTCTATTTATCGGGACAACTGTAGGACTTACTCTATTTATCGGGACTACGCTGTCTATTTATTCACCTAATTATTCACCAGAAAATAAAGACCTGTTGCAAAAAGCTTGCCACTACCTCTTGTCTCCAAAGCACAGGAACCAGCCATTGGGGTGGGGGGAAGACACCTCCACTCAACACCCACTCCAAGCCCTGCTCCAGACGGGGCTCCGCGCGTCCCGTGCCCACGCTTCTCTTTGCCGCCTCCCCAGGGAGGCCCTTTCCTCGACCTATTCCCACAACCTCTGACAGGGTGTAGCCGTCGTCATCAGGATCATCTCCTCGGCCCTGCTCTCCTCAACATTTTCCACCTTCCGTCCCGCTTTAGACCCACCCCTGACCAGCCCCGGAGCCCTCACTACGAGGGCGACACGGACCTGTTGGCTGGAGCGCGTCCCGAGGAGGGACACAAATACGACCCCAGGGCTGCAACACCCCTCCCACGAGGGAAGGCTGAGAGAGTTGCGCCTGTTCAGCCTGCAGAAGAGAAGGCTCCGGGGAGACCTTCTTGCCGCCTTTCAATACTTTGCAGGGGCTTAGAAGAAAGATGGGGACAGGCTTGCTGACAGGGCCTCTAGCCACGGGACAGGGCGTCGTGGTTTTAAACTCAAAGGCGCTACCATTCAGGCTAGATGCAAGGAAGACTTTTTTTACCCATGAGGGGGGCCAAACACTGCAACATGTTGCCCACAGAGGTGGTCGATGCCCCATCCCTGCAAACACTCACGGTCACGTTGGACGGGGCTCTGAGCCACCTCATCTAGTCCAAGATGCCCCTGCCCGTTCCCTGCGGGGGCTGGCCCAGGTCACCTTTGAAGGTCAACCCAAACCGTTCCATGATTCTACAGAGGAGAGGCACGGCACACATCCTCGCTCGGGTTAGGCTCAGCTCCGCTACTCTTGCCGCTACTTCAGGCATTCTCCACGACAACTCTCTCGGTGCGCTGCTTGAAAACACCTCGCAGCACCAACCATTCTAGGGCAACGGGGACAAGGTCCAGCCACGGACCTCCAACTGCCTCCTCCAGAGGCGGCACCTAGCTACGCCATGTCATCGTGCACGTGCCAGCACCCCAACCACAGCGCCCACCAGCACAACGCTGACGGACAAGACCACGGCTCCCAGCCAGACACCGACACGCGCACCTTTCCCCCGCTCCAACAGCTTTCGGGAAACACGTGGCAGCATCTCTCACACAAGCAGAACGTGATCCTCGCTGCTGCAACGGACCCGAAAACCTCAGCACGACTGCAGCCTCCACCTCCTCCTCCTCCCACTCAGTGCTCTACGGCTGCAGCAGCTGGCTCAGCTCCACCGCCAGGCGACTCTTGGACACCCCTCCTCTAGGGCCGCAGGGGCTCACGCCAGCCCAAACGCAACACCCTGCGCTTACGGGGGACATCATCTGCTTTGCTCTCCAGGCACCTCAGGCGAGAAGCCACAGAAAACACAAGACGACCCCTGCCACAGGGGCACGCGCGTGGGACCGCAGCCAGGGACCCAGCGCAGCACCAGCACCAGCACCAGCACCAGCACGACGAGCAAAGCTCTTCCCTTCTTCCTCTTCCTTTTCCCTCAAGCCTTGCCGCCTGCCTTTCTTCCCCATTCTCATCAGCTTCTCACGCGGGAGCTGGGGCAGCTCCGTCCACCAACACACCCAATGCCCAAGTGCCCACACCCAGAGCCACCCCCAGGCCCTCGCTCCGGGAGGCGGCTCCCCAGGCTCTGCCAAGTGCCATCGCTTCACAACCCTTCTTCCCAACGCAAAAAGAAAAGACCAGCGGAGATGAAAACAAAGGCGAGCCACAAGCAAAAGGGAAACAGACCACAGCCAACACCAGGGCACTACAGACGGAAAACACGCTTGGGCAGGAAGGGAAACTTCAGCTCCACAAAAGACGCACCACAGCTCACCCTGCAGCACCAACACAGAAACCCTCACGCACCTCCCCGGCACAGCTGCCCCCAAGGGCTCTGCCCCAGCGCTTTCGCATCCCCCAGCCAACCGCTCCCGCCAACCTCCCCCCAACACACCGCCGCCCTCCCCACGCACGGACACCCCACCAACGCGCTTCCCCAACACCACCACAGCCACCAGCCAAAACTGAAAGCCACAGCCGGAAACTCGCTGCGATCAGAAAGCGAGGAAGGGAAGGACGCGGCACCACATAAAGCCCGCCGCCCGGCAGCACCCCAAGCACAGCGCCCACCCGCACCACCACCAAGCCTGAGCGGGCTCCTGCCCAGCACCACCCACACACCACCCGCAGCCCCGCCATGGCCGCGCCCGCAACCCCACAGCCCCGCCTGCGCCACGGTGCCGCCGTGCTCCTGATCCTCCGCACGGCTCTCGCCACCGCCCTCGCCTGCCACCACCTCCGTCCCCGCGACGCCACCTTCCCCTGGGACAGCACCCACCTCCTCCAGGCCATGGCTCCCAGCCCCGCACCGCCCTGCCACCACCTGCACGACCCCTTCCCCTTCCCCGACACCCTCCTCCACACCAACCACCCACAGCAAGCCGCCGCCGCCGCCCACCGCCTCCTCCAGCGCCTCTTCGACACCCTCAGCAGCCCGACCGTCCCCCAACACTGGGACGCCCAGGCACGCCACCGCCTCCTCAACAGCCTCCAGCACCACAGCCGGCAGCTACAGCGATGCCTGACAGGCAGCGGCACGCTCCTCCAAGGCCAAGGGCTCCGCAAGCTGCTGCTCGACATCGAGATATACTTTGGGCGCATCCAGGACTTCCTCCGCACCCACAACCACAGCCCCTGCGCCTGGGACCACGTCCGCCTCGAAGCTCGCCTCTGCTTCCAACGCCTCCAAAACCTAACCCGCACCCTGCGCGGTTAGCCCAGGCACCCCCACCAACCCCCACGGCCCCAACACCACTTCTGCACCACCGCCCCCTCCCCAACTCTCCTCTCCCGCCTCCCCGACCCATGGCAACAGCCGCCCTGCACCCCCAGCCTCCACTCACTGCTCCGCTATGTACACCGCTTACTCTATTTATCGGGACAACTGTAGGACTTACTCTATTTATCGGGACAACTGTAGGACTTACTCTATTTATCGGGACAACTGTAGGACTTACTCTATTTATCGGGACAACTGTAGGACTTACTCTATTTATCGGGACAACTGTAGGACTTACTCTATTTATCGGGACAACTGTAGGACTTACTCTATTTATCGGGACAACTGTAGGACTTACTCTATTTATCGGGACAACTGTAGGACTTACTCTATTTATCGGGACAACTGTAGGACTTACTCTATTTATCGGGACAACTGTAGGACTTACTCTATTTATCGGGACAACTGTAGGACTTACTCTATTTATCGGGACAACTGTAGGACTTACTCTATTTATCGGGACTACGCTGTCTATTTATTCACCTAATTATTCACCAGAAAATAAAGACCTGTTGCAAAAAGCTTGCCACTACCTCTTGTCTCCAAAGCACAGGAACCAGCCATTGGGGTGGGGGGAAGACACCTCCACTCAACACCCACTCCAAGCCCTGCTCCAGACGGGGCTCCGCGCGTCCTGTGCCCACGCTTCTCTTTGCCGCCTCCCCAGGGAGGCCCTTTCCTCGACCTATTCCCACAACCTCTGACAGGGTGTAGCCGTCGTCATCAGGATCATCTCCTCGGCCCTGCTCTCCTCAACATTTTCCACCTTCCGTCCCGCTTTAGACCCACCCCTGACCAGCCCCGGAGCCCTCACTACGAGGGCGACACGGACCTGTTGGCTGGAGCGCGTCCCGAGGAGGGACACAAATACGACCCCAGGGCTGCAACACCCCTCCCACGAGGGAAGGCTGAGAGAGTTGCGCCTGTTCAGCCTGCAGAAGAGAAGGCTCCGGGGAGACCTTCTTGCCGCCTTTCAATACTTTGCAGGGGCTTAGAAGAAAGATGGGGACAGGCTTGCTGACAGGGCCTCTAGCCACGGGACAGGGCGTCGTGGTTTTAAACTCAAAGGCGCTACCATTCAGGCTAGATGCAAGGAAGACTTTTTTTACCCATGAGGGGGGCCAAACACTGCAACATGTTGCCCACAGAGGTGGTCGATGCCCCATCCCTGCAAACACTCACGGTCACGTTGGACGGGGCTCTGAGCCACCTCATCTAGTCCAAGATGCCCCTGCCCGTTCCCTGCGGGGGCTGGCCCAGGTCACCTTTGAAGGTCAACCCAAACCGTTCCATGATTCTACAGAGGAGAGGCACGGCACACATCCTCGCTCGGGTTAGGCTCAGCTCCGCTACTCTTGCCGCTACTTCAGGCATTCTCCACGACAACTCTCTCGGTGCGCTGCTTGAAAACACCTCGCAGCACCAACCATTCTAGGGCAACGGGGACAAGGTCCAGCCACGGACCTCCAACTGCCTCCTCCAGAGGCGGCACCTAGCTACGCCACGTCATCGTGCACGTGCCAGCACCCCAACCACAGCGCCCACCAGCACAACGCTGACGGACAAGACCACGGCTCCCAGCCAGACACCGACACGCGCACCTTTCCCCCGCTCCAACAGCTTTCGGGAAACACGTGGCAGCATCTCTCACACAAGCAGAACGTGATCCTCGCTGCTGCAACGGACCCGAAAACCTCAGCGCGACTGCAGCCTCCACCTCCTCCTCCTCCCACTCAGTGCTCTACGGCTGCAGCAGCTGGCTCAGCTCCACCGCCAGGCGACTCTTGGACACCCCTCCTCTAGGGCCGCAGGGGCTCACGCCAGCCCAAACGCAACACCCTGCACTTACGGGGGACATCATCTGCTTTGCTCTCCAGGCACCTCAGGCGAGGAGCCACAGAAAACACAAGACGACCCCTGCCACAGGGGCACGCGCGTGGGACCGCAGCCAGGGACCCAGCGCAGCACCAGCACCAGCACGACGAGCAAAGCTCTTCCCTTCTTCCTCTTCCTTTTCCCTCAAGCCTTGCCGCCTGCCTTTCTTCCCCATTCTCATCAGCTTCTCACGCGGGAGCTGGGGCAGCTCCGTCCACCAACACACCCAATGCCCAGGTGCCCACACCCAGAGCCACCCCCAGGCCCTCGCTCCGGGAGGCGGCTCCCCAGGCTCTGCCAAGTGCCATCGCTTCACAACCCTTCTTCCCAACGCAAAAAGAAAAGACCAGCGGAGATGAAAACAAAGGCGAGCCACAAGCAAAAGGGAAACAGACCACAGCCAACACCAGGGCACTACAGACGGAAAACACGCTTGGGCAGGAAGGGAAACTTCAGCTCCACAAAAGACGCACCACAGCTCACCCTGCAGCACCAACACAGAAACCCTCACGCACCTCCCCGGCACAGCTGCCCCCAAGGGCTCTGCCCCAGCGCTTTCGCATCCCCCAGCCAACCGCTCCCGCCAACCTCCCCCCAACACACCGCCGCCCTCCCCACGCACGGACACCCCACCAACGCGCTTCCCCAACACCACCACAGCCACCAGCCAAAACTGAAAGCCACAGCCGGAAACTCGCTGCGATCAGAAAGCGAGGAAGGGAAGGACGCGGCACCACATAAAGCCCGCCGCCCGGCAGCACCCCAAGCACAGCGCCCACCCGCACCACCACCAAGCCTGAGCGGGCTCCTGCCCAGCACCACCCACGCACCACCCGCAGCCCCGCCATGGCCGCGCCCGCAACCCCACAGCCCCGCCTGCGCCACGGTGCCGCCGTGCTCCTGATCCTCCGCACGGCTCTCGCCACCGCCCTCGCCTGCCACCACCTCCGTCCCCGCGACGCCACCTTCCCCTGGGACAGCACCCACCTCCTCCAGGCCATGGCTCCCAGCCCCGCACTGCCCTGCCACCACCTGCACGACCCCTTCCCCTTCCCCGACACCTTCCTCCACACCAACCACCCACAGCAAGCCGCCGCCGCCGCCCACCGCCTCCTCCAGCGCCTCTTCGACACCCTCAGCAGCCCGACCGTCCCCCAACACTGGGACGCCCAGGCACGCCACCGCCTCCTCAACAGCCTCCAGCACCACAGCCGGCAGCTACAGCGATGCCTGACAGGCAGCGGCACGCTCCTCCAAGGCCAAGGGCTCCGCAAGCTGCTGCTCGACATCGAGATATACTTTGGGCGCATCCAGGACTTCCTCCGCACCCACAACCACAGCCCCTGCGCCTGGGACCACGTCCGCCTCGAAGCTCGCCTCTGCTTCCAACGCCTCCAAAACCTAACCCGCACCCTGCGCGGTTAGCCCAGGCACCCCCACCAACCCCCACGGCCCCAACACCACTTCTGCACCACCGCCCCCTCCCCAACTCTCCTCTCCCGCCTCCCCGACCCATGGCAACAGCCGCCCTGCACCCCCAGCCTCCACTCACTGCTCCGCTATGTACACCGCTTACTCTATTTATCGGGACAACTGTAGGACTTACTCTATTTATCGGGACAACTGTAGGACTTACTCTATTTATCGGGACAACTGTAGGACTTACTCTATTTATCGGGACAACTGTAGGACTTACTCTATTTATCGGGACTACGCTGTCTATTTATTCACCTAATTATTCACCAGAAAATAAAGACCTGTTGCAAAAAGCTTGCCACTACCTCTTGTCTCCAAAGCACAGGAACCAGCCATTGGGGTGGGGGGAAGACACCTCCACTCAACACCCACTCCAAGCCCTGCTCCAGACGGGGCTCCGCGCGTCCCGTGCCCACGCTTCTCTTTGCCGCCTCCCCAGGGAGGCCCTTTCCTCGACCTATTCCCACAACCTCTGACAGGGTGTAGCCGTCGTCATCAGGATCATCTCCTCGGCCCTGCTCTCCTCAACATTTTCCACCTTCCGTCCCGCTTTAGACCCACCCCTGACCAGCCCCGGAGCCCTCACTACGAGGGCGACACGGACCTGTTGGCTGGAGCGCGTCCCGAGGAGGGACACAAATACGACCCCAGGGCTGCAACACCCCTCCCACGAGGGAAGGCTGAGAGAGTTGCGCCTGTTCAGCCTGCAGAAGAGAAGGCTCCGGGGAGACCTTCTTGCCGCCTTTCAATACTTTGCAGGGGCTTAGAAGAAAGATGGGGACAGGCTTGCTGACAGGGCCTCTAGCCACGGGACAGGGCGTCATGGTTTTAAACTCAAAGGCGCTACCATTCAGGCTAGATGCAAGGAAGACTTTTTTTACCCATGAGGGGGGCCAAACACTGCAACATGTTGCCCACAGAGGTGGTCGATGCCCCATCCCTGCAAACACTCACGGTCACGTTGGACGGGGCTCTGAGCCACCTCATCTAGTCCAAGATGCCCCTGCCCGTTCCCTGCGGGGGCTGGCCCAGGTCACCTTTGAAGGTCAACCCAAACCGTTCCATGATTCTACAGAGGAGAGGCACGGCACACATCCTCGCTCGGGTTAGGCTCAGCTCCGCTACTCTTGCCGCTACTTCAGGCATTCTCCACGACAACTCTCTCGGTGCGCTGCTTGAAAACACCTCGCAGCACCAACCATTCTAGGGCAACGGGGACAAGGTCCAGCCACGGACCTCCAACTGCCTCCTCCAGAGGCGGCACCTAGCTACGCCATGTCATCGTGCACGTGCCAGCACCCCAACCACAGCGCCCACCAGCACAACGCTGACGGACAAGACCACGGCTCCCAGCCAGACACCGACACGCGCACCTTTCCCCCGCTCCAACAGCTTTCGGGAAACACGTGGCAGCATCTCTCACACAAGCAGAACGTGATCCTCGCTGCTGCAACGGACCCGAAAACCTCAGCGCGACTGCAGCCTCCACCTCCTCCTCCTCCCACTCAGTGCTCTACGGCTGCAGCAGCTGGCTCAGCTCCACCGCCAGGCGACTCTTGGACACCCCTCCTCTAGGGCCGCAGGGGCTCACGCCAGCCCAAACGCAACACCCTGCACTTACGGGGGACATCATCTGCTTTGCTCTCCAGGCACCTCAGGCGAGAAGCCACAGAAAACACAAGACGACCCCTGCCACAGGGGCACGCGCGTGGGACCGCAGCCAGGGACCCAGCGCAGCACCAGCACCAGCACGACGAGCAAAGCTCTTCCCTTCTTCCTCTTCCTTTTCCCTCAAGCCTTGCCGCCTGCCTTTCTTCCCCATTCTCATCAGCTTCTCACGCGGGAGCTGGGGCAGCTCCGTCCACCAACACACCCAATGCCCAAGTGCCCACACCCAGAGCCACCCCCAGGCCCTCGCTCCGGGAGGCGGCTCCCCAGGCTCTGCCAAGTGCCATCGCTTCACAACCCTTCTTCCCAACGCAAAAAGAAAAGACCAGCGGAGATGAAAACAAAGGCGAGCCACAAGCAAAAGGGAAACAGACCACAGCCAACACCAGGGCACTACAGACGGAAAACACGCTTGGGCAGGAAGGGAAACTTCAGCTCCACAAAAGACGCACCACAGCTCACCCTGCAGCACCAACACGGAAACCCTCACGCACCTCCCCGGCACAGCTGCCCCCAAGGGCTCTGCCCCAGCGCTTTCGCATCCCCCAGCCAACCGCTCCCGCCAACCTCCCCCCAACACACCGCCGCCCTCCCCACGCACGGACACCCCACCAACGCGCTTCCCCAACACCACCACAGCCACCAGCCAAAACTGAAAGCCACAGCCGGAAACTCGCTGCGATCAGAAAGCGAGGAAGGGAAGGACGCGGCACCACATAAAGCCCGCCGCCCGGCAGCACCCCAAGCACAGCGCCCACCCGCACCACCACCAAGCCTGAGCGGGCTCCTGCCCAGCACCACCCACACACCACCCGCAGCCCCGCCATGGCCGCGCCCGCAACCCCACAGCCCCGCCTGCGCCACGGTGCCGCCGTGCTCCTGATCCTCCGCACGGCTCTCGCCACCGCCCTCGCCTGCCACCACCTCCGTCCCCGCGACGCCACCTTCCCCTGGGACAGCACCCACCTCCTCCAGGCCATGGCTCCCAGCCCCGCACTGCCCTGCCACCACCTGCACGACCCCTTCCCCTTCCCCGACACCTTCCTCCACACCAACCACCCACAGCAAGCCGCCGCCGCCGCCCACCGCCTCCTCCAGCGCCTCTTCGACACCCTCAGCAGCCCGACCGTCCCCCAACACTGGGACGCCCAGGCACGCCACCGCCTCCTCAACAGCCTCCAGCACCACAGCCGGCAGCTACAGCGATGCCTGACAGGCAGCGGCACGCTCCTCCAAGGCCAAGGGCTCCGCAAGCTGCTGCTCGACATCGAGATATACTTTGGGCGCATCCAGGACTTCCTCCGCACCCACAACCACAGCCCCTGCGCCTGGGACCACGTCCGCCTCGAAGCTCGCCTCTGCTTCCAACGCCTCCAAAACCTAACCCGCACCCTGCGCGGTTAGCCCGGGCACCCCCACCAACCCCCACGGCCCCAACACCACTTCTGCACCACCGCCCCCTCCCCAACTCTCCTCTCCCGCCTCCCCGACCCATGGCAACAGCCGCCCTGCACCCCCAGCCTCCACTCACTGCTCCGCTATGTACACCGCTTACTCTATTTATCGGGACAACTGTAGGACTTACTCTATTTATCGGGACAACTGTAGGACTTACTCTATTTATCGGGACAACTGTAGGACTTACTCTATTTATCGGGACAACTGTAGGACTTACTCTATTTATCGGGACAACTGTAGGACTTACTCTATTTATCGGGACAACTGTAGGACTTACTCTATTTATCGGGACAACTGTAGGACTTACTCTATTTATCGGGACAACTGTAGGACTTACTCTATTTATCGGGACTACGCTGTCTATTTATTCACCTAATTATTCACCAGAAAATAAAGACCTGTTGCAAAAAGCTTGCCACTACCTCTTGTCTCCAAAGCACAGGAACCAGCCATTGGGGTGGGGGGAAGACACCTCCACTCAACACCCACTCCAAGCCCTGCTCCAGACGGGGCTCCGCGCGTCCCGTGCCCACGCTTCTCTTTGCCGCCTCCCCAGGGAGGCCCTTTCCTCGACCTATTCCCACAACCTCTGACAGGGTGTAGCCGTCGTCATCAGGATCATCTCCTCGGCCCTGCTCTCCTCAACATTTTCCACCTTCCGTCCCGCTTTAGACCCACCCCTGACCAGCCCCGGAGCCCTCACTACGAGGGCGACACGGACCTGTTGGCTGGAGCGCGTCCCGAGGAGGGACACAAATACGACCCCAGGGCTGCAACACCCCTCCCACGAGGGAAGGCTGAGAGAGTTGCGCCTGTTCAGCCTGCAGAAGAGAAGGCTCCGGGGAGACCTTCTTGCCGCCTTTCAATACTTTGCAGGGGCTTAGAAGAAAGATGGGGACAGGCTTGCTGACAGGGCCTCTAGCCACGGGACAGGGCGTCGTGGCTCAAAGGCGCTACCATTCAGGCTAGATGCAAGGAAGACTTTTTTTACCCATGAGGGGGGGCCAAACACTGCAACATGTTGCCACAGAGGTGGTCGATGCCCCATCCCTGCAAACACTCACGGTCACGTTGGACGGGGCTCTGAGCCACCTCATCTAGTCCAAGATGCCCCTGCCCGTTCCCTGCGGGGGCTGGCCCAGGTCACCTTTGAAGGTCAACCCAAACCGTTTCCATGATTCTACAGAGGAGAGGCACGGCACACATCCTCGCTCGGGGTTAGGCTCAGCTCCGCTACTCTTGCCGCTACTTCAGGCATTCTCCACGACAACTCTCTCGGTGCGCTGCTTGAAAACACCTCGCCAGCACCAACCATTCTAGGGCAACGGGGACCAAGGTCCAGCCACGGACCTCCAACTGCCTCCTCCAGAGGCGGCACCTAGCTACGCCATGTCATCGTGCACGTGCCAGCACCCCAACCACAGCGCCCACCAGCACAACGCTGACGGACAAGACCACGGCTCCCAGCCAGACACCGGACACGCGCACCTTTCCCCCGCTCCAACAGCTTTCGGAAACACGTGGCAGCATCTCTCACACAAGCAGAACGTGATCCTCGCTGCTGCAACGGACCCGAAAACCTCAGCACGACTGCAGCCTCCACCTTCCTCCTCCTCCCACTCAGTGCTCTACGGCTGCAGCAGCTGGCTCAGCTCCACCGCCAGGCGACTCTTCGACACCCCTCCTCTAGGGCCGCAGGGGCTCACGCCAGCCCAAACGCAACACCCTGCGCTTACGGGGGGACATCATCTGCTTTGCTCTCCAGGCACCTCAGGCGAGAAGCCACAGAAAACACACAGACGACCCCTGCCACAGGGGCACGCGCGTGGGACCGCAGCCAGGGACCCAGCGCAGCACCAGCACCAGCACCAGCACGACGAGGCAAAGCTCTTCCCTTCTTCCTCTTCCTTTTCCCTCAAGCCTTGCCGCCTGCCTTTCTTCCCCATTCTCATCAGCTTCTCACGCGGGAGCTGGGGCAGCTCCGTCCACCAACACACCCAATGCCCAGGTGCCCACACCCAGAGCCACCCCCAGGCCCTCGCTCCGGGAGGCGGCTCCCCCAGGCTCTGCCAAGTGCCATCGCTTCACAACCCTTCTTCCCAACGCAAAAAGAAAAGACCAGCAGCGGAGATGAAAACAAAGGCGAGCCACAAGCAAAAGGGGAAACAGACCACAGCCAACACCAGGGCACTACAGACGGAAAACACGCTTGGGCAGGAAGGGAAACTTCAGCTCCACAAAAGACGCACCACAGCTCACCCTGCAGCACCAACACGGAAACCCTCACGCACCTCCCCGGCACAGCTGCCCCCAAGGGCTCTGCCCCAGCGCTTTCGCATCCCCCAGCCAACCGCTCCCGCCAACCTCCCCCCAACACACCGCCGCCCTCCCCACGCACGGACACCCCACCAACGCGCTTCCCCAACACCACCACAGCCACCAGCCAAAACTGAAAGCCACAGCCGGAAACTCGCTGCGATCAGAAAGCGAGGAAGGGAAGGACGCGGCACCACATAAAGCCCGCCGCCCGGCAGCACCCCAAGCACAGCGCCCACCCGCACCACCACCAAGCCTGAGCGGGCTCCTGCCCAGCACCACCCACGCACCACCCGCAGCCCCGCCATGGCCGCGCCCGCAACCCCACAGCCCCGCCTGCGCCACGGTGCCGCCGTGCTCCTGATCCTCCGCACGGCTCTCGCCACCGCCCTCGCCTGCCACCACCTCCGTCCCCGCGACGCCACCTTCCCCTGGGACAGCACCCACCTCCTCCAGGCCATGGCTCCCAGCCCCGCACCGCCCTGCCACCACCTGCACGACCCCTTCCCCTTCCCCGACACCCTCCTCCACACCAACCACCCACAGCAAGCCGCCGCCGCCGCCCACCGCCTCCTCCAGCGCCTCTTCGACACCCTCAGCAGCCCGACCGTCCCCCAACACTGGGACGCCCAGGCACGCCACCCGCCTCCTCAACAGCCTCCAGCACCACAGCCGGCAGCTACAGCGATGCCTGACAGGCAGCGGCACGCTCCTCCAAGGCCAAGGGCTCCGCAAGCTGCTGCTCGACATCGAGATATACTTTGGGCGCATCCAGGACTTCCTCCGCACCCACAACCACAGCCCCTGCGCCTGGGACCACGTCCGCCTCGAAGCTCGCCTCTGCTTCCAACGCCTCCAAAACCTAACCCGCACCCTGCGCGGTTAGCCCGGGCACCCCCACCAACCCCCACGGCCCCAACACCACTTCTGCACCACCGCCCCCTCCCCAACTCTCCTCTCCCGCCTCCCCGACCCATGGCAACAGCCGCCCTGCACCCCCAGCCTCCACTCACTGCTCCGCTATGTACACCGCTTACTCTATTTATCGGGACAACTGTAGGACTTACTCTATTTATCGGGACAACTGTAGGACTTACTCTATTTATCGGGACAACTGTAGGACTTACTCTATTTATCGGGACAACTGTAGGACTTACTCTATTTATCGGGACAACTGTAGGACTTACTCTATTTATCGGGACAACTGTAGGACTTACTCTATTTATCGGGACAACTGTAGGACTTACTCTATTTATCGGGACAACTGTAGGACTTACTCTATTTATCGGGACAACTGTAGGACTTACTCTATTTATCGGGACAACTGTAGGACTTACTCTATTTATCGGGACAACTGTAGGACTTACTCTATTTATCGGGACAACTGTAGGACTTACTCTATTTATCGGGACAACTGTAGGACTTACTCTATTTACCGGGACAACTGTAGGACTTACTCTATTTATTGGGACTACGCTGTCTATTTATTCACCTAATTATTCACCAGAAAATAAAGACCTGTTGCAAAAAGCTTGCCACTACCTCTTGTCTCCAAAGCACAGGAACCAGCCATTGGGGTGGGGGGAAGACACCTCCACTCAACACCCACTCCAAGCCCTGCTCCAGACGGGGCTCCGCGCGTCCCGTGCCCACGCTTCTCTTTGCCGCCTCCCCAGGGAGGCCCTTTCCTCGACCTATTCCCACAACCTCTGACAGGGTGTAGCCGTCGTCATCAGGATCATCTCCTCGGCCCTGCTCTCCTCAACATTTTCCACCTTCCGTCCCGCTTTAGACCCACCCCTGACCAGCCCCGGAGCCCTCACTACGAGGGCGACACGGACCTGTTGGCTGGAGCGCGTCCCGAGGAGGAACACAAATACGACCCCAGGGCTGCAACACCCCTCCCACGAGGGAAGGCTGAGAGAGTTGCGCCTGTTCAGCCTGCAGAAGAGAAGGCTCCGGGGAGACCTTCTTGCCGCCTTTCAATACTTTGCAGGGGCTTAGAAGAAAGATGGGGACAGGGTTGCTGACAGGGCCTCTAGCCACGGGACAGGGCGTCGTGGTTTTAAACTCAAAGGCGCTACCATTCAGGCTAGATGCAAGGAAGACTTTTTTTACCCATGAGGGGGGCCAAACACTGCAACATGTTGCCCACAGAGGTGGTCGATGCCCCATCCCTGCAAACACTCACGGTCACGTTGGACGGGGCTCTGAGCCACCTCATCTAGTCCAAGATGTCCCTGCCCATTCCCTGCGGGGGCTGGCCCAGGTCACCTTTGAAGGTCAACCCAAACCGTTCCATGATTCTACAGAGGAGAGGCACGGCACACATCCTCGCTCGGGTTAGGCTCAGCTCCGCTACTCTTGCCGCTACTTCAGGCATTCTCCACGACAACTCTCTCGGTGCGCTGCTTGAAAACACCTCGCAGCACCAACCATTCTAGGGCAACGGGGACAAGGTCCAGCCACGGACCTCCAACTGCCTCCTCCAGAGGCGGCACCTAGCTACGCCACGTCATCGTGCACGTGCCAGCACCCCAACCACAGCGCCCACCAGCACAACGCTGACGGACAAGACCACGGCTCCCAGCCCGACACCGACACGCGCACCTTTCCCCCGCTCCAACAGCTTTCGGGAAACACGTGGCAGCATCTCTCACACAAGCAGAACGTGATCCTCGCTGCTGCAATGGACCCGAAAACCTCAGCGCGACTGCAGCCTCCACCTCCTCCTCCTCCCACTCAGTGCTCTACGGCTGCAGCAGCTGGCTCAGCTCCACCGCCAGGCGACTCTTGGACACCCCTCCTCTAGGGCCGCAGGGGCTCACACCAGCCCAAACGCAACACCCTGCACTTACGGGGGACATCATCTGCTTTGCTCTCCAGGCACCTCAGGCGAGAAGCCACAGAAAACACAAGACCACCCCTGCCACAGGGGCACGCGCGTGGGACCGCAGCCAGGGACCCAGCGCAGCACCAGCACCAGCACCAGCACGACGAGCAAAGCTCTTCCCTTCTTCCTCTTCCTTTTCCCTCAAGCCTTGCCGCCTGCCTTTCTTCCCCATTCTTATCAGCTTCTCACGCGGGAGCTGGGGCAGCTCCGTCCACCAACACACCCAATGCCCAAGTGCCCACACCCAGAGCCACCCCCAGGCCCTCGCTCCGGGAGGCGGCTCCCCAGGCTCTGCCAAGTGCCATCGCTTCACAACCCTTCTTCCCAACGCAAAAAGAAAAGACCAGCGGAGATGAAAACAAAGGCGAGCCACAAGCAAAAGGGAAACAGACCACAGCCAACACCAGGGCACTACAGACGGAAAACACGCTTGGGCAGGAAGGGAAACTTCAGCTCCACAAAAGACGCACCACAGCTCACCCTGCAGCACCAACACAGAAACCCTCACGCACCTCCCCGGCACAGCTGCCCCCAAGGGCTCTGCCCCAGCGCTTTCGCATCCCCCAGCCAACCGCTCCCGCCAACCTCCCCCCAACACACCGCCGCCCTCCCCACGCACGGACACCCCACCAACGCGCTTCCCCAACACCACCACAGCCACCAGCCAAAACTGAAAGCCACAGCCGGAAACTCGCTGCGATTAGAAAGCGAGGAAGGGAAGGACGCGGCACCACATAAAGCCCGCCGCCCGGCAGCACCCCAAGCACAGCGCCCACCCGCACCACCACCAAGCCTGAGCGGGCTCCTGCCCAGCACCACCCACGCACCACCCGCAGCCCCGCCATGGCCGCGCCCGCAACCCCACAGCCCCGCCTGCGCCACGGTGCCGCCGTGCTCCTGATCCTCCGCACGGCTCTCGCCACCGCCCTCGCCTGCCACCACCTCCGTCCCCGCGACGCCACCTTCCCCTGGGACAGCACCCACCTCCTCCAGGCCATGGCTCCCAGCCCCGCACCGCCCTGCCACCACCTGCACGACCCCTTCCCCTTCCCCGACACCCTCCTCCACACCAACCACCCACAGCAAGCCGCCGCCGCCGCCCACCGCCTCCTCCAGCGCCTCTTCGACACCCTCAGCAGCCCGACCGTCCCCCAACACTGGGACGCCCAGGCACGCCACCGCCTCCTCAACAGCCTCCAGCACCACAGCCGGCAGCTACAGCGATGCCTGACAGGCAGCGGCACGCTCCTCCAAGGCCAAGGGCTCCGCAAGCTGCTGCTCGACATCGAGATATACTTTGGGCGCATCCAGGACTTCCTCCGCACCCACAACCACAGCCCCTGCGCCTGGGACCACGTCCGCCTCGAAGCTCGCCTCTGCTTCCAACGCCTCCAAAACCTAACCCGCACCCTGCGCGGTTAGCCCAGGCACCCCCACCAACCCCCACGGCCCCAACACCACTTCTGCACCACCGCCCCCTCCCCAACTCTCCTCTCCCGCCTCCCCGACCCATGGCAACAGCCGCCCTGCACCCCCAGCCTCCACTCACTGCTCCGCTATGTACACCGCTTACTCTATTTACCGGGACAACTGTAGGACTTACTCTATTTACCGGGACAACTGTAGGACTTACTCTATTTACCGGGACAACTGTAGGACTTACTCTATTTATCGGGACAACTGTAGGACTTACTCTATTTACCGGGACAACTGTAGGACTTACTCTATTTACCGGGACAACTGTAGGACTTACTCTATTTACCGGGACAACTGTAGGACTTACTCTATTTATCGGGACAACTGTAGGACTTACTCTATTTATCGGGACAACTGTAGGACTTACTCTATTTATCGGGACAACTGTAGGACTTACTCTATTTACCGGGACAACTGTAGGACTTACTCTATTTATCGGGACAACTCTAGGACTTACTCTATTTACCGGGACAACTGTAGGACTTACTCTCTTTATCGGGACAACTGTAGGACTTACTCTATTTATTGGGACTACGCTGTCTATTTATTCACCTAATTATTCACCAGAAAATAAAGACCTCTTGCAAAAAGCTTGCCACTACCTCTTGTCTCCAAAGCACAGGAACCAGCCATTGGGGTGGGGGGAAGACACCTCCACTCAACACCCACTCCAAGCCCTGCTCCAGACGGGGCTCCGCGCGTCCCGTGCCCACGCTTCTCTTTGCCGCCTCCCCAGGGAGGCCCTTTCCTCGACCTATTCCCACAACCTCTGACAGGGTGTAGCCGTCGTCATCAGGATCATCTCCTCGGCCCTGCTCTCCTCAACATTTTCCACCTTCCGTCCCGCTTTAGACCCACCCCTGACCAGCCCCGGAGCCCTCACTACGAGGGCGACACGGACCTGTTGGCTGGAGCGCGTCCCGAGGAGGGACACAAATACGACCCCAGGGCTGCAACACCCCTCCCACGAGGGAAGGCTGAGAGAGTTGCGCCTGTTCAGCCTGCAGAAGAGAAGGCTCCGGGGAGACCTTCTTGCCGCCTTTCAATACTTTGCAGGGGCTTAGAAGAAAGATGGGGACAGGCTTGCTGACAGGGCCTCTAGCCACGGGACAGGGCGTCGTGGTTTTAAACTCAAAGGCGCTACCATTCAGGCTAGATGCAAGGAAGACTTTTTTTACCCACGAGGGGGGCCAAACACTGCAACATGTTGCCCACAGAGGTGGTCGATGCCCCATCCCTGCAAACACTCACGGTCACGTTGGACGGGGCTCTGAGCCACCTCATCTAGTCCAAGATGCCCCTGCCCGTTCCCTGCGGGGGCTGGCCCAGGTCACCTTTGAAGGTCAACCCAAACCGTTCCATGATTCTACAGAGGAGAGGCACGGCACACATCCTCGCTCGGGTTAGGCTCAGCTCCGCTACTCTTGCCGCTACTTCAGGCATTCTCCACGACAACTCTCTCGGTGCGCTGCTTGAAAACACCTCGCAGCACCAACCATTCTAGGGCAACGGGGACAAGGTCCAGCCACGGACCTCCAACTGCCTCCTCCAGAGGCGGCACCTAGCTACGCCATGTCATCGTGCACGTGCCAGCACCCCAACCACAGCGCCCACCAGCACAACGCTGACGGACAAGACCACGGCTCCCAGCCAGACACCGACACGCGCACCTTTCCCCCGCTCCAACAGCTTTCGGGAAACACGTGGCAGCATCTCTCACACAAGCAGAACGTGATCCTCGCTGCTGCAATGGACCCGAAAACCTCAGCACGACTGCAGCCTCCACCTCCTCCTCCTCCCACTCAGTGCTCTACGGCTGCAGCAGCTGGCTCAGCTCCACCGCCAGGCGACTCTTCGACACCCCTCCTCTAGGGCCGCAGGGGCTCACGCCAGCCCAAACGCAACACCCTGCACTTACGGGGGACATCATCTGCTTTGCTCTCCAGGCACCTCAGGCGAGAAGCCACAGAAAACACAAGACGACCCCTGCCACAGGGGCACGCGCGTGGGACCACAGCCAGGGACCCAGCGCAGCACCAGCACCAGCACGACGAGCAAAGCTCTTCCCTTCTTCCTCTTCCTTTTCCCTCAAGCCTTGCCGCCTGCCTTTCTTCCCCATTCTCATCAGCTTCTCACGCGGGAGCTGGGGCAGCTCCGTCCACCAACACACCCAATGCCCAAGTGCCCACACCCAGAGCCACCCCCAGGCCCTCGCTCCGGGAGGCGGCTCCCCAGGCTCTGCCAAGTGCCATCGCTTCACAACCCTTCTTCCCAACGCAAAAAGAAAAGACCAGCGGAGATGAAAACAAAGGCGAGCCACAAGCAAAAGGGAAACAGACCACAGCCAACACCAGGGCACTACAGACGGAAAACACGCTTGGGCAGGAAGGGAAACTTCAGCTCCACAAAAGACGCACCACAGCTCACCCTGCAGCACCAACACGGAAACCCTCACGCACCTCCCCGGCACAGCTGCCCCCAAGGGCTCTGCCCCAGCGCTTTCGCATCCCCCAGCCAACCGCTCCCGCCAACCTCCCCCCAACACACCGCCGCCCTCCCCACGCATGGACACCCCACCAACGCGCTTCCCCAACACCACCACAGCCACCAGCCAAAACTGAAAGCCACAGCCGGAAACTCGCTGCGATCAGAAAGCGAGGAAGGGAAGGACGCGGCACCACATAAAGCCCGCCGCCCGGCAGCACCCCAAGCACAGCGCCCACCCGCACCACCACCAAGCCTGAGCGGGCTCCTGCCCAGCACCACCCACGCACCACCCGCAGCCCCGCCATGGCCGCGCCCGCAACCCCACAGCCCCGCCTGCGCCACGGTGCCGCCGTGCTCCTGATCCTCCGCACGGCTCTCGCCACCGCCCTCGCCTGCCACCACCTCCGTCCCCGCGACGCCACCTTCCCCTGGGACAGCACCCACCTCCTCCAGGCCATGGCTCCCAGCCCCGCACCGCCCTGCCACCACCTGCACGACCCCTTCCCCTTCCCCGACACCTTCCTCCACACCAACCACCCACAGCAAGCCGCCGCCGCTGCCCACCGCCTCCTCCAGCGCCTCTTCGACACCCTCAGCAGCCCGACCGTCCCCCAACACTGGGACGCCCAGGCACGCCACCGCCTCCTCAACAGCCTCCAGCACCACAGCCGGCAGCTACAGCGATGCCTGACAGGCAGCGGCACGCTCCTCCAAGGCCAAGGGCTCCGCAAGCTGCTGCTCGACATCGAGATATACTTTGGGCGCATCCAGGACTTCCTCCGCACCCACAACCACAGCCCCTGCGCCTGGGACCACGTCCGCCTCGAAGCTCGCCTCTGCTTCCAACGCCTCCAAAACCTAACCCGCACCCTGCGCGGTTAGCCCGGGCACCCCCACCAACCCCCACGGCCCCAACACCACTTCTGCACCACCGCCCCCTCCCCAACTCTCCTCTCCCGCCTCCCCGACCCATGGCAACAGCCGCCCTGCACCCCCAGCCTCCACTCACTGCTCCGCTATGTACACCGCTTACTCTCTTTATCGGGACAACTGTAGGACTTACTCTATTTATCGGGACAACTGTAGGACTTACTCTATTTATCGGGACAACTGTAGGACTTACTCTATTTATCGGGACAACTGTAGGACTTACTCTATTTATCGGGACAACTGTAGGACTTACTCTATTTATCGGGACAACTGTAGGACTTACTCTATTTATCGGGACTACGCTGTCTATTTATTCACCTAATTATTCACCAGAAAATAAAGACCTGTTGCAAAAAGCTTGCCACTACCTCTTGTCTCCAAAGCACAGGAACCAGCCATTGGGGTGGGGGGAAGACACCTCCACTCAACACCCACTCCAAGCCCTGCTCCAGACGGGGCTCCGCGCGTCCCGTGCCCACGCTTCTCTTTGCCGCCTCCCCAGGGAGGCCCTTTCCTCGACCTATTCCCACAACCTCTGACAGGGTGTAGCCGTCGTCATCAGGATCATCTCCTCGGCCCTGCTCTCCTCAACATTTTCCACCTTCCGTCCCGCTTTAGACCCACCCCTGACCAGCCCCGGAGCCCTCACTACGAGGGCGACACAGACCTGTTGGCTGGAGCGCGTCCCGAGGAGGGACACAAATACGACCCCAGGGCTGCAACACCCCTCCCACGAGGGAAGGCTGAGAGAGTTGCGCCTGTTCAGCCTGCAGAAGAGAAGGCTCCGGGGAGACCTTCTTGCCGCCTTTCAATACTTTGCAGGGGCTTAGAAGAAAGATGGGGACAGGGTTGCTGACAGGGCCTCTAGCCACGGGACAGGGCGTCGTGGTTTTAAACTCAAAGGCGCTACCATTCAGGCTAGATGCAAGGAAGACTTTTTTTACCCACGAGGGGGGCCAAACACTACAACACGTTGCCCACAGAGGTGGTCGATGCCCCACCCTGCAAACACTCACGGTCACGTTGGACGGGGCTCTGAGCCACCTCATCTAGTCCAAGATGCCCCTGCCCGTTCCCTGCGGGGGCTGGCCCAGGTCACCTTTGAAGGTCAACCCAAACCATTCCATGATTCTACAGAGGAGAGGCACGGCACACATCCTCGCTCGGGTTAGGCTCAGCTCCGCTACTCTTGCCGCTACTTCAGGCATTCTCCACGACAACTCTCTCGGTGCGCTGCTTGAAAACACCTCGCAGCACCAACCATTCTAGGGCAACGGGGACAAGGTCCAGCCACGGACCTCCAACTGCCTCCTCCAGAGGCGGCACCTAGCTACGCCACGTCATCGTGCACGTGCCAGCACCCCAACCACAGCGCCCACCAGCACAACGCTGACGGACAAGACCACGGCTCCCAGCCCGACACCGACACGCGCACCTTTCCCCCGCTCCAACAGCTTTCGGGAAACACGTGGCAGCATCTCTCACACAAGCAGAACGTGATCCTCGCTGCTGCAACGGACCCGAAAACCTCAGCGCGACTGCAGCCTCCACCTCCTCCTCCTCCCACTCAGTGCTCTACGGCTGCAGCAGCTGGCTCAGCTCCACCGCCAGGCGACTCTTGGACACCCCTCCTCTAGGGCCGCAGGGGCTCACGCCAGCCCAAACGCAACACCCTGCACTTACGGGGGACATCATCTGCTTTGCTCTCCAGGCACCTCAGGCGAGGAGCCACAGAAAACACAAGACGACCCCTGCCACAGGGGCACGCGCGTGGGACCGCAGCCAGGGACCCAGCGCAGCACCAGCACCAGCACGACGAGCAAAGCTCTTCCCTTCTTCCTCTTCCTTTTCCCTCAAGCCTTGCCGCCTGCCTTTCTTCCCCATTCTCATCAGCTTCTCACGCGGGAGCTGGGGCAGCTCCGTCCACCAACACACCCAATGCCCAGGTGCCCACACCCAGAGCCACCCCCAGGCCCTCGCTCCGGGAGGCGGCTCCCCAGGCTCTGCCAAGTGCCATCGCTTCACAACCCTTCTTCCCAACGCAAAAAGAAAAGACCAGCGGAGATGAAAACAAAGGCGAGCCACAAGCAAAAGGGAAACAGACCACAGCCAACACCAGGGCACTACAGACGGAAAACACGCTTGGGCAGGAAGGGAAACTTCAGCTCCACAAAAGACGCACCACAGCTCACCCTGCAGCACCAACACAGAAACCCTCACGCACCTCCCCGGCACAGCTGCCCCCAAGGGCTCTGCCCCAGCGCTTTCGCATCCCCCAGCCAACCGCTCCCGCCAACCTCCCCCCAACACACCGCCGCCCTCCCCACGCACGGACACCCCACCAACGCGCTTCCCCAACACCACCACAGCCACCAGCCAAAACTGAAAGCCACAGCCGGAAACTCGCTGCGATCAGAAAGCGAGGAAGGGAAGGACGCGGCACCACATAAAGCCCGCCGCCCGGCAGCACCCCAAGCACAGCGCCCACCCGCACCACCACCAAGCCTGAGCGGGCTCCTGCCCAGCACCACCCACGCAC